>NC_058081.1:199493243-199858257 GCF_014858855.1 Bufo gargarizans | reverse complement strand
CTCACTTGGATTGACCTGAGCTCATCTGCACTGGTTTGGATTGACCTCAACCAGCAACTGGACTGATCCGGTTTGAACTTGTTCTCAACTGCCTAACTTAGGTCTGAGCTAAGCTATTTATACACACTGACACTGCTCCACCTTGTGGAGAAACAAGTGTAGTGCACCCTGACTAGGCCTGTGTAAAGGATCTTCGCATATAGAATCACATTGTGACATGGAGAATATGACAGGAGATCAAATACAAAATACAGGCATATCACATGACATTAATACATAATTAAAGCAAGTTTGCGGTGCCAACGGTCACGTGAGTGGGACACTGCATAATGCCTTGGAAATTATTTTGTACCCTTCTCCTGACTGATACCTGTTAATAATGAGATCTCGCTGATGCTTTGGAAGCTCTCTGTGGACCATGGCTTTTGCTGTGGGATGCGACTAAGAACATTTCAGGAAAGACCACCTAGAGCAGCTGAACTTTATTTGGGGTTAATCAGGGGCACTTTAAATGATGGCAGGTGTATGCTGACTCCTATTTAACATGATTTTGAATGTGATTTCTTAATTCTGAACACAGCTACATCCCCAGTTATAAGAGGGTGTGCACACTTATGCAACCACATTATTTCAGGTTTTTTTTTCTTTTCTTCCACTTTCTTCCACTTTGTTTTTCAATTGAGTGGTACAGTTTAGAGGTCACATTAAAGGTGGAAAAAGTTCTGAAATTATTTCTTTGTCTCATTTTTTACATCACAGAAACCGGACATTTTAACAGGGGTGTGTAGACCTTTTATATCCACTGCTCATTCGGATAATTAAAATGAATTATAATAATTACCTTTCCTGTGTCACCTCTTCCACAATTTACACGTTTCACCACATAGACCTCAACTGTACAAATGACTAGAAAACAGAGCAGAAAGTTCCAAGCAATTATGATGTCACATCTGTATGACATCATAGGAGAGGCTAAGCCAGGGATCAGCAACCTCCGGCACTCCAGCTGTTTTGAAACTACAACTCCCAGAATCCTCCTTTCACTTCTATGAGAGTTACAAGAACAGACAAGTACATTTCCATGCTGGGAGTTGTAGTTTTTACAGCAGCTGGAGTGCCGAAGGTTGCTGACCCCTAGGCTATGCAAAGGATGCTGGGAAAGACAATGTATGGTTATATAATGTGTGACCTCAACAGCACCATGCCCCCTTAACTATGACATCTATCTGGTGGTCTTGAGTGCACACTATAGAAAAAAGTGCTGGACTATGCACACTCCCGCGGTCACAGCCACCAGACAGGCAGGTGCTGTTTCCTATATTGTGCAACCACGTCCCTAGTAGCTGGATTACAGGATGGTCGTAACCATGGAAACGAGCAGTGTACAATACATTAGTAAGTGCCTTGTATTTACTTTGTCTACATGATAAATGCCTTTTGCTGAAGTGAGACAACTCTTTTAACAGTGACCTCCACAGAGGCCTGCCTCCTTAACAGTGACCTCCATAGCGCCCTGCCCCCTTAACTAAAACTTTCACAGTGCCTCACCACCTTAACTGTGACCTCTACAGCATCTCTCCCCCTTCATTGTGACATCCAGAGCTCTGTGCCTTCTTAACAGTGACCCTCGCAGTGTCCTACTCATTTAGAATGTGTCCTCCACAGCACCCTGCCCCATTAACTGTGGCCTCCACATAGTTATGACCCTTTAACTGTGACTTCCACAGCACCTTACCCCCTTAACAGTGACTTTCACAGAGTTCTGCCCCCTTAACAGTGACCTCTACAGCCCCCGACTATCTTAACTGTGACCTCCACAGCCCTCCCCTTAACAGTAACCTCCATAGTGCCCCTCCCCCTTAAAAGTGATATCCAGAGTGCTCCAACCCCTTAACAGTGACCTTTAAAGTGGCAAAAAAAGGCTGAGCTGTTATGTAGACCTGGTGTAAAACTGTGTGTATGTCAGTGAGGCGAAGACTGATGCACCTGCAAGCTTCAATTGGCTAATATAGGTCATCTGATGGTGCCATATTTGCATTCTTTAGGAATAAATCAAGAAAAGAACGTTCTAGAGAGCTGAGACCTTTTCAAAATCCTTCCCAGACACCCGATGTACATATGTGCCAAATTTGGTTCAGATTGGTCCAGTCATTTGGCCGTGCATAAAGAACAGACAGACAACAGACAGACAGAAGTTCATTTGTATATATATATATATATATGGGACTAGCAGGATGACACGGCTTCGCATGGGTATATTTTCGCTATTTCATTTAATGTTTTTGTGTGATGTTAAAATATATCCACGGTGTTCCCCATAACAGTGACTTCTACAGTACCCCTCCCCCTTAACGTTCATCTTAACAGCAGCCCACCCCATTAACAGTAATATTTGCAGTGCCCACCCTGTTAAATTTGACCTTCACAGCCCCCGGCCCCATAACATTGTTCTCCACAGCTGCCTGTCCCCTTAACACAGACCCTCCACAGCACCCTGCCCCTTAACATTGACCTATACAGCAGCCCATCCCCTTAAAAGTGACCACCACAGAGGCCTGACCTTTAACAATAACATCCACAGCACCTCGACCTCTTAACAGTGACCTCAAAGTGCACCGCCCCCTTAAGTGTCCTCCTCCATGGCCTGTCCCCGTAACAGTGACCTCCACAGAACCCTGCCCCCTTAGATGTGACCTCCACAGTGCCCTGCCCATTTTACACTGACCGTCATAGTGGCCCACCCCCTAACATTCCCCCCAAAATGCCACACACCCTTAAAAGTAACCTCTACAGCGTCCCGTCCCCTTAACATTAACCTGCACAGTGACACACCCCCTTAACAGTGATATTCACAGCACCCGCCCCCTTAACAGTGACCGCTACAGCATCTTGCCCCATAACATTGACCTTCACAGTACCCCACCACCTTAACTGTGACCTCCATAGTGCCCATTCCCTTAACAGTGACTTCAACATCACCCCACCCCCTTAACATTGACCTTCACAATACCCTGTCCCCTTAACACTGACCTCCACAGGGCCCGCTCCTTTAACATTGACCTCCACAGGAGCCCATCCCCTTAACAGTTACCAAACCCCACAGCAGTATACCCCCTTAACAGTGAACTCAACAGCACCCCGTTCCCTTAATATAAGACCTCCACAGCACCCTGTCCCCATAATATAAGACCTCCACAGCAGCCTGCCACCTTAAAATGTGACATCCATAGCACCTTTCCCCTTAACAGTGACCTCTAACAGTGAAAAAAATGGCTGAGTTGTTATGGAAACCTGGTGTAACTGTGTATGTCGAGACTGAAGGAGATGCTAGATTCTATTGGATAATAAGGGTCCTATTACCTACTACCGTTTTTGAGAATATCTCAGGAACTGTATGTCCTAGAGAGCTGAGACCCGGTCTAAAAACTTCCTGGACACCTGATGTACCTGATGTAGTTGTTTGGCCGAGCATAAAGAACAGACAGACAACAGACAAACATTTGTTTTTATAAAGATAAGAGATTTTAGTAATTACCTGTCCTGAGACACCTCTTCCACATTTACATGCTTCGCCGCATAGGCCTCAAAGCTACTGACATGCCCTTTAATTCTCATATTGACAAATTGAAAGGAACAAAATACACATTTAAGGTAGAGAACCCCAAGGAACCAAACCCAAAATAGTCGTAGACTATAGCCACACTCTTAGGTTTCTGATGCATTTTTGGGAGCAATAAGCAGGAGTGAATACAAAAACAAGCAGATATCGTATCTGTCCTTTATACTTTTATTTCTTCCCTTTTTTTTTTTTTTTTTTTTGCCAATCCTGATTTTGGTGTCCAAAACTGCATTAAAAAAAGTTAACATGTGGCTATGTACCCTTATACATCATATACACTGTTATATACTGCTGTTTACTACAATATATGGTTATATACTTCCGTATGCTACTAGACACTGTCATATAATGCAGTATACTGCTATACACTGTTGTATACTGCCATTTACTACTATACACAGTCATATAATGCCATATACTGCTATACACTGTTATATACTGCCATTTACTACTATACAGTGTTATATACTGCTACTGTATATACTGCTATACACTGTCATATACTGCTATATACTACTATATACTGTATTATTGCGCTGTATACTGCCATAAATGTGAGTGTGTCAGCATTCTTCTGTTTGTTCACAAGTGTGTGACTTATGCCTCTTTCATATCTACATTTTAAGGTCCGGCAGGCTGTTCCGGCATTGCCATATGCAACTACGTCGTCATCCGGCCACGTTTTGATATTGCAGCTCAGTCTCATTCACTTTGGCTGCTCCTAGGCCATGTGATCAATGAACGAAGAAGGATAGGTCATCAGTAAAAAGGTCTCGAAAAAACCCTTTAAGTCAAGAAATAAACCTCTTATTTTAATTAATGGATTTATTAAGGAATGTTCTTTACAAATGATATTTTTTGCCAGTTGGGAAATTTGGGTAAAGCTATATTATCCTACACCAGCTATGAAGGGTATTTGAGAGCGATATCGCTAGTCAGAATTATTCCTCTAAACACCCTTTTAAAGTTGATATAAGCTACCAAAAAGTTCAGTAAGGCCTCTTTCACACTTGCGTTGTCCGGATCCGGCGTGTACTCCACTTGCCGGAATTACACGCCGGATCCGGAAAAACGCAAGGGAACTGAAAGCATTTGAAGACGGATCCATCTTAAAAATGCGTTCAGTGTTACTATGGCAGCCAGGACACTATTTAAGTCCTGGTTGCCATAGTAGTAGTGGGGAGCAGTATACTTACCGTCCGTGTGGCTCCTGGGGCGCTCCAGAATGACGTCAGAGCACCCCATGCGCATGGATGACGTGCCATGCGATCACGTCATCCATGCGCGCGGGGCGCCCTGACGTCACTCTGAAGCGCCCCGGGAGCCGCACGGACGGTAAGTATGCTGCTCCCCTGCTCCCCACTACACTTTACCATGGCTGCCAGGACTTTAGCGTCCCAGCAGCCATGGTAACCATTCAGAAAAAGCTAAACGTCGGATCCGGCAATGCGCCGAAACGACGTTTAGCTTAAGGCCGGATCCGGATCAATGCCTTTCAATGGGCATTAATTCCAGATCCAGCCTTGCGGCAAGTCTTCAGGATTTTTGGCCGGAGCAAAAAGCGCAGCGTGCTGCGGTATTTTCTGCGGCCAAAAAACGTTCCGGTCCTGAACTGAAGACATCCTGATGCATCCTGAACGGATTTCATTCCATTCAGAATGCATTAGGATAAAACTGATCAGGATTCTTCCGGCATAGAGCCCCGACGACGGAACTCTATGCCGGAAGAAAAAAACGCAGGTGTGAAAGAGCCCTAACTTGCATACTTTATTTTGCACTCATTCTGATCTTCAATCTACGGTATATTATATGCCCGAGCTATTTTATAACTTTGCTGGTAAAAAACGATTGACAATATTATGGTTACACACACCCCTATTTTTCCTATTCCTTTACATTGGTTGATAAACAGCCTGGACTTCCCAAAATACCTTCAGAATTGTGAATGCAGTTCCTCTATATTAGTTGTGTTTAGCCACATGTGATGAGATTTGTGTGTACTTTGATCACTTGTCCATAGCCTGACAGTGTCAGACAAAAAACATGCTACATTATTCTGTCCGTTCCTGGGAGACATCTGTAATGCCCCGCCAGGGGGCATTACCACCTTTTACGCCCCTCTACTATCTTTATTGGTCGATCCTTTTTCATCATGTGTATTTATTCCTAGGTCCTGCACAATGTGTACCTGTATTTATAATTTTATAATTGTTTAGGTGTAATGTACCGGGTTCACCAGCAGATGGTGGCAACAATGGCTGTGCTAGTTTTCCTAGAGTGGAACCTTCTATCCATTCTAGTCCTCTCTAGAGATGGAGGAGTTCAATGTTAGTGAAGGTCATAGTAGCTTACCCCCTGTAAGGGGAAGCAGCAGGCCCTCGTCCCTGCCGGATGAGTCCTGCCAAGGCCAGCCAGGGTACCATCATCTCTACTGGAACAAGAGAAAAGGGTAAAGAGCTTCAAAGCCAGGAGGAAAGATTCCCTGGATAAAGATGAAGATAAAGACAAAGATACAGATCAGGAGAAAGGCAAAGTCAGACTAAAGCAAGCCACGTACAGCAGCAAAGGAAAAAATCCTATTTAATACAGTCTGCACATGAGAGTTAGAGAAAGTGACAGACGTAGCCGAATGTGTTTGCCTGCCAGGATTATGCCAAAGCCTGCTGATGACCAAGATAAAGTTGGAAGATTGTTCCCTGATGAAAGTCTTACACTGGTCAAAACTCCGGCCTGATTCTAATCCTTGATTTAAAGGTGCTTTTCTGAATCCTGAAACTACTAGTCCAATGTTGTTCTGACAGTTGGCCTGACTGTCCTCAGGATTTAAAGGGAACCTGTCACCAGTTTTATGGTGTCCTAACTAAGGGCAACATAAATAAGTGACTGATTCTCTTAGCAAAATGCTGGGTCACTTTCTTTAATTGACCAAGTCAATCTGCCAACATCTTATATTTAAAAGCTCCAGCTCATAATAATGAGTCCTGAATATTCATGAGCTCCTGACTTCTTGCCTACCTGCTGCTGATTGACAGTTATTTTCCATATGAATCAGCAGCAGGTGGGCAGAGGAATGGCTATAGCTCTGAATTAAAAAACGCTGGACTCATTGACATCAAGCTGGACTCAAATAAGCTCATTAGCATGCGGTATGTGGCATCTTTGTATGTATATTATGAGATAACCATCTGTCACACCAGGAAGTGAATACATCTAAGGCACTTTTTAGTAGTTAATGATTGTATATAATTAGATTATAATCAAATATCCACATGACAGGTTCCCTTTAAACTGGAGGTGTGGATGCCTTATGCTGTCTCCTACACCTACTACAAAGGTGCCTAATAAGTCTTCAGGTAACGACTATCTTGCTAATCCTTTGTCTTGCATAAACGTGATTATTCCTTAAGTACTTGGCTGCATGCAGTTCAGACATTGGTCACCCTGGAAGAGCGATCTATGGGAGTGGATTGCTCACCTCTAGGTAGAATGATTGCAGGCTTTAACCCTGGACAGTGAAGCTGACAGGGACAGAGCAGAGAGGCTAGGAATATGCCTCCCTCCAGGTATTCAGCTACATGGCTGTTGCTTTCTTGTAGGCTCATGAGAGAACTGCTTTGAACTGAACTCTCACTTGGATTGACCTGAGCTCATCTGCACTGGTTTGGATTGACCTCAACCAGCAACTGGACTGATCCGGTTTGAACTTGTTCTCAACTGCCTAACTTAGGTCTGAGCTAAGCTATTTATACACACTGACACTGCTCCACCTTGTGGAGAAACAAGTGTAGTGCACCCTGACTAGGCCTGTGTAAAGGATCTTCGCATATAGAATCACATTGTGACATGGAGAATATGACAGGAGATCAAATACAAAATACAGGCATATCACATGACATTAATACATAACTAAAGCAAGTTTGCGGTGCCCACGGTCACGTGAGTGGGACACTGCATAATGCCTTGGAAATTCTTTTGTATCCTTCTCCTGACTGATACCTTTTAACAATGAGATCCCTCTGATGCTTTGGAAGCTCTCTGTGGACCATGGCTTTTGCTGTGGGATGCGACTAGGAAAAGTTCAGGAAAGACCAACTAGAGCAGCTGAACTTTATTTGGGGTTAATCAGGGGCACTTTAAATGATGGCAGGTGTATGCTGACTCCTATTTAACATGATTTTGAATGTGATTTCTTAATTCTGAACACAGCTACATCCCCAGTTATAAGAGGGTGTGCACACTTATGCAACCACATTATTTTAGTTTTTTTTTTTTTTTCTTCCCTCCACCTAAAAGATTTCACTTTGTTTTTCAATTGAGTGGTACAGTTTATAGGTCACATTAAAGGTGGAAAAAGTTCTGAAATGATTTCTTTGTCTCATTTTTTACATCACAGAAACCTGACATTTTAAGAGGGGTGTGTAGACCTTTTATATCCACTGTTCATTCGGATAATTAAAATGAATTATAATAATTACCTTTCCTGTGTCACCTCTTCCACAATTTACACGTTTCACCACATAGACCTCAACTGTACAAGTGACTAGAAAACAGAGCAGAAAGTTCCAAGCAATTATGATGTCACATCTGTATGACATCATAGGAGAGGCTAAGCCAGGGATCAGCAACCTCCGGCACTCCAGCTGTTTTGAAACTACAACTCCCAGAATCCTCCTTTCACTTCTATGAGAGTTACAAGAACAGACAAGTACATTTCCATGCTGGGAGTTGTAGTTTTTACAGCAGCTGGAGTGCCGAAGGTTGCTGACCCCTAGGCTATGCAAAGGATGCTGGGAAAGACAATGTATGGTTATATAATGTGTGACCTCAACAGCACCATGCCCCCTTAACTATGACATCCATCTGGTGGTCTTGAGTGCACACTATAGAAAAAAGTGCTGGACTATGCACACTCCCGCGGTCACAGCCACCAGACAGGCAGGTGCTGTTTCCTATATTGTGCAACCACGTCCATAGTAGCTGGATTACAGGATGGTCGTAACCATGGAAACGAGCAGTGTACAATACATTAGTAAGTGCCTTGTATTTACTTTGTCTACATGATAAATGCCTTTTGCTGAAGTGAGACAACTCTTTTAACAGTGACCTCCACAGAGGCCTGCCTCCTTAACAGTGACCTCCATAGCGCCCTGCCCCCTTAACTAAAACTTTCACAGTGCCACATCACCTTAACTGTGACCTCTACAGCATCTCTCCCCCTTCATTGTGACATCCAGAGCTCTGTGCCTTCTTAACAGTGACCCTCGCAGTGTCCTACTCATTTAGAATGTGTCCTCCACAGCACCCTGCCCCATTAACTGTGGCCTCCACATAGTTATGACCCTTTAACTGTGACTTCCACAGCACCTTACCCCCTTAACAGTGACTTTCACAGAGTTCTGCCCCCTTAACAGTGACCTCTACAGCCCCCGACTATCTTAACTGTGACCTCCACAGCCCTCCCCTTAACAGTAACCTCCATAGTGCCCTCCCCCTTAAAAGTGATATCCAGAGTGCTCCAACCCCTTAACAGTGACCTTTAAAGTGGCAAAAAATGGCTGAGCTGTTATGTAGACCTGGTGTAAAACTGTGTGTATGTCAGTGAGGCGAAGACTGATGCACCTGCAAGCTTCAATTGGCTAATATAGGTCATCTGATGGTGCCATATTTGCATTCTTTAGGAATAAATCAAGAAAAGAACGTTCTAGAGAGCTGAGACCTTTTCACAATCCTTCCCAGACACCCGATGTACCTATGTGCCAAATTTGGTTCAGATTGGTCCAGTCCTTTGGCCTTGCATAAAGAACAGACAGACAACAGACAGACAGAAGTTCATTTGTATATATATATATGGGACTAGCAGGATGACACGGCTTCGCATGGGTATATTTTCGCTATTTCATTTAATGTTTTTGTGTGATGTTAAAATATATCCATGGTGTTCCCCATAACAGTGACTTCTACAGTACCCCTCCCCCTTAACTTTAATCTTAACAGAAGCCCACCCCGTTAACAGTGATATTTGCAGTGCCCACCCTGTTAAATTTGACCTTCACAGCCCCCTGCCCCATAACATTGTTCTACACAGCTGCCTGTCCCTTAAGACTGACCCTCCACAGCACCCTGCCCCTTAACATTGACCTCTACAGCAGCCCATCCGCTTAAAAGTGACCACCACAGAGGCCTGACCTTTAACAATAACATCCACAGCACCTCGCCCTCTTAACAGTGACCTCAAAGTGCACCGCCCCCTTAAGAGTGACCTCCTCCATGGCCTGTCCCCGTAACAGTGACCTCCACAGAACCCTGCCCCCTTAGCTGTGACCTCCACAGTGCCCTGCCCATTTTACACTGACCGTCATAGTGGCCCACCCCCTAACATTCCCCCCAAAATGCCAGGCCCCCTTAAAA
The DNA here is from genome assembly GCF_014858855.1 of Bufo gargarizans. NCBI lineage: Eukaryota > Metazoa > Chordata > Amphibia > Anura > Bufonidae > Bufo > Bufo gargarizans. The sequence continues at coordinate 199,848,230 of NC_058081.1, read as the reverse complement.
GTAACCTCTACAGCGTCCCGTCCCCTTAACAGTAACCTGCACAGTGACACACCCCCTTAACAGTGATATTCACAGCACCCGCCCCCTTAACAGAGACCGCTACAGCATCTTGCCTCCATAACATTCACCTTCACAGTACCCCACTACCTTAACTGTGACCTCCATAGTGCCCATCCCCTTAACAGTGACTTCTACATCACCCCACCCCCTTAACATTGACCTTCACAATACCCTGTCCCCTTAACACTGACCTCCACAGTGGCCCGCACCCTTTACAGTGACCCTCCACAGTGATCTACCCCTTAACACTGACCTCCACAGGGCCCCGCTCCTTTAACATTGACCTCCACAGGAGCCCATCCCCTTAACAGTGACCAAACCCCACAGCAGTATACCCCCTTAACAGTGAACTCAACAGCACCCCGTCCATTAATATAAGACCTCCACAGCACCCTGTCCACTTAATATAAGACTTCCACAGCAGCCTGCCACCTTAATATAAGACTTCCATAGCAGCCTGCCACCTTAATATAAGACTTCCACAGCAGCCTGCCACCTTAATATAAGACTTCCACAGCAGCCTGCCACCTTAATATAAGACTTCCACAGCAGCCTGCCACCTTAATATAAGACTTCTACAGCAGCCTGCCACCTTAAAATGTGACAACCATAGCACCTTGCCCCTTAACAGTGACCTCCACAGCACAACGCCCCCTTAACAGTGACCTCTAACAGTTAAAAAAATGGCTGAGTTGTTATGGAAACCTGGTGTAACTGTGTATGTCGAGACTGAAGGAGCTGCTAGTTTCTATTGGATAATAAGGGTCCTATTACCTAATACAGTTTTTGAGAATATCTCAGGAACGGTATGTCCTAGAGAGCTGAGACCCGGTCTAAAAACTTCCTGGACACCTGATGTACCTGATGTAGTTGTTTGGCCGAGCATAAAGAACAGACAGACAACAGACAAACATTTGTTTTTATAAAGATAAGAGATTTTAGTAATTTCCTGTCCTGAGACACCTCTTCCACATTTACATGCTTCGCCGCATAGGCCTCAAAGCTACTGACATGCCCTTTAATTCTCATATTGACAAATTGAAAGGAACAAAATACACATTTAAGGTAGAGAACCCCAAGGAACCAAACCCAAAATAGTCGTAGACTATGGCCACACTCTTAGGTTTCTGATGCAGTTTTGGGAGCAATAAGCAGGAGTGAATACAAAAACAAGCAGATATCGTATCTGTCCTTTATACTTTTATTTCTTCCCTTTTTTTAGCCAATCCTGATTTTGGTGTCCAAAACAAAGTTAACATGTGGCCATACCCTTATACATCATATACACTGTTATATACTGCTGTTTACTACAATATACGGTTATATACTTCCGTATGCTACTATACACTGTTATATAATGCAGTATACTGCTATACACTGTTGTATACTGCCATTTACTCCTATACACTGTCATATAATGCCATATACTGCTATACACTGTTATATACTGCCATTTACTATTATACACTGTCATATACTGCTTTATACTACTATATACTGTATTATTGTGCTGTATACTGCCATAAATGCAAGTGTGTCAGCGTTCTTCTGTTTGTTCGCAAGTGTGTGACTTATGCCTCTTTCATATTTACATTTTAAGGTCCGGCAGGCTGTTCCGGCATTGCCATATGCAACTACGTCGTCATCCGGCCACGTTTTGATATTGCAGCTCAGTCTCATTCACTTTAGCTGCTCCTAGGCCATGTGATCAATGAACGAAGAAGGATAGGTCATCAGTAAAAAGGTCTCGAAAAAACCTTTAAGTCAAGAAATAAACCACTTATTTGAATTAATGTATTTATTAAGGAATGTTCTTTATAATAAAACTATGTGAAATCAGTGGGAAACAAATGATATTTTTTGCTAGTTGGGAAATTTGGGTAAAGCTATATTATCCTACACCAGCTATGAAGGGTATTTGAGAGCGATATCGCTAGTCAGACTTATTCCTCTCAACACCATTTTAAAGTTGATATAAGCTACCAAAAAGTTGAGTAACTTGCATACTTTATTTTGCACTCATCCTGATCTTCAATCTACGGTATATTATATGCCCGAGCTATTTTATCATTTTGCTGGTAGAAAACGATTGACAATATTATGGTTACACACACCCCTATTTTTCCTATTCCTTTACATTGGTTGATAAACAGCCTGGACTTCCCAAAATACGCTCAGAATTGTGAATGCAGTTCCTCTAAATTAGTTGTGTTTAGCCACATGTGATGAGATTTGTGTGTACTTTGATCACTTGTCCATAGCCTGACAGTGTCAGACAAAAAACATGCTACATTATTCTGTCCGGTCCTGGGAGACATCTGTAATGCCCCGCCAGGGGGCATTACCACCTTTTATGCCCCTCTACTATCTTTATTGGTTGATCCTGTTTCATCAAGGGTATTTATTCCTAGGTCCTGCACAATGTGTACCTGTAATTATGATTTTATAATTGTTTAGGTGTAATGTACCTGGTTCACCAGCAGATGGCGGCAACAATGGCTGTGCTAGTTTTCCTAGAGTGGAACCTTCTATCCATTCTAGCCCTCTCTAGAGAGGGAGGAGTTCAATGTTAGTGAAGGTCATAGTAGCTTACCCCCTGTAAGGGGAAGCAGCAGGGCCTCGTCCCTGCCGGATGAGTCCTGCCAAGGCCAGCCAGGGTACCATCATCTCTACTGGAACAAGAGAAAAGGGTAAAGAGCTTCAAAGCCAGGAGGAAAGATTCCCTGGGTAAAGAGAAAGACAAAGATACAGATCAGGAGAAAGGCAGAGTCAGACTAAAGCAAGCTAAGTACAGCAGCAAAGGAAAAGTTCCTATTTAATACAGTCTGCACAGCAGAGTTAGAGAAAGTGACAGACGTAGCAGAGCCAAATGTGTTTGCCTGCCAGGATTATTGCCAAAGCCTGCTGATGACCAAGATAAAGTTGGAAGATTGTTCCCTGATGAAAGTCTTACACTGGTCAAAACTCCGGCCTGATTCTAATCCTTGATTTAAAGGTGCTTTTCTGAATCCTGAAACTACTAGTCCAATGTTGTTCTGACAATTGGCCTGACTGTCCTCAGGATTTAAAGGGAACCTGTCACCAGTTTTATGGTGTCCTAACTAAGGGCAACATAAATAAGTGACTGATTCTCTTAGCAAAATGCTAGGTCACTTTCTTTAATTGACCAAGTCAATCTGCCAACATCTTGTATTGAAAAGCTCCAGCTCATAATGATGAGTCCTGAATATTCATGAGCTCCTGACTCTTCCTGCCTACCTGCTTCTGACTGACAGTTATTTTCCATATGAATCAGCAGCAGGTGGGCAGGGGAGTGGCTATAGCTCTGAATTAAAAAAAACGCTGGACTCAATGATGTCACGCTGGACTTAAATCAGCTCATTAGCATGCGGTATGTGGCATCTTTGTATGTATATTATGAGATAACCATCTGTCACACCAGTAAGTGAATACATCTAAGGCACTTTTTAGTAGTTAATGATTGTATATAATTAGATTATAATCAAATATCCACATGACAGGTTCCCTTTAAACTGGAGGTGTGGATGCCTTATGCTGTCTCCTACACCTACTACAAAGGTGCCTAATAAGTCTTCAGGTAACGACTATCTTGCTAATCCTTTGTCTTGCATAAACGTGATAATTCCTTAAATACTCGGTTGCATGCAGTTTAGACTTTGGTCACCCTGGAAGAGCGATCTATAGGAGTGGATTGCTCACCTCTAGGTAGAATGATTGCAGGCTTTAACCCTGGACTGTGAAGCTGACAGGGACAGAGCAGAGAGGCTAGGAATATGCCTCCCTCCAGGTATTCAGCTACATGGCTGTTGCTTTCTTGTAGGCTCATGAGAGAACTGCTTTGAACTGAACTCTCACTTGGATTGACCTGAGCTCATCTGCACTGGTTTGGATTGACCTCAACCAGCAACTGGACTGATCCGGTTTGAACTTGTTCTCAACTGCCTAACTTAGGTCTGAGCTAAGCTATTTATACACACTGACACTGCTCCACCTTGTGGAGAAACAAGTGTAGTGCACCCTGACTAGGCCTGTGTAAAGGATCTTTGCATATAGAATCACATTGTGACATGGAGAATATGACAGGAGATCAAATACAAAATACAGGCATATCACATGACATTAATACATAATTAAAGCAAGTTTGCGGTGCCCACGGTCACGTGAGTGGGACACTGCATAATGCTTTGGTAATTATTTTGTACCCTTCTCCTGACTGATACCTGTTAACAATGAGATCCCTCTGATGCTTTGGAAGCTCTCTGTGGACCATGGCTTTTGCTGTGGGATGCGACTAAGGCTACTTTCACACTTGCGCTTGATCGGATCCGTTCTGAACGGATCCGATCATATTAATGCAGACGGAGGCTCCGTTCAGTACGGATCCGTCTGCATTAATAACTTTAAAAAAATTCGCAAGTGCGCAAGTGTGCAAGTAGCCTGCGCGGATCCGTTCAGACTTTCAATGTAAAGTCAATAGGGGACGGATCCGCTTGAAGATTGAGCCATATGGTGACATCTTCAAGCGGATCCGTTCCCATTGACTTACATTGTAAGTCTGAACGGATCCGCACGCCTCCGCACGGCCAGGCGGACACCCGAACGCTGCAAGCAGCGTTCAGCTGTCCGCCTGTCCGTGCGGAGGCGAGCGGAGGCTGAACGCCGCCAGACTGATGCAGTCTGAGCGGATCCGCATCCATTCAGACTGCATCAGGGCTGGACGGAGGCGTTCGGGTCCACTCGTGAGCTCCTTCAAACGGAGCTCACGAGCGGACCGACGAACGCTAGTGTGAAAGTAGCCTAAGAAAATTTCAGGGAAGAACAACTAGAGCAGCTGAACTTTATTTGGGGTTAATCAGAGGCACTTTAAATGATGGCAGGTGTATGCTGACTCCTATTTAACATGATTTTGAATGTGATTTCTTAATTCTAAACACAGCTACATCCCCAATTATAAGAGGGTGTGCACACTTATGCAACCACATTATTTTAGTTTTTTTTTTCTTTTCTTCCACTTTCTTTCACTTTGTTTTTCAATTGAGTGGTACAGTTTATAGGTCACATTAAAGGTGGAAAAAGTTCTGAAATTATTTCTTTGTCTCATTTTTTACATCACAGAAACCTGACATTTTAAGAGGGGTGTGTAGACCTTTTATATCCACTGTTCATTCGGATAATTAAAATGAATTATAATAATTACCTTTCCTGTGTCACCTCTTCCACAATTTACACGTTTCACCACATAGACCTCAACTGTACAAGTGACTAGAAAACAGAGCAGAAAGTTCCAAGCAATTATGATGTCACATCTGTATGACATCATAGGAGAGGCTAAGCCAGGGATCAGCAACCTCCGGCACTCCAGCTGTTTTGAAACTACAACTCCCAGAATCCTCCTTTCACTTCTATGAGAGTTACAAGAACAGACAAGTACATTTCCATGCTGGGAGTTGTAGTTTTTACAGCAGCTGGAGTGCCGAAGGTTGCTGACCCCTAGGCTAAGCAAAGGATGCTGGGAAAGACAATGTATGGTTATATAATGTGTGACCTCAACAGCACCATGCCTCCTTAACTATGACATCCATCTGGTGGTCTTGAGTGCACACTATAGAAAAAAGTGCTGGACTATGCACACTCCCGCGGTCACAGCCACCAGACAGGCAGGTGCTGTTTCCTATATTGTGCAACCACGTCCATAGTAGCTGGATTACAGGATGGTCGTAACCATGGAAACGAGCAGTGTACAATACATAAGTAAGTGCCTTGCATTAACTTTGTCTACATGATAAATACCTTTTGCTGAAGTGAGACAACTCCTTAAACAGTGACCTCCACAGAGGCCTGCCTCCTTAACAGTGACCTCCATAGCGCCCTGCCCCCTTAACTAAAACTTTCACAGTGCCTCACCACCTTAACTGTGACCTCTACAGCATCTCTCCCCCTTCATTGTGACATCCACAGCTCTATGCCTTCTTAACAGTGAACCTCGCAGCGTCCTACTCATTTAGAATGTGTCCTCCACAGCACCCTGCCCCATTAACTGTGGCCTCCACATAGTTATGACCCTTTAACTGTGACTTCCACAGCACCTTACCCCCTTAACAGTGACTTTCACAGAGTTCTGCCCCCTTAACAGTGACCTCTACAGCCCCCGACTATCTTAACTGTGACCTCCACAGCCCTCCCCTTAACAGTAACCTCCATAGTGCCCCTCCCCCTTAAAAGTGATATCCAGAGTGCTCCAACCCCTTAACAGTGACCTTTAAAGTGGCAAAAAATGGCTGAGCTGTTATGTAGACCTGGTGTAAAACTGTGTGTATGTCAGTGAGGCGAAGACTGATGCACCTGCAAGCTTCAATTGGCTAATATAGGTCATCTGATGGTGCCATATTTGCATTCTTTAGGAATAAATCAAGAAAAGAACGTTCTAGAGAGCTGAGACCTTTTCACAATCCTTCCCAGACACCCGATGTACATATGTGCCAAATTTGGTTCAGATTGGTCCAGTCATTTGGCCGTGCATAAAGAACAGACAGACAACAGACAGACAGAACTTCTTTTGTATATATATATATATGTATATATATATATGGGACTAGCAGGATGACACGGCTTCGCATGGGTATATTTTCGCTATTTCATTTAATGTTTTTGTGTGATGTTAAAATATATCCATGGTGTTCCCCATAACAGTGACTTCTACAGTACCCCTCCCCCTTAACTTTCATCTTAACAGAAGCCCACCCCATTAACAGTGATATTTGCAGTGCCCACCCTGTTAAATTTGACCTTCACAGCCCCCTGCCCCATAACATTGTTCTACACAGCTGCCTGTCCCCTTAACACAGACCCTCCACAGAACCCTGCCCCTTAACATTGACCTATACAGCAGCCCATCCGCTTAAAAGTGACCACCACAGAGACCTGACCTTTAAGAATAACATCCACAGCACCTCGCCCTCTTAACAGTGACTTCAAAGTGCACCGCCCCCTTAAGTGACCTCCTCCATGGCCTGTCCCCGTAACAGTGACCTCCACAGAACCCTGCCCCCTTAGCTGTGACATCCACAGTGCCGTGCGCATTTTGCACTGACCTTCACAGTGGCCCACCCCCTAACATTCCCCCCAAAATGCCACGCCCCCTTAAAAGTAACCTCTACAGCGTCCCGTCCCCTTAACAGTAACCTGCACAGTGACACACCCCCTTAACAGTGATATTCACAGCACCCGCCCCCTTAACAGTGACCGATACAGCATCTTGCCCCCATAACATTGACCTTCACAGTACCCCACCACCTTAACTGTGACCTCCATAGTGCCCATTCCCTTAACAGTGACTTCAACATCACCCCACCCCCTTAACATTGACCTTCACAATACCCTGTCCCCTTAACACTGACCTCCACAGTGGCCCGCACCCTTTACAGTGACCCTCCACAGTGATCTACCCCTTAACAGTGACCTCCACAGGGACTAGATCCCTTAACATTGACCTCAACAGGAGCCCATCCCCTTAACAGTGACCAAACCCCACAGCAGTATACCCCCTTAACAGTGAACTCAACAGCACCCCGTTCCCTTAATATAAGACCTCCACAGCACCCTGTCCCCTTAATATAAGACTTCCACAGCAGCCTGCCACCTTAAAATGTGACATCCATAGCACCTTGCCCCTTAACAGTGACCTCCACAACACAACGCCCCCTTAACAGTGACCTCTAACAGTGAGAAAAATGGCTGAGTTGTTATGGAAACCTGGTGTAACTGTGTATGTCGAGACTGAAGGAGATGCTAGTTTCTATTGGATAATAAGGATCCTATTACCTAATACAGTTTTTGAGACTATCTCAGGAACTATATGTCCTAGAGAGCTGAGACCCGGTCTAAAAACTTCCTGGACACCTGATGTACCTGATGTAGTTGTTTGGCCGAGCATAAAGAACAGACAGACAACAGACAAACATTTGTTTTTATAAAGATAAGAGATTCATTTCCTGTCCTGAGACACCTCTTCCACATTTACATGCTTCACCATATAGGCCTCAAAGCCCCTTTAATTCCCGTATTGACAAATTGAAAGGAAAAAAATACACATTTAAGGTAGAGAACCCCAAGGAACCAAACCCAAAATAGTCGTAGACTATGGCCACACTCTTAGGTTTCTGATGCAGTTTTGGGAGCAATAAGCAGGAGTGAATACAAAAGCAAGCAGATATCGTATCTGTCCTTTATACTTTTATTTCTTCCCTTTTTTTAGCCAATCCTGATTTTGGTGTCCAAAACTGCATCAAAAAAGTTAACATGTGGCTAGGTACCCTTATACATCATATACACTGTTATATACTGCTGTTTACAACAATATATGGTTATATACTTCCGTATGCTACTATACACTGTCATATAATGCAGTATACTGCTATACACTGTTGTATACTGCCATTTACTTCTATACACAGTCATATAATGCCATATACTGCTATACACTGTTATACAGTCACCTAAAGAATTATTAGGAACACCATACTAATACGGTGTTGGACCCCCTTTTGCCTTCAGAACTGCCTTAATTCTACGTGGCATTGATTCAGCAAGGTGCTGATAGCATTCTTTAGAAATGTTGGCTTATTTTGATAGGATAGCATCTTGCAGTTGATGGAGATTTGATGGATGCACATCCAGGGAACGAAGCTCCCGTTCCACCACATCCCAAAGATGCTCTATTGGGTTGAGATCTGGTGACTGTGGGGGCCATTTTAGTACAGTGAACTCATTGTCATGTTCAAGAAACCAATTTGAAATGATTCGAGCTTTGTGACATGGTGCATTATCCTGCTGGAAGTAGCCATCAGAGGATGGGTACATGGTGGTCATGAAGGGATGGACATGGTCAGAAACAATGCTCAGGTAGCCCGTGGCATTTAAACGATGGCCAATTGGCACTAAGGGGCCTAAAGTGTGCCCAGAAAACATCCCCCACACCATTACACCACCACCACCAGCCTGCACAGTGGTAACAAGGCATGATGGATACATGTTCTCATTCTGTTTACGCCAAATTCGGACTCTACCATTTGAATGTCTCAACAGAAATCGAGACTCATCAGACCAGGCAACATTTTTCAAGTCTTCAACAGTCCAATTTTGGTGAGCTCGTGCAAATTGTAGCCTCTTTTTCCTATTTGTAGTGGAGATGAGTGGTACCCGGTGGGGTCTTCTGCTGTTGTAGCCCATCCGCCTCAAGGTTGTGCGTGTTGTGGCTTCACAAATGCTTTGCTGCATACCTCGGTTGTAACGAGTGGTTATTTCAGTCAACGTTGCTCTTCTATCAGCTTGAATCAGTCGGGCCATTCTCCTCTGACCTCTAGCATCAACAAGGCATTTTCGCACACAGGACTGCCGCATACTGGATGTTTTTCCCTTTTCACACCATTCTTTGTAAACCCTAGAAATGGTTGTGCGTGAAAATCCCAGTAACTGAGCAGATTGTGAAATACTCAGACCGGCCCATCTGGCACCAACAACCATGCCACGCTCAAAATTGCTTAAATCACTTTTCTTTCCCATTCTGACATTCAGTTTGGAGTTCAGGAGATTGTCTTGACCAGGACCACAACCCTACATGCATTGAAGCAACTGCCATGTGATTGGTTGACTAGATAATCGCATTAATGAGAAATAGAACGGGTGTTCCTAATATTTCTTAAGGTGAGTGTATACTGCTATTTACTATTATACACTGTTATATACTGCTACTGTATATACTGCTATACACTGTCATATACTGCTATATACTACTATTTACTGTATTATAGCGCTGTATACTGCCATAAATGCGAGTGTGTCAGCGTTCTTCTGTTTGTTCGCAAGTGTGTGACTTATGCCTCTTTCATATTTACATTTTAAGGTCCGGCAGGCTGTTCCGGCATTGCCATATGCAACTACGTCGTCATCCGGCCACGTTTTGATATTGCAGCTCAGTCTCATTCACTTTAGCTGCTCCTAGGCCATGTGATCAATGAACGAAGAAGGATAGGTCATCAGTAAAAAGGTCTCGAAAAAAACCTTTAAGTCAAGAAATAAACCACTTATTTGAATTAATGTATTTATAAAGAAATGTTCTTTATAATAAAACTATGTGAAATCAGTGGGAAACAAATGATATTTTTTGCCAGTTGGGAAATGTGGGTAAAGATATATTATCCTACACCAGCTATGAAGGGTATTTGAGAGCGATATCGCTAGTCAGACTTATTCCTCTCAACACCATTTTAAAGTTGATATAAGCTACCAAAAAGTTGAGTAACTTGCATACTTTATTTTGCACTCATCCTGATCTTCAATCTACGGTATATTATATGCCCGAGCTATTTTATCATTTTGCTGGTAGAAAACTATTGACAATATTATGGTTACACACACCCCTATTTTTCCTATTCCTTTACATTGGTTGATAAACAGCCTGGACTTCCCAAAATACCCTCAGAATTGTGAATGCAGTTCCTCTATATTAGGCTACTTTCACACGACCGTATGTAATCTGTTCCGTTTTGCGGATCCGCATGTCCGCAAAGAACGGAAGAGTGGCTTCTGTATGTCATCCACAAAAAACGGTCCGCAAAAAATGGATGAGTATAAAAAAAAGTATAAAAAAAAAAACCTGAGGGCAGAGCCTTCATTAAAATATTTAAATAAAAAAACGGAAACGGATCCGCAAAAATCAGATGACATACTGAAACCATTTCGTATGTAATCCGATATTTGCGGATCCATTAACTTCTATGGGGGAGCGGACCGATTTCTACGGACAATAATAGGACATGCTTCATATTTTTGCGGTGGATAAAATCGGAAACACGGTGGCAGACAACATACTGAATGTTGTCCGCTAATTTAATTCACCAATAGGAATGAATAGGGCCGATTTTATTCCGCAAAATACGGAACGGATGCGGATTGGACATGAAACAAATAATACGGTCGTGTGAATGGACCCTTAGTTGTGTTTAGCCACATGTGATGAGATTTGTGTGTACTTTGATCACTTGTCCATAGCCTGACAGTGTCAGACAAAAAACATGCTACATTATTCTGTCCGATCCTGGGAGATATTTGCAATGCCCCGCCAGGGGGCATTACCACCTTTTACGCCCCTCTACTATCTTTATTGGTCGATCCTGTTTCATCATGTGTATTTATTCCTAGGTCCTGCACAATGTGTACCTGTATTTATGATTTTATAATTGTTTAGGTGTAATGTACCTGGTTCACCAGCAGATGGTGGCAACAATGGCTGTGCTAGTTTTCCCAGAGTGGAACATTCTATCTATTCTAGCCCTCTCTAGAGAGAGAGGAGTTCAATGTTAGTGAAGGTCATAGTAGCTTACCCCCTGTAAGGGGAAGCAGCAGGCCCTTGTCCCTGCCGGATGAGTCCTGTCAAGGCCAGCCAGAGTACCATCATCTCTACTGGAACAAGAGAAAAGGGTAAAGAGCTTGAAAGCCAGGAGGAAAGATTCCCTGGATATAGAATAAGATAAAGACAAAGATACAGAGCAGGAGAAAGGCAAAGTCAGACTAAAGCAAGCCACGTACAGCAGCAAAGGAAAAAATCCTATTTAATACAGTCTGCACATTAGAGTTAGAGAAAGTGACAGACGTAGCCGAATGTGATTGCCTGCCAGGATTATGCCAAAGCCTGCTGATGACCAAGATAAAGTTGGAAGATTGTTCCCTGATGAAAGTCTTACACTGGTCAAAACTCCGGCCTGATTCTAATCCTTGATTTAAAGGTGCTTTTCTGAATCCTGAAACTACTAGTCCAATGTTGTTCTGACAGTTGGCCTGACTGTCCTCAGGATTTAAAGGGAACCTGTCACCAGTTTTATGGTGTCCTAACTAAGGGCAACATAAATAAGTGACTGATTCTCTTAGCAAAATGCTGGGTCACTTTCTTTAATTGACCAAGTCAATCTGCCAACATCTTGTATTGAAAAACTCCAGCTCATAATGATGAGTCCTGAATATTCATGAGCTCCTGACTCTCCCCGCCCACCTGCTGCTGATTGACAGTTATTTTCCATATGAATCAGCAGCAGGTGGGCAGGGGAGTGGCTATAGCATCACGCTGGACTCTAATCAGCTCATTAGCATGCGGCATGTGGTATCTTTGTGTGTATATTATGAGGTAACCATCTGTCACACCAGTAAGTGAATACATCTAAGGCACTTTTTAGTAGTTAATGATTGTATATAATTAGATTATAATCAAATATCCACATGACAGGTTCCCTTTAAACTGGAGGTGTGGATGCCTTATGCTGTCTCCTACACCTACTACAAAGGTGCCTAATAAGTCTTCAGGTAACGACTATCTTGCTAATCCTTTGTCTTGCATAAACGTGATAATTCCTTAAATACTCGGTTGCATGCAGTTTAGACTTTGGTCACCCTGGAAGAGCGATCTATAGGAGTGGATTGCTCACCTCTAGTTAGAATGATTGCAGGCTTTAACCCTGGACAGTGAAGCTGACAGGGACAGAGCAGAGAGGCTAGGAATATGCCTCCCTCCAGGTATTCAGCTACATGGCTGTTGCTTTCTTGTAGGCTCATGAGAGAACTGCTTTGAACTGAACTCTCACTTGGATTGACCTGAGCTCATCTGCACTGGTTTGGATTGACCTCAACCAGCAACTGGACTGATCCGGTTTGAACTTGTTCTCAACTGCCTAACTTAGGTCTGAGCTAAGCTATTTATACACACTGACACTGCTCCACCTTGTGGAGAAACAAGTGTAGTGCACCCTGACTAGGCCTGTGTAAAGGATCTTCGCATATAGAATCACATTGTGACATGGAGAATATGACAGGAGATCAAATACAAAATACAGGCATATCACATGACATTAATACATAATTAAAGCAAGTTTGCGGTGCCCACGGTCACATGAGTGGGACACTGCATAATGCCTTGGAAATTCTTTTGTACCTTTCTCCTGACTGATACCTTTTAATAATGAGATCCCTCTGATGCTTTGGAAGCTCTCTGTGGACCATGGCTTTTGCTGTGGGATGCGACTAAGAACATTTCAGGAAAGACCACCTAGAGCAGCTGAACTTTATTTGGGGTTAATCAGGGGCACTTTAAATGATGGCAGGTGTATGCTGACTCCTATTTAACATGATTTTGAATGTGATTGTTTAATTCTAAACACAGCTACATCCCCAGTTATAAGAGGGTGTGCACACTTATGCAACCACATTATTTTAGGGTTTTTTTTCTTTTCTTCCCTCCACCTAAAAGATTTCACTTTGTTTTTCAATTGAGTGGTACAGTTTATAGGTCACATTAAAGGAGGAAAAAGTTCTGAAATGATTTCTTTGTCTAATTTTTTTACATCACCTACATTGTAACAGGGGTGTGTAGACTTTTTATATCTACCCTCGCAGCGTCCTACTCATTTAGAATGTGTCCTCCACAGCATCCTGCCCCATTAACTGTGGCCTCCACATAGTTATGACCCTTTAACTGTGACTTCCACAGCACCTTACCCCCTTAACAGTGACTTTCACAGAGTTCTGCCCCCTTAACAGTGACCTCTACAGCCCCCGACTATCTTAACTGTGACCTCCACAGCCCTCCCCTTAACAGTAACCTCCATAGTGCCCCTCCCCCTTAAAAGTGATCTCCAGAGTGCCCCAACCCCTTAACAGTGACCTATAAAGTGACAAAAAATGGCTGAGCTGTTATGTAGACCTGGTGTAAAACTGTGTGTATGTCAGTGAGGCGAAGACTGATGCACCTGCAAGCTTCAATTGGCTAATATAGGTCATCTGATGGTGCCATAATCCTTCCCAGACACCCGATGTACCTATGTGCCAAATTTGGTTCAGATTAGTTCAATCATTTGGCCATGCATGAAGAACAGACAGACAACAGACAGAAGTTCATTTGTATATATATATATATATATATATATATATATGGGACTAGCAGGATGACACGGCTTCGCATGGGTATATTTTCGCTATTTCATTTAATGTTTTTGTGTGATGTTAAAATATATCCATGGTGTTCCCCATAACAGTGACTTCTACAGTACCCCTCCCCCTTAACTTTCATCTTAAAGGGGTTGTCCAGGTTCAGAGCTGAACCTGGACATACCTCCATTGTCACCCCGGCAGCCCCCCTGACATGAGCATCGGAGCAGTTCATGCTCCGATGCTCTCCTTTGCCCTGCGCTAAATCGCGCAGGGCAAAGGCATTTTTCTGAGTTCCGGTGACATACCGGGCTCTCTATGGGGCTGACAGGCAGCCCGGTGACGTCACCGGCACTGATGGGCGGGATTTGGCTCTGCCCTAGCCAGTAAAACGGCTAGGGCAGAGCTAAAGCCCGCCCCTCAGAGCCGGTGATGTCACCGAACACACTGCTGGGCGGAAGTTACCGCCCGGCAGTGTGTTATTGAAAACACAAGAGCCTGTGCCCTGCGCGATCTAGCGCAGGGCACGGGAGCGCATCGGAGCATGAGATGCTCCGATGCCAGGCTCAGAAGGGCTGCCGGGGTGAAAATAAGGGTATGTCCGGGTTCAGCTCTGAACCCGGACAACCCCTTTAACAGCAGCCCACCCCATTAACAGTGATATTTGCAGTGCCCACCCTGTTAAATTTGACCTTCACAGCCCCCTGCCCCATAACATTGTTCTACACAGCTGCCTGTCCCCTTAACACAGACCCTCCACAGCACCCTGCCCCTTAACATTGACCTCTACAGCAGCCCATCCCCTTAAAAGTGACCGCCACAGAGGCCTTAACCTTTAACAATAACATCCACAGCACCTCGCCCTCTTAACAGTGACCTCAAAGTGCACCGCCCCCTTAAGTGACCTCCTCCATGGCCCGTCCCTGTAACAGTGACCTCCACAGAACCCTGCCCCCTTAGCTGTGACCTGCCCATTTTACACTGACCTTCACAGTGGCCCACCCCCTAACATTCCCCCCAAAATGCAAGGCCCCTTAAAAGTAACCTCTACAGCGTCCCGTCCCCTTAACAGTAACCTGCAGTTATATTCACAGCACTCGCCCCCTTAACAGAGACCGCTACAGCATCTTGCCCCCATAACATTCACCTTCACAGTACCCCACCACCTTAACTGTGACCTCCATAGTGCCCATCCCCTTAACAGTGACTTCTACATCACCCCACCCCCTTAACATTGACCTTCACAATACCCTGTCCCCTTAACACTGACCTCCACAGTGGCCCGCACCCTTTACAGTGACCCTCCACAGTGATCTACCCCTTAACAGTGACCTCCACAGGGTCCCGCTCCTTTAACATTGACCTCCAGAGGAGCCCATCCCCTTAACAGTGACCAAACCCCACAGCAGTATACCCCCTTAACAGTGAACTCAACAGCACCCCGTCTCTTAATATAAGACCTCCACAGCACCCTGTCCCCTTAATATAAGACTTCCACAGCAGCCTGCCACTTAAAATGTGACATCCATAGCACCTTTCCCCTTAACAGTGACCTCTAACAGTGAAAAAAATGGCTGAGTTGTTATGGAAACCTGGTGTAACTGTGTATGTCGAGACTGAAGGAGATGCTAGTTTCTATTGGATAATAAGGGTCCTATTACCTAATACCGTTTTTGAGAATATCTCAGGAACGGTATGTCCTAGAGAGCTGAGACCCGGTCTAAAAACTTCCTGGACACCTGATGTACCTGATGTAGTTGTTTGGCCGAGCATAAAGAACAGACAGACAACAGACAAACATTTGTTTTTATAAAGATAAGAGATTTTAGTAATTACCTGTCCCGAGACACCTCTTCCACATTTACATGCTTCGCCACATAGGCCTCAAAGCTACTGACATGCCCTTTAATTCTCGTATTGACAAATTGAAAGGAACAAAATACACATTTAAGGTAGAGAACCCCAAGGAACCAAACCCAAAATAGTCGTAGACTATGGCCACACTCTTAGGTTTCTGATGCAGTTTTGGGAGCAATAAGCAGGAGTGAATACAAAAGCAAGCAGATATCGTATCTGTCCTTTATACTTTTATTTCTTCCCTTTTTCTTTTTTTTTTTTTTTTTTAGCCAATCCTGATTTTGGTGTCCAAAACTGCATAAAAAAAAGTTAACATGTGGCTATGTACCCTTATACATCATATACACTGTTATATACTGCTGTTTACTACAAACCGGATTCCCAAAAAGTTGGGACACTAAACAAATTGTGAATAAAAACTGAATGCAATGATGTGGAGATGGCAAATGTCAATATTTTATTTGTAATAGAACGTAGATGACAGATCAAACGCTTAATCCGAGTAAATGTATCATTTTAAAGGAAAAATACGTTGATTCAAATTTTCACGGTGTCAACAAATCCCCAAAAAGTTGGGACAAGTAGCAATAAGAGGCTGGAAAAAGTAAATTTGAGCATAACGAAGAGCTGGAAGACCAATTAACACTAATTAGGTCAATTGGCAACATGATTGGGTATAAAAAGAGCTTCTCAGAGTGGCAGTGTCTCTCAGAAGCCAAGATGGGTAGAGGATCACCAATTCCCACAATGTTGCGCAGAAAGATAGTGCAGTAATATCAGAAAGGTGTTACCCAGCGAAAAATTGCAAAGACTTTGCATCTATCATCATCAACTGTGCAAAACATCATCCGAAGATTCAGAGAATCTGGAACAATCTCTGTGCGTAAGGGTCAAGGCCGTAAAACCATACTGGATGCCCATGATCTCCGGGCCCTTAAACGACACTGCACCACAAACAGGAATGCTACTGTAAAGGAGATCACAGAATGGGCTCAGGAATACTTCCAGAAACCATTGTCAGTGAACACAATCCACCGTGCCATCCGCCGTTGCCAGCTGAAACTCTACAGTGCAAAGAAGAAGCCATTTCTAAGCAAGATCCACAAGCTCAGGCGTTTTCACTGGGCCAGGGATCATTTAAAATGGAGTATGGCAAAATGGAAGACTGTTCTGTGGTCAGACGAGTCACGATTCGAAGTTCTTTTTGGAAATCTGGGACGCCATGTCATCCGGACCAAAGAGCACAAGGACAACCCAAGTTGTTATCAACGCTCAGTTCAGAAGCCTGCATCTCTGATGGTATGGGGTTGCATGAGTGCGTGTGGCATGGGCAGCTTGCATGTCTGGAAAGGCACCATCAATGCAGAAAAATATATTCAGGTTCTAGAACAACATATGCTCCCATCCAGATGTCATCTCTTTCAGGGAAGACCCTGCATTTTTCAACAAGATAATGCCAGACCACATTCTGCATCAATCACAACATCATGGCTGCGTAGGAGAAGGATCCGGGTACTGAAATGGCCAGTCTGCAGTCCAGATCTTTCACCTATAGAGAACATTTGGCGCATCATAAAGAGGAAGGTGCAACAAAAAAGGCCCAAGACGATTGAACAGTTAGAGGCCTGTATTAGACAAGAATGGGAGAGCATTCCTATTTCTAAACTTGAGAAACTGGTCTCCTCGGTCCCCAGACGTCTGTTGAGTGTTGTAAGAAGAAGGGGAGATGCCACACAGTGGTGAAAATGGCCTCGTCCCAACTTTTTGGGGATTTGTTGACACCATGAAATTCTGATTCAACATATTTTTCCCTTAAAATGGTACATTTTCTCAGTTTAAACTTTTGTTCTGTGATTTATGTTCTATTCTGAATAAAATATTAGAAGTTGGCACCTCCACATCATTGCATTCAGTATTTATTCACGATTTGTATAGTGTCCCAACTTTTTTGGAATCCGGTTTGTACAATATACTGTTATATACTTCCGTATGCTACTAGACACTGTCATATAATGCAGTATACTGCTATACACTGTTGTATACTGCCATTTACTCCTATACACAGTCATATAATGCCATATACTGCTATACACTGTTGTATACTGCCATTTACTACTATACACCGTTATATAATGCCATATACTGCTATACACTGTTATATACTGCCATTTACTACTATACAGTGTTATATACTGCTACTGTATATACTGCTATACACTGTCATATACTGCTATATACTACTATATACTGTATTATTGCGCTGTATACTGCCATAAATGCGAGTGTGTCAGCATTCTTCTGTTTGTTCACAAGTGTGTGACTTATGCCTGTTTCATATTTACATTTTAAGGTCCGGCAGGCTGTTCCGGCATTGTCATATGCAACTACGTCGTCATCCGGCCAAGTTTTGATATTGCAGCTCAGTCTCATTCACTTTAGCTGCTCCTAGGCCATGTGATCAATGGACGAAGAAGGATAGGTCATCAGTAAAAAGGTCTCGAAAAAACCCTTTAAGTAAAGAAATAAACCTCTTATTTTAATTAATGGATTTATTAAGGAATGTTCTTTACAAATGATATTTTTTGCCAGTTGGGAAATTTGGGTAAAGCTATATTATCCTACACCAGCTATGAAGGGTATTTGAGAGCGATATCGCTAGTCAGAATTATTCCTCTGAACACCCTTTTAAAGTTGATATAAGCTACCAAAAAGTTGAGTAAGGCCTCTTTCACACTTGCGTTGTCCGGATCCGGCGTGTACTCCACTTGCCGGAATTACACGCCGGATCCGGAAAAACGCAAGGGAACTGAAAGCATTTGCAGACGGATCCGTCTTAAAAATGCGTTCAGTGTTACTATGGCAGCCAGGACGCTATTAAAGTCCTGGTTGCCATAGTAGTAGTGGGGAGCAGTATACTTTCAGTCCATGCGGCTCCCAGGGCGCTCCAGAATGACGTCAGAGCGCCCCATGCGCATGGATGACGTGCCATGCGATCACGTCATCCATGCGCGCGGGGCGCCCTGACGTCACTCTGAAGCGCCCCGGGAGCCGCACGGACGGTAAGTATGCTGCTCCCCTGCTCCCCACTACACTTTACCATGGCTGCCAGGACTTTAGCGTCCCGGCAGCCATGGTAACCATTCAGAAAAAGCTAAACGTCGGATCCGGCAATGCGCCGAAACGACGTTTAGCTTAAGGCCGGATCCGGATCAATGCCTTTCAATGGGCATTAATTCCAGATCCAGCCTTGCGGCAAGTCTTCAGGATTTTTGGCAGGAGCAAAAAGCGCAGCATGCTGCGGTATTTTCTCCGGCCAAAAAACGTTCCGGTCCTGAACTGAAGACATCCTGATGCATCCTGAACGGATTTCTCTCCATTCAGAATGCATTAGGATAAAACTGATCAGGATTCTTCCGGCATAGAGCCCCGACGACGGAACTCTATGCTGGAAGAAAAGAACGCAGGTGTGAAAGAGCGCTAACTTGCATACTTTATTTTGCACTCATTCTGATCTTCAATCTACGGTATATTATATGCCCGAACTATTTTATCATTTTGCTGGTAGAAAACGATTGACAATATTATGGTTACACACACCCCTATTTTTCCTATTCCTTTACATTGGTTGATAAACAGACTGGACTTCCCAAAATACCCTCAGAATTGTGAATGCAGTTACTCTATATTAGTTGTGTTTAGCCACATGTGATGAGATTTGTGTGTACTTTGATCACTTGTCCATAGCCTGACAGTGTCAGACAAAAAACATGCTACATTATTCTGTCCGGTCCTGGGAGACATCTGTAATGCCCCGCCAGGGGGCATTACCACCTTTTATGCCCCTCTACTATCTTTATTGGTCGATCCTGTTTCATCATGTGTATTTATTCCTAGGTCCTGCTATCACGATCGGCGTGACTATCACATACGTGACACAGAGGGAGGGAAAGAGGAAGGCCCTGCCCAAGTGAGAGGGAAGGTGGTGACCCCTGACTCACCTTGCGGCTGGCACCTGGCTGCCCTGACGTCCGTAGACGGGTTCCTCACCCGTACGCCGATCACGTGCCTAAAACCCTGGCTTTCCCTAAGATGAGCCCTAGATAGTGAACAGGGCGGTGGGAACACTAGTCCGCACCACTAGCTCTAAAGGAAAACACCAAGGGGAGGACAGACAATACAGACTCAACATATAATCCCAGGTGGGCGACAACAGGAGACAACAAAAAGCCCAACAGGGATCTGGAGGGTAGCACTCTGGAACAACAACCAGGATACACAGCTCCAGTGGGTCAGTATAGAAGTCCAGGCAGGAAGCTCTATAACTGGCAACTAGAGAAGTGTGAGAGGAGAATATAAGGAGGTTGGGAGTGGCAGACAAGAAACAGCTGAGGAGGAGAAGCTACGGATCCCTGAGTGAGACAAAAAGGATAGCAAGGCAAACACAGAAAACAATCACTAAGAAACAACGTGATCTTTAGACATAGAGCGCGCAGCCACCCGCTGCGACTTCCTGACCCCGGGTATAACGGAGTCAGACGTGGCTCTTGACACCCTCGTGACAGTACCCCCCCTTTCACGAGGGACCTCCGGACACTCAGGACCAGGTCTCTCAGGATGAGAGGCATGGAAAGCCTGAATTAACCTGTTGGCGTTTACCTCTGACGCTGGAACCCACATTCTTTCCTCGGGACCGTAACCCCTCCAATGCACCAGATACTGAAGAGAGCGGCAGACCCGACGAGAATCAACAATTCTGGATATTTGAAACTCCAGATTACCATCCACAATAACAGGAGGAGGTGGCAGCGGTGATGGTTCTAGAGGTGGAACATACTTCTTGAGTAACGACTTATGGAAGACGTTATGGATCTTAAAAGTCTGAGGTAGCTCCAGGCGAAAAGCCACAGGGTTAATGACGGCTACTATTTTATAAGGACCAATGAACCTAGGGCCCAGTTTCCAAGAGGGAACCTTTAACTTAATATTCCTAGTAGACAACCACACATAGTCATTCACTCCTAGGTCCGGACCTGGCGACCGTTTCTTATCGGCCCTGCATTTATATTTACCACTCATATTTTTCAAGTTAGCTTGCACCTTCTGCCATACCGATGAAAGAGATGAAGAAAACCGTTCCTCTTCGGGAACCCCAGAAGACCCCCCCTCTTTGAAAGTACAAAATTGGGGATGAAAACCGTATGCACCAAGAAATGGTGACTTGCCAGTGGATTCCTGACAGCGATTATTTATGGCAAACTCGGCTAACGGTAAATATGATGACCACACCTCTTGGTTTTCAGACACAAAACACCTTAAATATGTTTCCAGGTTTTGGTTGGTACGCTCAGTCTGTCCATTCGACTGAGGATGGAAAGCTGAGGAAAAGGACGAGTGTACCCCCAAACGGGAACAAAAAGCTTTCCAAAACTTAGAAATAAACTGGGTTCCCCGATCCGAAACCACATCGGAAGGGACCCCGTGAAGCTTCACGATTTCACTGATAAACACCTGAGCAAGAGTCTTAGCATTAGGAAGTGCGGGTAGCGCAATAAAGTGTACCATTTTGCTAAACCTGTCTACTACTACCAAGATAACTGTTTTACCCGCAGACAACGGTAAGTCAGTGATGAAATCCATTGACAGATGTGTCCATGGCCTATTGGGGATGAAAAGTGGCAATAAAGACCCTGCTGGACGTGTATGAGAGACTTTCGCGCGTGCACAAGTAGAACAAGTAGACACGAAATCCATTACATCCTGACGCAACCTTGGCCACCAAAAACGACGAGACAATAGCTCCAAGGTTGCTTTACTACCCGGGTGCCCAGCAAGTGCCGAATTATGATGTTCCTTTAATAATTCAAGACGCAGGTTTAACGGTACAAACTATTTCTCTGAGGGGCAAGAGGCCGGGGCGTCCCCCTGGGCCTCTAACACCTTTCCCTCTAGAACAGAGTGTACAGCAGAGACAACCACTCCTCTTTGTAAAATAGGTACCGGATCACTAACATTACCCCCTCCAGGGAAACTACGAGATAATGCGTCTGCCTTGGTATTTTTTGCCCCAGGACGATAGGTGATTACAAAGTTAAATCTGGTAAAGAATAGCGACCACCTTGTCTAGGGGTGAGACGCTTAGCCGATTCTAGGTACAGAAGGTTTTTGTGATCCGTAATCACCGTGACGGGGTGGATTGCTCCCTCTAAGGGTCCATTCACACGTCCGTTGTTTCTTTCCTGATCTGTTCCGTTTTTTGCTGAACAGATCTGGACCCATTCATTTTCAATGGGTCCTGAAAAAAAATCTGACATTGTGCTGTCCGTTTTTTTTTCAGGACCCATTGAAAATGAATGGGTCCAGATCTGGTCCAGATCTGTTCAGCAAAAAACGGAACAGATCAGGAAACAAACAACGGACGTGTGAATAGACCCTAAGAAGTGACGCCACTCTTCAAACGCCAGTTTAATCGCCAACAGTTCCCTATTTCCAATATCATAGTTCTTTTCTGCTGTAGATAACTTTTTGGAAAAGAAAGCGCAAGGACGCCATTTGCCAGGAGACGGACCCTGAGACAATACAGCCCCCACTCCCACCTCTGACGCATCTACTTCAACAATAAAAGGCTGGGAGACTTCAGGTTGAATTAGAACAGGTGCCGAGGTAAATCTCTCTTTTAGAGAGGAAAATGCAATTTTAGCGGCGTCAGACCATTTAGAAAAATCAGTCCCCTTCCTAGTCATGTCGGTAAGGGGTTTAACGATCACTGAATAATTTTTAATGAACTTTCTATAGAAATTTGCGAAACCCAAAAACCGTTGTAGAGCTTTAAGGTTCTCAGGAAGATCCCAATCTAAAATTGCCTCGACCTTCCTAGGATCCATACGGAAACCTGAAGCAGATAATAGATATCCCAGGAACTGTATTTCCTGAACGGCGAAGACACATTTTTCAATTTTCGCATATAATTTATTCGTCCGTAGGACCTGCAGTACTTGCCTGACATGTACTTCATGTGTTTTCAGATCAGCCGAATAAATTAAGATATCATCTAGGTATATGACTACAAACCTGCCGATGAGATGACTAAAAATATCATTAACGAAATGTTGGAAGACAGCAGGGGCATTGGTCAGACCGAAAGGCATTACTAAATTTTCATAATGCCCCTCAGGGGTGTTAAAAGCTGTCTTCCACTCATCCCCTTCCTTGATACGAATCAGATTGTAGGCCCCCCTAAGATCAAGTTTGGAGAACCACCTAGCACCCGCAATCTGATTAAAAAGGTCAGGAATGAGAGGAAGAGGGTATGGGTCTCGGATGGTTATCCGGTTTAGCTCAGGGAAATCTAGGCAAGGACGCAGGCCCCCATCTTTCTTTTTAACAAAGAAAAACCCTGCAGCCACGGGTGAAGAAGAGGGTCTGATGTGTCCCTTAGCCAGACTCTCGGAGATATAATCTTTCATGGCTTGTCTCTCGGGACCCGAAAGATTATACAACCTGGACTTGGGTAATTTTGCACCGGGAATCAGGTTAACCGGGCAATCATAAGGATGATGAGGTGGTAGCTTCTGACAACCCTTTTCAGAAAAAACGTCCTCAAAGTCCGAAATAAATGTAGGTAGGGAAGCTATGGAGGCGATTAAGCAATTGTTATTTAAGCAATTCTCTCTGCAATGCTCACTCCACTCCAATATCTCCCTGGCCTGCCAATCCACCACTGGATTGTGCGCTACCAACCAGGGAAGACCCAATACCACAGGAGAGGGAAGGCCCTCCAGAACGTAACATGAAAGACACTCATTATGGTGGTCCCCTACCTGAAGGTGTAAGTTATGGACAATGTGAGTGAGGTTTCTCTGAGACAGAGGAGCAGAATCAATAGCGAATATGGGAATAGGTCTCTGCAGCGTACAGAGAGACAAACCCATAGTGCGGGCAAAATGGGCATCTATCAAATTTACCCCTGCTCCACTGTCTAGAAAAAAAGAAATAGACTCCGTCTTAACACCAAAAACAATAACCGCTGGCAACACAAATTGAGATGTTCGTATGGAGGAAACGTATACCCCCCGGCTGACATCCTCCGCACAGCCTGGGGTTAGTAGTTTTCCGACGGTCTTTTGTTTTTGAGAAAGGAGGGACAGACATTAATGAAATGACCCCTCCCCCCACAGAAAAAACAAGCGCCCCACCTACGGCGAACCTCAGGAGGACGGACCTGATGAGAAGTTCCTCCTAGCTGCATAGGCTCATCTAAGTCAGTACAGACTAACTGCTGCTTGGGAGAGGTTACCAATTGCTCAGGAATTTTCGATCTCTCCCTAAGATGTCTATCTATTCTGATAGAGAGGGACATAACAGCATCAAGGGAAAGGGGGGTCTCATACAGCGCCAGCGCATCCTTAACCCTTTCAGATAACCCAGAGCAGAACTGACTCCTGAGAGCCGGGTCGTTCCACTGAGTATCCGTAGCCCACCTACGGAACTCTGAGCAATATTCCTCTGCTGGCCGATCTCCCTGTAGGAGTCTCCGTAACTTCGACTCAGCCAGGGCGACTCGGTCAGGGTCATCATATATGAGACCCAAAGCCCCAAAAAATCCCTCCACTGACCGGAGAGCCTGGGAACCAGGGGGTAACGAGAACGCCCAGGATTGCGGGTCCCCCTGAAGCAGGGAAATAACAATCCCCACCCGCTGTTCTTCATTACCTGACGAGTAAGGGCGCAGCTTAAAATATAATTTGCAGGCCTCACAGAACGTCACAAATTTGTCCCTTCCCCCAGAAAATCTGTCAGGAAGAACAACCTTGGGTTCTGTAACAACCTGGTTACCCATAGCAACCGCTGGGCTTGCGGTCTGCTGCATTTGCTGCTGTTGTTGGAGGACAGACGCCTTCAATCCTGCCACCTCCAAAGACAGGCCTTGAAGCTGTTTTGCCAAAGCAGCAATAGGATCCATATTGGATTCTAAGTAGAGAGAAAAAAAAAAAAAAATTTAATTTTTTTTATTTTTTCTCCAAAAAAATAAGGGCCAGTTATAATATCACGATCGGCGTGACTATCACATACGTGACACAGAGGGAGGGAAAGAGGAAGGCCCTGCCCAAGTGAGAGGGAAGGTGGTGACCCCTGACTCACCTTGCGGCTGGCACCTGGCTGCCCTGACGTCCCTAGACGGGTTCCTCACCCGTACGCCGATCACGTGCCTAAAACCCTGGCTTTCCCTAAGATGAGCCCTAGATAGTGAACTGGGCGGTGGGAACACTAGTCCGCACCACTAGCTCTAAAGGAAAACACCAAGGGGAGGACAGACAATACAAACTCAACATATAATCCCAGGTGGGCGACAACAGGAGACAACAAAAAGCCCAACAGGGATCCGGAGGGTAGCACTCTGGAACAACAACCAGGATACACAGCTCCAGTGGGTCAGTATAGAAGTCCAGGCAGGAAGCTCTATAACTGGCAACTAGAGAAGTGTGAGAGGAGAATATAAGGAGGTTGGGAGTGGCAGACAAGAAACAGCTGAGGAGGAGAAGCTACGGATCCCTGAGTGAGACAAAAAGGATAGCAAGGCAAACACAGAAAACAATCACTAAGAAACAACGTGATCTTTAGACATAGGGCGCGCAGCCACCCGCTGCGACTTCCTGACCCCGGGTATAACGGAGTCAGACGTGGCTCTTGACACCCTCGTGACACCTGCACAATGTGTACCTATAATTATGATTTTATAATTGTTTAGGTGTAATGTACCTGGTTCACCAGCAGATGGCGGCAACAATAGCTGTGCTAGTTTTCCCAGAGTGGAACCTTCTATCCATTCTAGCCCTCTCTAGAGAGGGAGGAGTTCAATGTTAGTGAAGGTCATAGTAGCTTACCCACTGTAAGGGGAAGCAGCAGGCCCTCGTCCCTGCCGTATGAGTCCTGCCAAGGCCAGCCAGGGTACCATCATCTCTACTGGAACAAGAGAAAAGGGTAAAAAGCTTGAAAACCAGGAGGAAAGATTCCCTGGGTAAAGAGAAAGAGAAAGACAAAGATACAGATCAGGAGAAAGGCAGAGTCAGACTAAAGCAAGCTAAGTACAGCAGCAAAGGAAAAGTTCCTATTTAATACAGTCTGCACAGCAGAGTTAAAAAAAGTGACAGACGTAGCAGAGCCAAATGTGTTTGCCTGCTAGGATTATTGCCAAAGCCTGCTGATGACCAAGATAAAGTTGGAAGATTGTTCCCTGATGAAAGTCTTACACTGGTCAAAACTCCGGCCTGATTCTAATCCTTGATTTAAAGGTGCTTTTCTGAATCCTGAAACTACTAGTTCAATGTTGTTCTGACAATTGACCTGACTGTCCTCAGGATTTAAAGGGAACCTGTCACCAGTTTTATGGTGTCCTAACTAAGGGCAACATAAATAAGTGACTGATTCTCTTAGCAAAATGCTGGGTCACTTTCTTTAATTGACCAAGTCAATCTGCCAACATCTTGTATTGAAAAGCTACAGCTCATAATGATGAGTCCTGAATATTCATGAGCTCCTGACTCTTCCTGCCTACCTGCTTCTGATTGACAGTTATTTTCCATATGAATCAGCAGCAGGTGGGCAGGGGAGTGGCTATAGCTCTGAATTTAAAAAAACGCTGGACTCACTGACATCACGCTGGACTTAAATCAGCTCATTAGCATGCGGCATGTGGCATCTTTGTGTGTATATTATGAGGTAACCATCTGTCACACCAGTAAGTGAATACATCTAAGGCACTTTTTAGTAGTTAACGATTGTAAATAATTAGATTATAATCAAATATCCACATGACAGGTTCCCTTTAAACTGGAGGTGTGGATGCCTTATGCTGTCTCCTACACCTACTACAAAGGTGCCTAATAAGTCTTCAGGTAATGACTATCTTGCTAATCCTTTGTCTTGCATAAACGTGATAATTCCTTAAATACTGGGCTGCATGCAGTTTAGACATTGGTCACCCTGGAAGAGCGATCTATAGGAGTGGATTGCTCACCTCTAGGTAGAATGATTGCAGGCTTTAACCCTGGACTGTGAAGCCGACAGGGACAGAGCAGAGAGGCTAGGAATATGTCTCCCTCCAGGTATTCAGCTACATGGCTGTTGCTTTCTTGTAGGCTCATGAGAGAACTGCTTTGAACTGAACTCTCACTTGGATTGACCTGAGCTCATCTGCACTGGTTTGGATTGACCTCAACCAGCAACTGGACTGATCCGGTTTGAACTTGTTCTCAACTGCCTAACTTAGGTCTGAGCTAAGCTATTTATACACACTGACACTGCTCCACCTTGTGGAGAAACAAGTGTAGTGCACCCTGACTAGGCCTGTGTAAAGGATCTTTGCATATAGAATCATATAGTGACATGGAGAATATGACAGGAGATCAAATACAAAATACAGGCATATCACATGACATTAATACATAATTAAAGCAAGTTTGCGGTGCCCACGGTCATGTGAGTGGGACACTGCATAATGCTTTGGTAATTATTTTGTACCCTTCTCCTGACTGATACCTGTTAATAATGAGATCTCGCTGATGCTTTGGAAGCTCTCTGTGGACCATGGCTTTTGCTGTGGGATGTGACTAAGAAAATTTCAGGGAAGAACAACTAGAGCAGCGGAACTTTATTTGGGGTTAATCCGAGGCACTTTAAATGATGGCAGGTGTATGCTGACTCCTATTTAACATGATTTTGAATGTGATTGCTTAATTCTAAACACAGCTACATCCCCAATTATAAGAGGGTGTGCACACTTATGCAACCACATTATTTTTTTTTTTCTTCCACTTTGTTTTTCAATTGAGTGGTACAGTTTAGAGGTCACATTAAAGGTGGAAAAAGTTCTGAAATGATTTCATTTTTTACATCACAGAAACCGGACATTTTAACAGGGGTGTGTAGACCTTTTATATCCACTGTTCATTCGGATAATTAAAATGAATTATAATAATTACCTTTCCTGTGTCACCTCTTCCACAATTTACACGTTTCACCACATAGACCTCAACTGTACAAGTGACTAGAAAACAGAGCAGAAAGTTCCAAGCAATTATGATGTCACATCTGTATGACATCATAGGAGAGGCTAAGCCAGGGATCAGCAACCTCCGGCACTCCAGCTGTTTTGAAACTACAACTCCCAGAATCCTCCTTTCACTTCTATGAGAGTTACAAGAACAGACAAGTACATTTCCATGCTGGGAGTTGTAGTTTTTACAGCAGCTGGAGTGCCGAAGGTTGCTGACCCCTAGGCTAAGCAAAGGATGCTGGGAAAGACAATGTATGGTTATATAATGTGTGACCTCAACAGCACCATGCCCCCTTAACTATGACATCTATCTGGTGGTCTTGAGTGCACACTATAGAAAAAAGATCTGGACTATGCACACTCCCGCGGTCACAGCCACCAGACAGGCAGGTGCTGTTTCCTATATTGTGCAACCACGTCCCTAGTAGCTGGATTACAGGATGGTCGTAAGCATGGAAACGAGCAGTGTACAATACATTAGTAAGTGCCTTGCATTAACTTTGTCTACATGATAAATACCTTTTGCTGAAGTGAGACAACTCCTTAAACAGTGACCTCCACAGAGGCCTGCCTCCTTAACAGTGACCTCCATAGCGCCCTGCCCCCTTAACTAAAACTTTCACAGTGCCTCACCACCTTAACTGTGACCTCTACAGCATCTCCCCCCCTTCATTGTGACATCCACAGCTCTATGCCTTCTTAACAGTGACCCTCGCAGCGTCCTACTTATTTAGAATGTGTCCTCCACAGCACCCTGCCCCATTAACTGTGGCCTCCACATAGTTATGACCCTTTAACTGTGACTTCCATAGCACCTTACCCCCTTAGCAGTGACTTTCACTGAGTTCTGCCCCCTTAACAGTGACCTCTACAGCCCGACTATCTTAACTGTGCCCTCCACACCCCTCCCCTTAACAGTAACCTCCATAGTGCCCCTCCCCCTTAAAAGTGATATCCAGAGTGCTCCAACCCCTTAACAGTGACCTTTAAAGTGGCAAAAAATGGCTGAGCTGTTATGTAGACCTGGTGTAAAACTGTGTGTATGTCAGTGAGGCGAAGACTGATGCACCTGCAAGCTTCAATTGGCTAATATAGGTCATCTGATGGTGCCATATTTGCATTCTTTAGGAATATATCAAGAAAAGAACATTCTAGAGAGCTGAGACCTTTTCACAATCCTTCCCAGACACCCGATGTACCTATGTGCCAAATTTGGTTCAGATTGGTCCAGTCATTTGGCCGTGAATAAAGAACAGACAGACAACAGACAGACAGAAGTACATTTTTATATATATATATATGGGACTAGCAGGATGACACGGCTTCGCATGGGTATATTTTCGCTATTTCATTTAATGTTTTTGTGTGATGTTAAAATATATCCATGGTGTTCCCCATAACAGTGACTTCTACAGTACCCCTCCCCCTTAACTTTCATCTTAACAGAAGCCCACCCCATTAACAGTGATATTTGCAGTGCCCACCCTGTTAAATTTGACCTTCACAGCCCCCGGCCCCATAACATTGTTCTACACAGCTGCCTGTCCCTTAAGACTGACCCTCCACAGCACCCTGCCCCTTAACATTGACCTCTACAGCAGCCCATCCGCTTAAAAGTGACCACCACAGAGGCCTGACCTTTAACAATAACATCCACAGCACCTCGCCCTCTTAACAGTGACCTCAAAGTGCACCGCCTCCTTAAGTGACCTCCTCCATGGCCCGTCCCTGTAACAGTGACCTCCACAGAACCCTGCCCCCTTAGCTGTGACCTGCCCATTTTACACTGACCTTCACAGTGGCCCACCCCCTAACATTCCCCCCAAAATGCCAGGCCCCTTAAAAGTAACATCTACAGCGTCCCGTCCCCTTAACAGTAACCTGCAGTTATATTCACAGCACTCGCCCCCTTAACAGAGACCGCTACAGCATCTTGCCCCCATAACATTCACCTTCACAGTACCCCACCACCTTAACTGTGACCTCCATAGTGCCCATCCCCTTAACAGTGACTTCTACATCACCCCACCCCCTTAACATTGACCTTCACAATACCCTGTCCCCTTAACACTGACCTCCACAGTGGCCCGCACCCTTTACAGTGACCCTCCACAGTGATCTACCCCTTAACAGTGACCTCCACAGGGCCCCTCTCCTTTAACATTGACCTCCACAGGAGCCCATCCCCTTAACAGTGACCAAACCCCACAGCAGTATACCCCCTTAACAGTGAACTCAACA
The DNA here is from genome assembly GCF_014858855.1 of Bufo gargarizans. NCBI lineage: Eukaryota > Metazoa > Chordata > Amphibia > Anura > Bufonidae > Bufo > Bufo gargarizans. The sequence continues at coordinate 199,818,028 of NC_058081.1, read as the reverse complement.
GCACCCCGTTTACTTAATATAAGACCTCCACAGCAGCCTGCCACCTTAATATAAGACTTCCACAGCACCCTGTCCCCATAATATAAGACCTCCACAGCAGCCTGCCACCTTAAAATGTGACATCCATAGCACCTTTCCCCTTAACAGTGACCTCTAACAGTGAAAAAAATGGCTGAGTTGTTATGGAAACCTGGTGTAACTGTGTATGTCGAGACTGAAGGAGCTGCTAGTTTCTATTGGATAATAAGGGTCCTATTACCTAATACAGTTTTTGAGAATATCTCAGGAACTGTATGTCCTAGAGAGCTGAGACCCGGTCTAAAAACTTCCTGGACACCTGATGTACCTGATGTAGTTGTTTGGCCGAGCATAAAGAACAGACAGACAACAGACAAACATTTGTTTTTATAAAGATAAGAGATTTTAGTAATTTCCTGTCCTGAGACACCTCTTCCACATTTACATGCTTCGCCGCATAGGCCTCAAAGCTACTGACATGCCCTTTAATTCTCATATTGACAAATTGAAAGGAACAAAATACACATTTAAGGTAGAGAACCCCAAGGAACCAAACCCAAAATAGTCGTAGACTATGGCCACACTCTTAGGTTTCTGATGCAGTTTTGGGAGCAATAAGCAGGAGTGAATACAAAAGCAAGCAGATATCGTATCTGTCCTTTATACTTTTTTCTTTCTTCCTTTTTTTTTTTTTTTTTTTTTTTTTTTTTTTTTTTAGCCAATCCTGATTTTGGTGTCCAAAACTGCATAAAGAAAAGTTAACATGTGGCTATGTACCCTTATACATCATATACACTGTTATATACTGCTGTTTACTACAATATACTGTTATATACTTCCGTATGCTACTATACACTGTCATATAATGCAGTATACTGCTATACACTGTTGTATACTGCATTTACTACTATACACTGTTGTATAATGCCATTTACTACTATACACAGTTATATAATGCCATATACTGCTATACACTGTTATATACTGCCATTTACTACTATACGCTGTTATATACTGCTACTGTATATACACTGTCATATACTGCTATATACTACTATATACTGTATTATTGCGCTGTATACTGCCATAAATGCGAGTGTGTCAGCGTTCTTCTGTTTGTTCACAAGTGTGTGAATTATGCCTGTTTCATATTTACATTTTAAGGTCCGGCAGGCTGTTCCGGCATTGCCATATGCAACTACGTCGTCATCCGGCCACGTTTTGATATTGCAGCTCAGTCTCATTCACTTTAGCTGCTCCTAGGCCATGTGATCAATGAACGAAGAAGGATAGGTCATCAGTAAAAAGGTCTCGAAAAAGCCCTTTAAGTCAAGAAATAAACCTCTTATTTTAACTAATGGATTTTTTAAGGAATGTTCTTTACAAATGATATTTTTTGCCAGTTGGGAAATTTGGGTAAAGCTATATTATCCTACACCAGCTATGAAGGGTATTTGAGAGCGATATCGCTAGTCAGACTTATTCCTCTCAACACCATTTTAAAGTTGATATAAGCTACCAAAAAGTTGAGTAACTTGCATACTTTATTTTGCACTCATCCTGATCTTCAATCTACGGTATATTATATGCCCGAGCTATTTTATAATTTTGCTGGTAGAAAACGATTGACAATATTATGGTTACACACACCCCTATTTTTCCTATTCCTTTACATTGGTTGATAAGCAGCCTGGACTTCCCAAAATACCTTCAGAATTGTGAATGCAGTTCCTCTATATTAGTTGTGTTTAGCCACATGTGATGAGATTTGTGTGTACTTTGATCACTAGTCCATAGCCTGACAGTGTCAGACAAAAAACATGCTACATGCTACATTATTCTGTCCGGTCCTGGGAGACATCTGTAATGCCCCGCCAGGGGGCATTACCACCTTTTACGCCCCTCTACTATCTTTATTGGTCTATCCTGTTTCATCATGTGTATTTATTCCTAGGTCCTGCACAATGTGTACCTGTATTTATGATTTTATAATTGTTTAGGTGTAATGTACCGGGTTCACCAGCAGATGGTGGCAACAATGGCTGTGCTAGTTTTCCTAGAGTGGAACCTTCTATCCATTCTAGTCCTCTCTAGAGAGGGAGGAGTTCAATGTTAGTGAAGGTCATAGTAGCTTACCCCCTGTAAGGGGAAGCAGCAGGCCCTCGTCCCTGCCGGATGAGTCCTGCCAAGGCCAGCCAGGGTACCATCATCTCTACTGGAACAAGAGAAAGGGGTAAAGAGCTTCAAAACCAGGAGGAAAGATTCCCTGGATATAGAATAAGATAAAGACAAAGATACAGATCAGGAGAAAGGCAGAGTCAGACTAAAGCAAGCTAAGTACAGCAGCAAAGGAAAAGTTCCTATTTAATACAGTCTGCACAGCAGAGTTAGAGAAAGTGACAGACGTAGCAGAGCCAAATGTGTTTGCCTGCCAGGATTATTGCCAAAGCCTGCTGATGACCAAGATAAAGTTGGAAGATTGTTCCCTGATGAAAGTCTTACACTGGTCAAAACTCCGCGCCTGATTCTAATCCATGATTTAAAGGTGCTTTTCTGAATCCTGAAACTACTAGTTCAATGTTGTTCTGACAATTGGCCTGACTGTCCTCAGGATTTAAAGGGAACCTGTCACCAGTTTTATGGTGTCCTAACTAAGGGCAACATAAATAAGTGACTGATTCTCTTAGCAATCTGCCAACATCTTGTATTGAAAAGCTCCAGCTCATAATGATGAGTCCTGAATATTCATGAGCTCCTGACGCTTCCTGCCTACCTGCTGCTGATTGACAGTTATTTTCCATATGAATCAGCAGCAGGTGGGCAGGGGAGTGGCTATAGCTCTAAATTTAAAAAAACGCTGGACTCACTGACATCAAGCTGGACTTAAATCAGCTCATTAGCATGCGGCATGTGGCATCTTTGTGTGTATATTATGAGGTAACCATCTGTCATACCAGGAAGTGAATACATCTAAGGCACTTTTTAGTAGTTAATGATTGTATATAATCAGTTAGATTATAATCAAATATCCACATGACAGGTTCCCTTTAAACTGGAGGTGTGGATGCCTTATGATGTCTCCTACACCTACTACAAAGGTGCCTAATAAGTCTTCAGGTAATGACTATCTTGCTAATCCTTTGTCTTGCATAAACGTGATAATTGCTTAAATACTCGGCTGCATGCAGTTTAGACATTGGTCACCCTGGAAGAGCGATCTATAGGAGTGGATTGCTCACCTCTAGTTAGAATGATTTCAGGCTTTAACCCTGGACTGTGAAGCCGACAGGGATAGAGCAGAGAGGCTAGGAATATGCCTCCCTCCAGGTATTCAGCTACATGGCTGTTGCTTTCTTGTAGGCTCATGAGAGAACTGCTTTGAACTGAACTCTCACTTGGATTGACCTGAGCTCATCTGCACTGGTTTGGATTGACCTCAACCAGCAACTGGACTGATCCGGTTTGAACTTGTTCTCAACTGCCTAACTTAGGTCTGAGCTAAGCTATTTATACACACTGACACTGCTCCACCTTGTGGAGAAACAAGTGTAGTGCACCCTGACTAGGCCTGCGTAAAGGATCTTCGCATATAGAATCACATTGTGACATGGAGAATATGACAGGAGATCAAATACAAAATACAGGCATATCACATGACATTAATACATAATTAAAGCAAGTTTGCGGTGCCCACGGTCACGTGAGTGGGACACTGCATAATGCCTTGGAAATTCTTTTGTATCCTTCTCCTGACTGATACCTTTTAACAATGATATCCCTCTGATGCTTTGGAAGCTCTCTGTGGACCATGGCTTTTGCTGTGGGATGTGACTAAGAAAATTTCAGGAAAGACCAACTAGAGCAGCTGAACTTTATTTGTAGTTAATCAGTGGCACTTTAAATGCTTTAAATGATGGCAGGTGTATGCTGACTCATATTTAACATGATTTTGAATGTAATTGCTTAATTCTGAAAACAGCTACATCCCCAGTTATATGCAACCATATTATATATTTTTTTTTTTTCTTCCCTCCCTCCAAAAAAGATTTCACTTTGTTTTTCAATTGAGTGTTACAGTTTAGAGGTCACATTATGGTTCAATCTCTTTTATTTTATCGTTTTAACAATAAAGCATTACAAACGTTTGTGTGTCATGAAATGATATAATACAATAAACTTCTAAGATAGTATATGTATATGCAAAATCACAATCTGGAAAGTCAGAAAAAAGTAATGTACAATATATTGCAAGTATATGAAAGAGAGATACTTCTACTAATCAAATATAGCTATCTCCTAGCACATTGTGTGACACAGAGGCATTCACGACCGGGTAAGTAATCAGCACCCGTTGGGTATAACATATAAATCCAATCTCAGTCAAGCCTTAACATGAACCAGAGCAAATGATAGTAGAGGACTAGTAGCTTGGATATATTCTAGCAATGCGAGTGACAATATATGTCTCCACTAAAAGAAAAAGAAAAGAACCGGGTGGAATCCTGGTTAACAACTGGGTAAAACAGCATATACACATGATAGACAGGGAGGGGATACACATAAGGGTAGACAGGGAGGGGATAATCCGTAGGTCAGGATGTTAATCAAACAGCTCTAGCTGTGTCTGAGGGTAAAGTACAAGAAGCTGCCCAAGCCGAGAACGTGGCTGTAGAGCGAAATTGATTCCAAGGATCCCAGATCTTAAAAAAGGACTGAGAAGCGTTGCTATCCACAGCGCCCAACTCCTCAATATGCACCAGGGAGTCAAGAGCAGTAACCCAATAGGACCTCCCTAAGCTCTCAGTCGATCTCCATTTGCGTGGAAACCATGTGATAGGTCCGGATGATCAGACAGCGTAGTGAGAGGGCCTGGTATGTGTGCTAGGCGAAGTTTAACTGCAAATCTAAACCATGTCCTGGCCAAAGAATAAATAAGCTGATTGGAATTGCTGAGCGGTAATTTATAGAATGTCGATTTTGGTAACCAGAATATTTCAGTGGCCAGACTGGGAGCCTTCTCGAGTTCAAGTTCAACCCACAGTTTTGACGCACAGTTATTGTGCAAGTCCAGAATACAGTTCATGATCGCCGCTCTATAGTAAGTGAGATTAGTCGCCGCTAATTTAGATTAGTATAGCTTAATCTAGCCTTAGAATTATGTCAAATGAAGCGGGGAGACCATTTCTGGAGATCAGCCTCTACCGTTTTAAGCATGGGTTGGTAGTTTAATTTAAATAGGTGAGCGAGGTTAGCTGGGATATGAACTCCCAAATGTTTGATGGAATGGGGAGCCATCTGAAAGAAAATGAGTCTTTAAGAGAGGTCTCCTCCAGTGTAGGTAATGAAACATTTACGCCAGGATTTTTTGTAGCATGTTGTTACCCAGACCCATGTGCTTCAGTGTTTCTTCTAAAAATCGCCAGTTGACCCTATTGAATGCCTTCTCTGCATCGACCGTGAGGAGGCATAAGGGAATTTTGAGTTATTTCGCCCTAGCTATTAGACTTAGAGATTTAAGGGTATTATCACGGGCTTCGCGGCCTGGGACAAATCCCGCTAGGGACTGGGTGAGGTCATCCGTTAAAACCTTGTAGAAACGGGGTGATAGTCTGTCCGGGCCCGGACATTTACCCATTTTCAAATCATTAATAGCGCGTACGATCTCCGATTGCGTGAAGTCTCCCTCCATAGAGGATGCTGTGTCCCTAGAAATCCGTTTAGGGCCAAAGCGGGATAAATAGAGTCGCATATTTTCTTCTGAATGAGAGTTGTTTGTCCCTTCCATGGGGTGTAGATTATATAGAGTTGAGTAATAGGATCTAAATTCCGCTGATATCTCAGTCAACGCATGGATTAGCCCACCCGAGGAGGAGTTTAAGGTCTCTACATGGGTCAAGGGGGTCCGAGGATGAAGCAACCTAGCAGGCCAACTCCCAAACTTATTATACTCAAAACAACCTTGTTTAAATTTGTCCCTAGCACATAGGGATTTTTCTGTTCCAGGATCTGTAGGATTTGCTGTCTTAAAAGGGAGATATCTGATTTAAGAACAGAATTAGGAGAGGCCTTATTCTGGACTTCCTTACGGTCTAGTTCAGACAGGAGGCCTGACAACTTATGGGTACGTTCCTTTTTCAGTCTAGAGCCATGTGAGATGAAAATGCCCCTCAACACACATTTAAGGGCCTCCCATTTTACCGGTGAGGGGGTCGGGTCTTCCTGGTGGTCTAAGTTAAAGTCTTTTATGGCTCTTCTGATGTCAGCTAGACAAACAATGTTGTTTAATAGATTGTCATTCAAGCGCCACGAAAATGGTCGTGGGCGAGTATCTTGACATGCTAGAAGGCCATAAACTGGTGCGTGATCAGACCAAATGAAATTATCAATGGAGCTTTTGGGATTGGTGTCTAAAAGTCGTTGTGACACAAAAAACAGGTCCAACCTCCCATAACTATTATGGACCTGGGAATGAAAACTATAGTCCCTGTCGCCTGGGTGCAGAACACGCCAAAGGTCCACCAAACGGAGAGCAGAAAGCTCCTTTTTAAAATTACGGAGAGACACAGAGGAGACTGAGGACCTACCGGAGGATGTATCAATGTCAGGGTGCATCAGCAGGTTGAAGTCCACACCAAGTATAATTGACGACCCATCTGTAAATCTGGAGAGCCGTCTCAGGAGTCTGGACCCAAAGGAGGCTTGGCCCTGGTTTGGAAAATAAACGTTAGCCACAGTGTACACAGTACGATCGACCAAGAGCTTTAGAAAGAGAAATCTACATTAGGATCATTAGGATCAATATCCGATGCTATGACTGAGTGTCGTAGGTTTTTGTGAAGCACTATGGATACCCCTCTGGATTTACTGGTGGGGTTGGGACTGTGGAACCAGGAAGGGTAGTATCTGTTGGTGCACACCGGAATGGAGGAAGCTTTAAAATGGTTGAAACATGGCTATCAAAACCCTCTTTTTGTGGAAACGATAGAGTATCTGACTCCATTTCTCAGGTTTATTAAAACCATGGACATTGTAGGTACAGAACGAGATTGGGGCCATCAATAACTTATAGTAGTGCCCTCTGATCTACGGATGGAGTAGCTTAGAGTAAATATGGCCAAAAAGGGAGGGGTAGGGAAGTACACTAGGTGAAGTAGACAGACGTTAGAGAGAAGACACACTGATGGGAAAAAACAAAACAGTAAACAGTAGAACACAAAGAGCCGTATGATAGGGCTCAATACAGTACTAAGAAGTGACACTCGTCACCAGCGACAGCAGGGGTCGCTATCCCTAGGTGAGGGAGGAGAGGAAAAGGCACAGAGCCGCCCTACTAGCACAGCGGCAGTTGATAATAACCTTCAAACAATATGACAGGACATGTGGAACATTTTGACGAAAGAGCACAATATAAAATGGAATGGGGTCCATAAGGGGATCCCTATGAGGTATAAACAGAACATAGAGAGGTTAGGCATAAGGCCCAATACTATCAACAACTCTACAGAGCTTTGGACAGATCACCCTCAGCCGTCAGAGGCCTGGAATCTCCTAGAGGACCTCTGCTGCTTTGGAGGAGATTTCTGCCATCTTTCCCTACACGGGAGGGCAATGCAGTCCCTTGGACATGGCCAGTCTGGAAGCTCCACCCTAGGCAGTTCAAAGGTCGACAAAAGACGTGGTAAGTCCCGCAGAGATTTGAAGACCGCAGATTTTCCGTTACTGGAGGTATATAGCTGAAAGGGATAACCCCATCTGTAGGTGATGTCGTTGGCTTTGAGCACCTCCAAGAGCGGCTTCATAGCTTTACGGAGCATCAGCGTGCGCCTCGCCAGGTCTAGTAAGATCAGGATCTCTTTGTATGCAGGGGACCCAAGATCTGCGTTTCTGGAGGCTTTCAGGATCGCCACTTTGTCCTTAAAGAAATGGATCGGATTGAGGGCCCAGAGCTCTATGAATGCGGTCAATTTTAATAGGCCGGTCCGCAGGCCTAGACAACAATTTGCAAAAAAAGGTTGTAGCCCATGATTCCAAATCTTGCGCTTGGATTGATTCTGGGAGCCCCCTTATACGGAGATTATTCCTCCTGTTCCTGTTTTCCAGATCGTCCAAGTGGGCGAATATATCTTGTATTTAGTCCGTATGTTCAGCGAGGACCTGTTGGTGAGATTCCAGAGCTGTATAAATATGTTCCTGAGAGGACTCGATGCTAATCCTTTGTCTTGCACAAATGTGATAATTCCTTAAGTACTTGGCTGCATGCAGTTTAGACATTGGTCACCCTGGAAGAGCGATCTATAGGAGTGGATTGCTCACCTCTAGGTAGAATGTTTTCAGGCTTTAACCCTGGACTGTGAAGCCGACAGGGACAGAGTCGAGAGGCTAGGAATATGCCTCCCTCCAGGTATTCAGCTACATTGCTGTTGCTTTCTTGTAGGCTCATGAGAGAACTGCTTTGAACTGAACTCTCACTTGGATTGACCTGAGCTCATCTGCACTGGTTTGGATTGACCTCAACCAGCAACTGGACTGATCCGGTTTGAACTTGTTCTCAACTGCCTAACTTAGATCTGAGCTAAGCTATTTATACACACTGACACTGCTCCACCATGTGGACAAACAAGTGTAGTGCACCCTGACTAGGCCTGCGTAAAGAATCTCGACTAGGAAAATTTCAGGGAAGAACAACTAGATAGAGCAGCTGAACTTTATTTGGGGTTAATCAGGGGCACTTTAAATGATGGCAGGTGTATGCTGACTCCTATTTAACATGATTTTGAATGTGATTTCTTAATTCTAAACACAGCTACATCCCCAGTTATAAGAGGGTGTGCACACTTATGCAACCACATTATTTTAGGTTTTTTTTTTTTTTCTTCCCTCCACCTAAAAGATTTCACTTTGTTTTTCAATTGAGTGGTACAGTTTATAGGTCACATTAAAGGTGGAAAAAGTTCTGAAATGATTTCTTTGTCTCATTTTTTACATTACAGAAACCTGACATTTTAACAGGGGTGTGTAGACTTTTTATATCCACTGCTCATTCGGATAATTAAAATGAATTATAATAATTACCTTTCCTGTGTCACCTCTTCCACAATTTACACGTTTCACCACATAGACCTCAACTGTACAAGTGACTAGAAAACAGAGCAGAAAGTTCCAAGCAATTATGATGTCACATCTGTATGACATCATAGGAGAGGCTAAGCCAGGGATCAGCAACCTCCGGCACTCCAGCTGTTTTGAAACTACAACTCCCATTTTTTACATTACAGAAACCTGACATTTTAACAGGGGTGTGTAGACTTTTTATATCCACTGCTCATTCGGATAATTAAAATGAATTATAATAATTACCTTTCCTGTGTCACCTCTTCCACAATTTACATGTTTCACCACATAGACCTCAACTGTACAAGTGACTAGAAAACAGAGCAGAAAGTTCCAAGCAATTATGATGTCACATCTGTATGACATCATAGGAGAGGCTAAGCCAGGGATCAGCAACCTCCGGCACTCCAGCTGTTTTGAAACTACAACTCCCAGAATCCTCCTTTCACTTCTATGAAAGTTACAAGAACCGACAAGTACATTTCCATGCTGGGAGTTGTAGTTTCATAGCAGCTGAAGTGCCAAAGGTTGCTGACCCCTAGGCTAAGCAAAGGATGCTGGGAAAGACAATGTATGGTTATATAATGTGTGACCTCAACAGCACCATGCCCCCTTAACTATGACATCCATCTGGTGGTCTTGAGTGCACACTATAGAAAAAAGTGCTGGACTATGCACACTTCCGCGGTCACAGCCACCAGACAGGCAGGTGCTGTTTCCTATATTGTGCAACCACGTCCCTATAGCTGGATTACAGGATTGTCGCAACCATGGAAACGAGCAGTGTACAATACATTAGTAAGTGCCTTGTATTTACTTTGTCTACATGATAAATGCCTTTTGCTGAAGTGAGACAACTCCTTTAACAGTAACCTCCACAGAGGCCTGCCTCCTTAACAGTGACCTCCATAGCGCCCTGCCCCCTTAACTAAAACTTTCACAGTGCCTCACCACCTTAACTGTGACCTCTACAGCATCTCCCCCCCTTCATTGTGACATCCACAGCTCTGTCCCTTCTTAACAGTGACCCTCGCAGCGTCCTACTCATTTAGAATGTGTCCTCCACAGCACCCTGCCCCATTAACTGTGGCCTCCACATAGTTATGAACCTTTAACTGTGACTTCCACAGCACCTTACCCCCTTAGCAGTGACTTTCACAGAGTTCTGCCCCTTAACAGTGACCTCTACAGCCCCCGACTATCTTAACTGTGCCCTCCACACCCCTCCCCTTAACAGTGACCTCCATAGTGCCCTCCCCCTTAAAAGTGATCTCCAGAGTGCTCCAACCCCTTAACAGTGACCTTTAAAGTGGCAAAAAATGGCTGAGCTGTTATGTAGACCTGGTGTAAAACTGTGTGTATGTCAGTGAGGCGAAGACTGATGCACCTGCAAGCTTCAATTGGCTAATATAGGGCATCTGATGGTGCCATATTTGCATTCTTTAGGAATATATCAAGAACAGAACGTCCTAGAGAGCTTTGACCTTTTCAAAAACCTTCCCAGACACCCAATGTACCTATGTGCCAAATTTGGTTCAGATTGGTCCAGTCATTTGGCCGTGCATAAAGAACAGACAGACAACAGACAGACAGAAGTTTATTTTTTTATATATAAGGGACTAGCAGGATGACACGGCTTCGCATGGGTATATTTTCGCTATTTCATTTAATGTTTTTGTGTGATGTTAAAATATATCCATGGTGTTCCCCATAACAGTGACTTCTACAGTACCCCTCCCCCTTAACTTTCATCTTAACAGAAGCCCACCCCGTTAACAGTGACATTTGCAGTGCCCACCCTGTTAAATTTGATCTTCACAGCCCCCGGCCCCATAACATTGTTCTCCACAGCTGCCTGTCCCCTTAACACAGACCCTCCACAGCCCCCTGCCCCATAACATTGTTCTACACAGCTGCCTGTCCCTTAAGACTGAACCTCCACAGCACCCTGCCCCTTAACATTGACCTCTACAGCAGCCCATCCCCTTAAAAGTGACCACCACAGAGGCCTGACCTTTAACAATAACATCCACAGCACCTCGCCCTCTTAACAGTGACCTCAAAGTGCACCGCCTCCTTAAGTGACCTCCTCCATGGCCCGTCCCTGTAACAGTGACCCCACAGAACCCTGCCCCCTTAGCTGTGACCTCCACAGGGCCTAGATCCCTTAACATTGACCTCCACAGGAGCACATTACCTTAACAGAGACCGCTACAGCATCTTGCCCCCATAACATTGACCTTTACAATACGCTGTCCCCTTAACACTGACCTCCACAGTGGCCCGTAACCTTTACAGTGACCCTCCACAGTGATCTACCCCTTAACAGTGACCTCCACAGGGCCCCTCTCCTTTAACATTGACCTCCACAGAAGCCCATCCCCTTAACAGTGACCAAACCCCACAGCAGTATACCCCCTTAACAGTGAACTTAACAGCACCCCGTCTCCTTAATATAAAACCTCCAGAGCACCCTGTCCCCTTAATATAAGACTTCTACAGCAGCCTGCCACCTTAAAATGTGACATCCATAGCACCTTGCCCCTTAACAGTGACCTCCACAACACAACGCCCCCTTAACAGTGACCTCTAACAGTGAAAAAAATGGCTGAGTTGTTATGGAAACCTGGTGTAACTGTGTATGTCGAGACTGAAGGAGCTGCTAGATTCTATTGGATAATAAGGGTCCTATTACCTACTAACGTTTTTGAGAATATCTCAGGAACGGTATGTCCTAGAGAGCTGAGACCCGGTCTAAAAACTTCCTGGACACCTGATGTACCTGATGTAGTTGTTTGGCCGAGCATAAAGAACAGACAGACAACAGACAAACATTTGTTTTTATAAAGATAAGAGATTCATTACCTGTCCTGAGACACCTCTTCCACATTTACATGCTTCGCCGCATAGGCCTCAAAGCTACTGACATGCCCAAAATAGTCGTAGACTATGGCCACCCTCTTAGGTTTCTGATGCAGTTTTGGGAGCAATAAGCAGGAGTGAATACAAAAACAAGCAGATATCGTATCTGTCCTTTATACTTTTTTTTCTTCCCTTTTTTTTTTTTGTAGCCAATCCTGATTTTGGTGTCCAAAACTGCATCAAAAAATTTAACATGTGGCTATATACCCTTATACATCATATACACTGTTATATACTGCTGTTTACTACAATATACGGTTATATACTTCCGTATGCTACTATACACTGTCATATAATGCAGTATACTGCTATACACTGTTGTATACTGCCATTTACTCCTATACACAGTCATATAATGCCATATACTACTATACACTGTTTTATACTGCTACTGTATATACTGCTATACACTGTCATATACTGCTGTATACTACTATATACTGTATTATTGCGCTGTATACTGCCATAAATGCGAGTGTGTCAGCGTTCTTCTGTTTGTTAGCAAGTGTGTGATTTATGCCTGCTTTACAATTGCATTTTAAGGTCCGGCAGGCTGTTTTGGAATTCCGGAATTGCCATATGCTACTACATCATCATCCGGCCACGTTTACTATAATGGGGACCAGCGGAGATCCAGCCGCAACCCAGCAAATATGTAGAGAATTGGCAGGATAAATAGTGCTGTGTGCTATTTGCCGTATTGTGGCCGGATATCAGCGATGCGGAATTCAGAGAAATCAGCCTGCTGGATCTCAAAGCACAAATGTGAAATAGGCCTAAAAAGGTTGTCCACTTTTTTAATATTGATGACCTATCTTCAGGATATTGCTCATTCACACATAGCAAGGGTTTTCCAGAAATGTCTTGGCTAGATTGCACCACTTCCTTGACCTGCCTGGTCGTCAGATTTATTGGCAATTAAACATTTATGGAACCAACTGATACTTCAGCTTCGGCAACCTACAAGTGTGCAGGACCTACAGGCCTAGTTGCAAAATCGAACAGGATACCGTACAGAACCAGTATTCCTCCATGCCAAATCATGTATTATCCAGGCGAGAGGTGGCACAACAGGGTACTAGAGACTCCTTTTAAGGCTACTTTCACACTTGCGTTCGGGGTTCCGCTTGTGAGTTCCGTTTGAAGGCTCTCACAAGCGGCCCGAACGGATCCGTCCAGCCCTAATGCATTCTGAGTGGATGCGGATCCACTCAAAATGCATCAGTCTGGCGGCGTTCAGCCTCCGCTCCGCTCAGCAGGCGGACACCTGAACGCTGCTTGCTGTGTTCGGGTGTCCACCTGGCCGTGCGGAGGCAAACGGATCTGTCCAGACTTACAATGTAAGTCATGGGGAACGGATTTGTTTGAATTTGACACTATATGGCTCAATTTTCAAACGGATCCGTCCCCCATTGAATTTCAATGTAAAGTCTGGACGGATCCATCTGAGCAACTTTCACACTTAGAATTTTTTCTACAATATAATGCAGACGGATCCGTTCTGAACGGATCCCATCGTCTGCATTATATGAGCGGATCCGTCTGGGCTCTTTACATGCTGTCTGCAGATTGCACTTCATTTTGTGTTATTTTGAGGCATGCAGTTGTTAACCCTTTCTACCCCGGAGGTTTTTTTTACTTTGCATTTTTGTTTTTCACTCTCCGCCTTCCCAGAGCCATAACTTTTTTATTTTTCCATTCCCATAGTGGTATGAAGGCTTGCAGGATAAGCTGTACTTTCCAACGCCAAAATGTAATATTGCATAGAATGTAGTGGGAAATGGGAAATACATTTCAAAGTTGTCATTAAGAGAGGATAGAGCTTCATGACATAGGTAAGAATGCAAGCGCGAAGGAAGTTCTTGAATAGCGCATCTTGTGCAGTGGGATTAGCAGGGAGGGAGTATAATTTAGAGAAGTAGTCATGAAAGAAGGATGAGATGGAGTTTGGGTCATTAACTAGAGTGCTGTCTCAATTTCTAAGGGCATGAAGTGGGGACTGTTCTAGTAGGTCCCTGAGCTGTTTGGCCAGGAGGGAAGGAGCTTTATTGCCTAGTTCATAGTACCTCTAGTGTGTGTATATCTCAAGAGTGTACCTTTAAATTATTATGAAGGACTGTACTGGGAGGGTTGTCGAGGGTCCTCAGGCAGACCAGACAAGCCGAGGCTGTTGGACCTGTCAGTATGATTGGAAACCGTGTCAATCAGGATTATGTCTCTCTGTATCCAATCCTAGAGCCGAGGGGGGGGGGGGGGTGATTTCAGATGTTTCCTATCATCATTGTCTGGTATTGCATTTGTCCTCCCTCTGTAGTGTGCAGCTTACTTCAGACTTCTATGGTTTTTTAGTTCTCGCTTGTTTTTTTGGATTATCCTTTTGGCTGCTGATTTTGCTTACATCTACTGTCCTGGTATTGACTGCTTGTCAATTTTTACAGGTGCACCATAGAATCTGTTATCACATACTGCATTACAGTGTGGTACTCCGGCTGCTCTTCTGAGGACAAGAAGACCCTCAAGCGCATCATCAGAATGGCTGGCAGAATTACTGGTACTCAGTTACCATCACTGGATGACATCTTCACTGCTCGCTGCAGCAACAGGGCAAAGATTATCTGCTGGGATCCAACTCACCCCGGCCACAGCCTTGTCACTCCCCTACCCTCTGGTAGGCGTCTTAGAGCCCTACATGCCCGCACCACTAGGCTGAAGAACAGCTTTTACTCCAAAGCAATCAGTCTCCTAAATGCTCGGAGATTATTGCCCCTTCCTAGGAAAGAAACTACCACAGACTGAAAGTGACTGCTGCATTTATGACCCCCTGATGACCTCTTGTCTGCAGTGGTGTCTGAATCAGTGTGTATATACTCACAAGCACTTACTATATATATGCTGTGAACTGTGAATAGTAATGCCTTCTAGTGCAATGTTTTGTTTTTTTCTAGTGTAATGCTTTAGTTTAAATGTCAGTTCTTGTTCCTCTGTCCATGGCATCTAGGATTGCTCCAAACAACATTTCATTGTATTGTACATTGTATTACATTGTATTGTACAGTGACAATAAAGGCATCTTATCTTAGCTTAACTAATGTTTGCTTCTCCTGGTTTTTTGACCCTGCTTGCTGACTCCACTTTACCGCCTACTAGTGTACCCACATCAGTATTCTATTATCAAGCTCTGCAGACTTATCCTGGGTCTCTAGCAGCCAAGCCCATCCTGTCTCGCAGCGGGATCTGGTGAATACCTAGGAGTAGCCTTAGTTTCGTACTTTGTTCTCCTCCCACCAGAACCACTGCAGGAGATCTGCCTTTTTTTTGTTGTTTTTTTTTTACAAGACGGTTAAGGAAACCCACCTGGCCTATGTTTAGATGTATAAACATTGCAGAAAATCAAGGGAGAGCCCTGCAGAGTGCAGGACAATATGACATATCTTCCACTGGGGTCAGAGATGGAGGAAATGACCTGAATGGGGCATTTGTTGCAAAAAGATCGGCACTTGCTTTATGCAATTCAATGCTTTATTGTCACATCAATGTGAATTGATGCAACAATAAAGCGTTTAATTGCATGAAGCAAGTGCTGGTCTTATTGCAATAGATGTATCTTGGATGCCATCCCTAGATGGAAGCACAGTGAGGAATTGCCGACTGCATTATAAACAGCTCTGAATGGTCAACTCCTTTTGAGCCAAAACGCACAAGCTCTCTCCAAATGAGTTTCCTGGAGGAAGGTGATATCTGCTCATGAGGACCACATCTCATTAAGTGCCATGCACCTCTTAGCATTCAAATTGAGGCCCTTGACATTTAAAGTGACATGCTTAATCATGTTATAGTGTTTAAAGGTGGAGCTAATGAAACAAATATATGGTATCTGGGTCCCTCATTAATTCTCAGTACAAGAGTTCCATGGCCCCTGTTTGCAGAGAACAGATGGCAGAAAATGTGCTATCAACTTCTATTAAAGTGAATAGATAGAAAAATAGCTGGATACTCAATATTGCCTAATTCCTGACTTCTTTGCTAGACCCATATCACACAAAAGGCCTCAAAACATAATCATTTATGTGGCATTAATGGGGATAATGACAAGGGATTTTAGGCTAAAAACAGCTGAGCATATACATTAGCCTGGGCTACCATTAGGCCACGTTCACACTTCAGTTATTTGGTCAGTTATTTCCACCAGTCATTGTGAGCCAAAACCAGATGCGGGTCAAAAACACAGAACAGGAGCAGATCTTTCCATTATACCTTATCTCTGAGTAGGTTTCACTACTGGTTTTGGCTCACAATAACTGATGGAAATAACTGACCAAATAACTGAAGTATGACCTCAGCCATACATTTATAAAATCTTTAGAAACAAAAAAAAAAAACAACTAAAATGTCAGTTTAATTGAGACCAGCAGTCTCAAACTGGATTCCTAAGTTGAGTGTGAAATCAGGAATCTTAGATTCACAAGGGTACATTTAATAAGACCGGCATTTTAGACACCAGTCTTAATAAACCCCTGAGCTGGCGGTGGATTCGGCAAAGTTATGACAAGGCGCCGGCCTCTTCATAACTTTTGCAGATCCTACACCAGTTCTAAATGTAAGCCAGCTTCTGAGATATCTTTCATTTAGACCATTTTTCGACACCTAAAACAGGTGTAGAAAATGGTAAATATGATGGACCTGCTGGCCTGTCCCCTTCCCCACCCACACAACGCCCATTTTTTTATAGACCTGGCGTAGGCGGGGGGAAGTCACAGATTGAGGCGTAACTAGCCATTGCACTGCAATCTGCACATGAAATACGCCCAATATAGGCCTATATCAGCTTAATAAATGACCCCCATAGTTATTTACCAAATTCTCTAGCCTTGAGATATATTTATTAGTACCTATTACCTAAATAAAATATTGATGCATTATCACGGACACACAAATTGAGCACAGTTGGTCACTGATCAGCACTTAGCAGCCAAAGGACACACACAGGGTGGTGTACTGGAAGATGGACAGGGAAATAGAGAGATGAGGGAAAGATCAGGGATCCTGCAGGTAGTAATCAGACACCAGATCATGATGACTAAACACTACAACAGTACAATCATCTGTCCTTAGACGTGCTTTGCATGCTGTGCCTAACTGGAATGAGGTGTGCAGAGAGGGATTGTTAGGTTAAAATTCTATACAGAACACCCAAATACGGAGATTGCTGTGGTTGGGCAACTGTTATTTCCCCCTCGATGTTTGTCATTCATAGGTTATTGCACATTTATGCAAATGGCCAATCACATTGATCACTGACGATGGAGGGAATGGGGTGGTACCTGTGATTCAGTGTTGGACATGGGGTTCCTGGGGCCCACCAGAGGAAATTATTCCTGAGGCCCAACTTGAATGATATCATCAATAATGTTCAACAGAAGAAATAGAACCTAGAGACAAGTGATTGTCTCCAAAGGCAGTTTAATGTTTTTTTTTTCCATGAGAAATGAGTAAACATGGTTTGATGTTATGGATAGCAGCTATCTTTTCTCACTGTATTAGACCCGTGCTCCTCCCCTGGGTCATACTTGTACCTCATACTTCTCTGACAATTTTTGGGTAGTCCTTCCAGACTCATATGTATGTCATGTGTGTTAAGGGGTTAATATTAGGGTTAAAATTAGTGCTTTCCTCTGTATTATAAGCACACAAGCTAAAGTAAAAATAGAGCATGATTGTGTTTTCGAGCATACAAACTCTCATTCACAAGTCTTTTTCCATGTGAGGTACACTTTAATTTGTGTGGGTTACTGTTCCGTACAAAACCAATATAGATCTGTTGATGATTATTTCCTCCATTTGTTCTTGCAGATGCAAGTAAAGCGGTCACAGTGTGTTACAGAAGCTTATTCATCGGGATTTTCTTGGCAAGTGCACCCTCCTCATTTCTTTCTTTCAGTTCAGTATTGCGTGGGATTCTATCTTACACTCAAAATTTGGACCTTACAGGTTGTAGTTTTGTTTAATTTCCTCACTCATATATGAGTCATTAATATTATCTGAATGGTATATATTTTATGAATGCTTGCATTAAATGAGAGAATATGTATTAGTGATTCCGATTTAGATAACAGTATGTTCTTGGTTGAGTGGCTGAGGTTTATATTGCAGTTACAAAAATATTAGTATAACACGTTGCACAATTTTCTGCCTATTGTAATCTTGTATCTCAAATTTGTAGACAACAGTTATATACTTAAAATAATAATATCATAGCTAAAAACTGAATTATATATTTGGTAAGTATAACATTCACGCATGTAATTAACTGAATTAACCATCACAAGTGGAAAGGTTGTACATCTTACAGTGGCAAAATCTGCTATTGTGATGACGTCTTCAATACAGCATTACGTTCTACTGGCCCATCAACAATGTAAATGATGCATAGAATTCAAACAATCGCCTAGTTTCACTCTGTTTCCGGCATTTACCTAACGAGTCGAAACTCAGGTTGGGCATTTGTATGGACTCCATGTGGCTTTTATACTGGGAAATTTTAATACATATGTGGGTATAATAAAAGGCTAGTTGTACACTCAACATTTAAGATTTTACTGCACCATATTATACCTTCTTTTTAAACCAGTGAGGTCAATTAAGCAGTACTGGACTGGGACTGACTAAGACTAGTTTCACACTTGTAGCCTACTCTCCAGTACGATGTGTTGGTAGAAAACAGATTGCTGGAGCTCTGTGGATATTAATGCAATGGCCACAGGCCAAATATGCAATGATTTGGCCGGAGAAAAACCATTGCGTCAATATTGTTGTCCTATGATGGCACAGACACGTTTTGTTGCTCCTTTTTAATCTAGCCTTTCTCATTTGCAGTTGCTGTAGAGATTAATAATTATTAAGCTAATGGTAATTAATGTGCTTCAAGCTTTAAATAAACATTGGATGCATGACCAACACCCAAGTACAGTATACCAGTATATACCAGTCAAATTTAGTTAAAGGGGTATTCCCTTAGGTACATGTTATCCCCTATCAGATTGGTGGGAGACCTACGGTTAGGAATGCGCGGTAAAAACACTAGCTTTAGATGTTAGCTGAGAGTCTACTGGAAATATAAAACACAAGACACAAATGTTTTTTGCTACTAACATTTTTGTTTATTAGATGCATTTTTTGTCAGTTCTCTGGTGCTTTTTTTGTCAAAGAGCATGCAGAAGCATTTGGTGTTTTCTGGCATCTTTTCTAAAGAGGAAAAACAGAAGATATATTGGCGACAACAGCAATATATTATGCAATACAGTATAGGCCAGTCTTTCCCTAAAGAGCATCATGTAATAGAAAGTACATGAAAGGCATTTTAACATTCAGAAAAACTTTGCTCAAAATGTGTTTTGTGTCATAACAGAAATCACCTGTTGTTTCATTTAAAGAGTCACTGTACTTTCACACAATTTAATAGAGAATGGTGTATCTGCATCCACTTGAAAAAAAAACTGCAAAGTCCGCTGCCTGTTGTCAGACTACATCCATCTCTAGTAACAGGGACACAGAAAGAGGTTCACAGGAAATAGGGACTTGTCAGTGCTAGCTGAGCTTCTGAGCCTGATAGAAATGTTTCTACGCTGCTTCTGATAAGCAGAGATCTCCCCTTCTTGAGTTCCCTAAAGGAAAACAAACACAGTGCATAGTAAGGGAAGTGAGGTCACTGCAGTACAGTGCTGGCAGATTCCATAGTAGGGGGATACCCACTGCTTATGAGAGAAATGCATCTACAGTAGCTGTGGAAGGGAAATGGAATAATATGTTTAAAGGGGTTATCCAAGATTATAAAACTGTCCCCCATATGCCAGGCCCCTCACATTGAATATACTTACAGTGACTGGGCAAAAAAGTTTTTAGTCAGCCACCAATTGTGCTCCCACTTAAAAAGAAGCCTGTAATTTTCATCATAGGTATACCTCAACTATCAGAGATATCATGAGAAAACAAAATCCAGAGAATCATATCATCTGATGTTTAAAGAATTTATTTGCAAATTATGGTGGAAAATAATTATTTGGTCAATAACAAAAGTTCATCTCAATACTTTGTTATGTACCCTTTGTTGGCAATGACAGAGGTCAAACGTTTTCTGTAAGTCTTCACAAGGTTTTCACACACTGTTGCTGGTATTTTGGCCCATTCCTCCATGCAGATCTCCTCTAGAGCAGTGATGTTTTGGGGCTGTCGCTGGGCAACACAGACTTTCAACTCCCTTCAAAGGTTTTCTATGGGGTTGAGATCTGGAAACTGGCTAGGCCACTCCAGGACCTTAAAATGCTTCTTACGAAGCCACTCCTTCGTTGCCCGGGCAGTGTGTTTGGGATCATTGTCATGCTGAAAGACCCAGCCACGTTTCATCTTCAATGCCCTTGCTGATGGAAGGAGGTTTTTACTCCAAATCTCACAATACATGGCACCATTCATTCTTTCCTTTACACAGATCAATCGTCCTGGTCCCTTTGCAGAAAAACAGCCCCAAAGCATGATGTCTCCACCCCACAGTAGGTATAGTGTTCTTTGGATGCAACTCAGCATTCTTTCTCCTCCAAACACGAGTTGAGTTTTTACTAAAAAGTTCTACTTTGGATTCATCTGACCATATGACATTCTCCCAATCCTCTTCTGGATCATCCAAATGCTCTCTAGCAAACTTCAGATGGGCCTGGACATGTACTGGTTTAAACAGAGGGACACGTCTGGCATTGCAGGATTTGAGTCACTGGCGGCGTAGTGTGTTACTGATAGTAGCCTTTGTTACTTTGGTCCCAGCTCTCTGCAGGTCATTCACTAGGTCCCCCCATGTAGTTCTGGGATTTTTGTTCACTGTTCTTGTGATCATTTTGACCCCATGGGGTAAGATCTTGTGTGAAGCCCCAGATCGAGGGAGATTATCAGTGGTCTTGTATGTCTTCCATTTTCTAATAATTGCTCCCCCAGTTGATTTATTCACACCAAGCTGCTTGCCTATTGCAGATTCAGTCTTCCCAGCCTGGTGCAGGTCTACAAATTTTTTTCTGGTGTCCTTTGACAGCTCTTTGGTCTTGGCCATAGTGGAGTTTGGAGTGTGACTGAGGTTGTGGACAGGTGTCTTTTATACTGATAACAAGTTCAAACAGATGCCATTAATACAGGTAATGAGTGGAGGACAAAGGAGCCTCTTAAGGAAAAAGTTACAGGTCTGTGAGAGCCAGAAATCTTGCTTGTTTGTAGGTGACCAAATACTTATTTTACCGAGGAATCTACCAATTAATTCATTAGAAATCCTACAATGTGATTTCCTGTATTCTTTCTCCCCATTCTGTCTCTCATAGTTGAAGTGTACCTATGATGAAAATTACAGATCTTTTTAATCGGAGAACCTGCACAATTGGTGGCTGACTAAATACTTTTTTGCCCCTCTGTACCTGGCTCCCCACTCCTTGCGCCACTCCTGGTCCCCGCACCGCCACTGCTACATCCAGTGTCAGAGGGAGCAGCCAATGGCAGGTGGGAATGGGGACGAGCCTCCCTAGCGTCACCCGCGATGCCAGGAGGCTCCCCCCGCACCCACACCAGATGTTTCACACATGGGGAGAAGCTGTAGCCGAGAGGTGCCCGGGCATATGGGGGACATTTTTATAATCTTGGATAACCCGTTTAGGGAAGACATGAGAAGACATTAGGGAAGCCCCAAAAAGACCTGCTCCTTCACAGTTATGATTCTAGAGTGAAGCACAACCATTACGCAAACTTTTTTTTGAAAACTTAGGTATGCGTTAAACATACTTTTGGGGCATTTTTGGTTTAATTTTCTATGTCACTAACTATATTAAAAAATCATGCAGTTCTCATACTCACCATTAAGCCTAATAATATATAGAGACTTCCTGTTCTGTACAGATCACTTTTCAGTAGACATCACATTATCATGACAGGCAGAGTTACACTGACAAATATCACCTCTGTATAGATAACACAGGATCACAATAGGTGACATCATAGCTTATTTAATCCCTCCTGACTACAGAACTGGGTTACAGAACATGCCTGATAAACTCTCTTGGCTTAGAAGCCAATGAGGCCAGCTCCTGTCCATTGGGCCTATAGCCCATGTGGCTGCTGTTAAAGTGGTTGTCTCACTTCAGCAAATTACATGTATCATGTACACAAGGTTAATACAAGGCGCTTACTAATGTATTGTTATTGACCATATTGTCTCCTTTGCTGGCTTAATTCATTTTTCCATCACGTTATACACTGCTCGTTTCCATGCTTATGACCACCCTGGAATCCAGCAGCCGTAGCTGTGCTTACAGAGTATAGGAAAAAAAGATGGCCTCTCTTGTGGCTGGAATTGGAAAAGTGTGCATAGTCCAGTGCTTTTTCCGACAGTGTGCAAGCATGGCCACTGCTGCTGGATTGCTGGGTGGTTATAAGTTAACCATGGAACTAAGCAGCACATAATGCAATGAAAAATGAATAAAGCTGGCAAAGGAGGCAATATGGACAATCACAATACATAAGTAAGTGCCTTGTATTTTTGGAGGAGCACACTTCTTGGTCTGTATACTATTATGTATTATTTGCAGTGCCATATCTTGGTTTATACTTATATTCACTGCTGTTACATGCTTACATTACTGTCTATGTGACCTATGTTGTGGTTCCTCCATGTGGCTGATCTGTCGATAGTTGTGTAGTTAGACTGTGCACATAAAATAATATCTGAACATCTAGTTACATCAACCTGCAGCTGTTAGGGTCAGTACATAGTGCAGTGAAATGACATGGTGTCATGTTCACTGTGTAATGTGACCTGCAGTGTCTATGAATAAGATCCACAGCACATAAAGTAATTGTTTATTGCACAACTTGTAATAAATAAACGGCTCTGATTAATATGAGTTAGGGCTCGTTTACAAGAACGTGTGCTGCCCATTGCTGTATTGCCTACAGCATTTGCGGATCCGCAATACACGGGCACCGTTCCATGTGCATTCCGCTTCACGGATGCGGACCCATTCACTTCAATGGGTCCGCAAATCCAGAGATGCAGAACGGAAGCACGGAATGGAACACTACGGAAGCACTACGGAGTGCTTCCTGGGGTTCCGTGCCTCCGCACCGCAAAAAGATAGAACATGCTCTATGTTTTTGGGGAACGGAGGGATCGCGAACCCATTCAAGTGAATGGGTCCGCAATTTCCATGCGGCTGGGCCACAGTCGTTCGTGTGAACGAGCCCTTACTATGTTATTTTGTAGCAAAATGCATCTGTAAGCTTAGCCAGTAAATACCAATACCACTTACCTGCACACTCATATACATACAACCTTTGCCCAACATATATGCAATATGATACACGCAGCATCATTGGGCTGTACAGGGAGGGAGAACATTACATGTGTTCCCAATATTCAGTTTACTCCTTGATTTACACTTTGAGGAACCTTTGGCAATGTCCTTTTCTTTGGCTGTAAATACTCTTGTTGACCTGATATACTATTATGGCATTACCATACGGTCAAGTTTCTGCATGCAGCTTTGGAAACTAAAATCAGGAGTGGGGCATAAAGGGAGACAAAGTATACAGCACAAATACAGTTTCTCTCTCTTATTAATACACTCCTGGTTTTGGGTTCCAAAACTGAATGAAGAAACCTGACTGTGTGGCTACAGACTTATATGGATGTCAGGCTGTTGCCAGTCACAGTATTTTACTAGATAACAGATATTATATTTTAGCTAGTCATAGACGTCTCCTGATCCGGTGAGTGTTATGATGATTTCTGTAATCACGACTTTTCTTGGGAAAGATGCATAGATATTATGAACAACTTTCCAAAAATTAAGAGTTGGCCATACCATCGAAACAATCATACCTTAGACTATAGTGAAGTAGATAATGTGATTTGTAGCATCCAAAAGAACAATTTTAATTACACATGTGTTCTGGCTGATAGAGAATATTTCCATTGATCAGAACTGGCTGATTTAGTATCACAGTTTTAAATATTTGCCTTAACAATCAAATTTCTGAGATCTTAACCTTTGTGGTCACCATGATGTTTGGAAACAACACATTTGTGATATTATCCACACTATACTGATATTCTACATTAAATATGAATTAGATGATTATATTAGATATATGCATGCCTGCAAACATAAACCAACATTCGGTTTTTACAAAGTGCAAGCAGTTTTCTTATACCTATCTTCTAAAAAATAGGGGCACTGACCAGACAAAAGAAGTGTAGTACTGCAACAGACAAAAGCCTCAGATGCACTGTAAGTCATAGACTGATGACATATTCTAAACCTTATGTACCATAAATAATCACCCTGGAATTACAATACAGACATTTTCTTATTTACAACCTGAAAAATACTCACTGAAAAAAATAACAATACACACATTCGTATTAAAATATAGAAATGTATAGCTCTTTATATATCATATAATTTAATTGCTCCTTTCTTCAGCAAGCCTATCTGTTGGTGAGACACTTTCATCATAAAGGTTATCTTCCTGTGTACTGGCGCAGCAAGTTTTATTCGCGGTATCAACCTCTAGTATGCCCTTGACGGAAGTGAAGTCTGCATGTGTGCCAAATATTTTGTCCCAATGTGTAAAGTGGGGAGCATAATTGCTCATGGGTTTCTGGTGATGTAAGTCATGTTTTATTGGTCCCCCGTAGATCCCAAATGGTATCAGACGTGATGTGGACCAGGGAAAATCGTAACCACAGTGGTCTTCCACAGACACATATACATGAAATACCATAAATAACCATGTTGTGAGAATATGGCACCTGAAGATTATAGGGTTTATTGTGGTCCACAATCCAACAGTTACAAGTTCCCAGCCTCCAAGACACTGTGTGGCTAAGGAAAAAGGAGCCATGTACTCATGATGAATGGCATGGAATGTTTTGTATAGCCACCTGTTCTTGTGATGGATCATGTGCCAAATAAAATATTGAAAATCAAATAGCAGAAGGCTCGCCGTCACGCCAAACATTACATCCAAAACGCTTGGAGCCTCTTCTGGCAATGGACAAGGAGGCCTCCAGTACCACTGGGCAACTGCAGCTGGTAGGATAAAGAACAGGTGGTTGTATAAAGTCACTCCGAGGCAATGGACAATCATTGGTCCAGTTGGATTCCTGTCCTGTTGGATTTTATATTTGTGAATAAAAGGCCACCTTCTGCCCATGATGTTGAAAACAAGGTAAGGCATGCAGAAGATAAGGTAGCATAACACGGTAAGGACTACAGGAAAGAGTGGAGACCTAAGAGTATCAGAATAATGAAGCCTCAGGTAGTCCCACAATGGCTGCAGAAGTGGTCTGCTGTGGAGGTATGTGTCCAGAGCATGGGATAGACAGAAGTCTTCCATCGTCGGCACCTGGTTAGTTATAATCTTCAAGAGAACTGCTGCATATGATCTTCCTTTTTATTATTCATTTGGATAGCGCTGAGCTGCCTACTCCTCCCATTCAGCAGCTTTCACAAACCCAACAATTCAGACCCTTTCCAGCTCTCTGACAACACAGCCTGGCTCCAGGAAGATAATGTGACTGCTTTAAAGGGGCCACAAACAACAGCTTGTAGTTACAGCAGCGAAACACATAAGTAGTATTACATGTGCGATTTAACACACAAACATTTCTACATTTCAATGAGTTGTCACTCAAGAAAAAATATCAACCTTTTTCAGTTTAACCCTATTGCTTTGGAAGCTAGTGTTATGTTACTGTTGAATTATTTACTTCCTGAGACTGACACCATGAGTGACATATTATATTGACTTGTGTTACTGTCTACCATTACAATTTGCAAGTAAAGAAAAACTGTATTGTGACTATTAGAAATGTGGTCATGCTGTCATGGTCCAGGGTTTTAGCAACATTGTTTACTATATGGTACGAACAATAACAAGTAAAACAACTACTTACCAGCCATTGATTTTACCAAAGCTTCTGTGAACTGTTTATGTAATGTACTACAGTATATAATGATGGATTAATACAAAATCTATATTTGTGTACTACAGTGTGGGTGGATCTGAAGGAAATGCACAGAATAATCCATTTAAATGTAATAACACATTCTTAAAAATGTTTCAATTACTTGCATTAAACATCAGAGGTTCTCAGGGGTAACTGCAAAGGTTTCCTGATGGTCTTCTGAAGTTAAAAATTTGAATTAGTTTCTCTTCACCAAAGTAAAGCAGCATTGTATTACAATGGATACATGGATATTAGGCATTTTCATTAATAGAGCAAGCCGTTCCACAAATTAAGTCCCAATGTCGAAAAAAAGGAGCAAAGTTTGTTCTTGGTTTCTGATGATGCAAGTCATGAGCTAGAGCACCTCCATATAAACCAAGGGGGAATATATGGTGAAGGGACCAGGGAAAATGATACCCTATATGATCATCTACAGACATCCAGATGCTAAGTAGATTGCAAGTCCATGATGTCAATGGATGACATCCTAATAGAATGGGATTCATGGTACTCCACAAACCAACAGTCATCAACTCAGAGCCACTGAGGTTCTGACTAGACCATGAGAATGGTGCAGTATATTCATGGTGAACAGCATGGATCTTCTTGTATAACCACTGGTTTTTATGGTGGAGTACATGCCATATAAAATATTGTAAGTCAAATAAAATTAGACATCCCAAGATCTCTCCAAGAAGAGTACAAACCGAAGGAGCACTCATGGGTAAGGATACTGGTGGCATCCACAGCCAATTCAAAAATACAGTTGGAAAGATATACATCACATGGTTAAACACAGCCTTCCAGAGACAGAGAAACATCATCCTTATTGTTGGTTGATTGTTCTTCTGAATTTTGTATTGATAGAAAAATTGGCATCGCTCTCCCAGGATGTCTATAACAGCAAATGGGAAACTGAAGCATAGATAGCCAGAGAATGCAAGCAAGACGGGGAAAATGGGGCTCTTCACCTGGTCACCAAATTCTGTAAGCATGTAATCCCAGAATGGCTGGAGAACCAAATGTTGGCTGGAAGTAGATGAGTCCATTCTGATATGTGTTTTCAGAGATACTCACTACACGATTTATCTGACCACTAATCCATAGACTGAGTATGTGTTAAAGCCATTTTTTGTACAAGAATCTTCAGGATCCGGAGAAATAATCTCATTATGTCATGACAAAATAAGCAATTGTTTAGTTTGCAGATTAGATTCCAAGTAAAAGCGGATAAAATGTGTTTGAAAGCTGGCAGCAAAGAAAAAAAATACACCAGTCTTGATAGCAAATGCAGAAACCTTAGAATGGAAATATTAAAGTTACATTCATTATATTTAAAAATGTATTGGGAAAAAAATTGTCAAATACACAAAACATTATGTTTTTTATTAAATTCATGCTGGCAATCGGAATACGATCAAAATAATGTCAGAATTGTATTCTGGCTCTTACGGGAAAGCAGCCCATGTTTTATTGTTCTGCTATCTGAATCACATACTGGCGCTATACAAAGATACATCTACTCAAAAGCTGTTTGTATCTGCATAACTCATGATTTTTTAAATCTCTTAGGCCTCATGCACACGACCGTAGTTTTGGCTGCATCTGATCCGCATTTTTTGCAGATTGGATGCGGACTCATTCACTTCAATGGGGCTGCAAAACATGCGTGCAGAACACCATGTGCTGTCCGCATTCATATTTCTGTCCCACGGCCCCACAAAAAAACATAGAACATGCCCTATTCTTGTCTGTTTTGCGGACAAGAATAGAACAGCGGAAGGGAAAATGTGGGATGCACACGGCTAGTATCCGTGTTGTGCAGCACAATCTGCACGAAATCGTGGGCATTTTGCTATGGATTTTGATGGAACTTGCTGCAGATTTCATCTTTTGCATTGCAAAGGGTGAGATCTGTGATCCGCAGAATAAATTGACTAGCTGAGAATTTCCATGATCTTTAAATGGCAAGGGCTCATGTTCCAGGTGAGTCTGTTTTAGGTCCATGTTTCTGATGACAGAAGCCCTTCAAAGCATACAAAAATTTGCAGCCTAAACCTCATTCACACATCAGTGTTTGGTCAGTGATTTCCATCCATGATTGTGGGCCAAAACCAGGATTGGAGCCTCCACAGACATGTTTAGAGCCACACCTTGTTGTGGCTCACAATCACTGATGGAAATCACTGACCAAAACACTGACGTGTGAATGAGGCATAAAAGCTCTTAAAATCTGTGATATTGCAATTTTTTTAAATACATCTTTTTTTATTAGATAGTGACAGATTCGATAATCATAATTGCCTAGAAAAGAAATCAAGAATCATATCTTAATATGTTTTTTATGATTCCAAATGATTATTAAACATGGTTATTGCTGTATTCTCACACAATTGCATATAATAGAGCAATTTATTCATGTTTCAGAATAATCTTTTGGCCATGCAACAATAACTTCTTAGAACACAGATGGTTCTAATTAATTTTGGCTAAATACAATTAGTTCTCTGTCAGTTATCTTTAATCAGCGTTCTTAGATCAAAAGGGAAAACAAGGTTACGCAGAATGGGCTACCTTGTGTACAGATCATTAAAGCTATAATAAGGTTGTAAATCTGAAGAGAGCTATGTGCAATCCATAACACCAGGATTACCATAGAAATACAAAAAAAAAAGCCCCTCAGTGAACCCTAGAAGAAGACAAAAGCCAAAATGGTTTACTGGGAATGATTTGTTTCAGGGATTAATTACTCAATGAATTAAGGAACAGCTCTTGGGAATCAGAGTAAAAGACAGCAACAGAGGCTCAGTGGTTAGTTCTGGTGCTTTGCCGTATTGGCGTCCTAGGTTTGAATCTGACCAAGGATATCATCTGTAAGGAGTTTGTGTGTTTCATCCCAAACTCCCACATCCCACTAAAATCTCATTTACCAACTGATTTTGCACCTGTTGTGGAGAGACTTGCGCCTATTTTGAGTTTTATAAAAGAAAAGGTCTGATTGAGGGAACTTTCACACTTGTGGCAGAGGATCTGGCAGGCAGTTCCGTCGCCTGTCAGATCTGTCAAAACGCATGCAAACTGATGGCATTTGTCATACGGATCAGGATCCCGATACGTATGACAAATGCATTGAAATGCCGGATATGTCTCTCAGGTGTCATCCGGAAAAAAGGATCCGGCATTTTTTTTCCAAATTTTTTGCAGTCTGAGCATGCGCAGACCGCAATGCCGGATCCGTTTTGCCGTAAAACTCGGAGCCTGATCCAGCATTAATGCATGTCAATGGGAAAAAAAGCCGGCATTCCGGCAAGTGTTCCGGAATTTTGGATGGAGATAAAACTACAGCATGCTGCGGTATTATCTCCGTCCTGAAAAGTCTAAAAGACTGAACTGAAGACATCCTGATACATCCTGAACGGAATGCTCTCCAGTTTCTCAAGTTTAGAAATAGGAATGCTCTCCCATTCTTGTCTAATACAGGCCTCTAACTGTTCAATCGTCTTGGGCCTTCTTTGTTGCACCTTCCTCTTTATGATGCGCCAAATGTTCTCTATAGGTGAAAGATCTGGACTGCAGACTGGCCATTTCAGTACCCGGATCCTTCTCCTACGCAGCCATGATGTTGTGATTGATGCAGAATGTGGTCTGGCATTATCTTGTTGAAAAATGCAGGGTCTTCCCTGAAAGAGATGACATCTGGATGGGAGCATATGTTGTTCTAGAACCTGAATATATTTTTCTGCATTGATGGTGCCTTTCCAGACATGCAAGCTGCCCATGCCACACGCACTCATGCAACCCCATACCATCAGAGATGCAGGCTTCTGAACTGAGCGTTGATAACAACTTGGGTTGTCCTTGTCCTCTTTGGTCCGGATGACATGGCGTCCCATATTTCCAAAAAGAACTTTGAATCGTGACTCGTCTGACCACAGAACAGTCTTCCATTTTGCAACACTCCATTTCAGCTGGCAACGGCGGATGGCACGGTGGATTGTGTTCACTGACAATGGTTTCTGGAAGTATTCCTGAGCCCATTCTGTGATTTCCTTTACAGTAGCATTCCTGTTTGTGGTGCAGTGTCGTTTAAGGGCCCGGAGATCAGGGCATCCAGTATGGTTTTACGGCCTTGACCCTTACGCACAGAGATTGTTCCAGATTCTCTGAATCTTCGGATGATGTTATTGCACAGTTGATGATGATAGATGCAAAGTCTTTGCAATTTTTTGCTGGGTAACACCTTTCTGATATTGCTCCACTACCTTTCTGCGCAACATTGTGGGAATTGGTGATCCTCTACCCATCTTGGCTTCTGAGAGACACTGCCACTCTGAGAAGCTCCTTTTTATACCCAATCATGTTGCCAATTGACCTAATTAGTGTTAATTGGTCTTCCAGCTCTTCGTTATGCTCAAATTTACTTTTTCCAGCCTTTTATTGCTACTTGTCCCAACTTTTTTGGGATTTGTTGACACCGTGAAAATTTGAATCAACGTATTTTTCCTTTAAAATTATACATTTACTCGGATTAAACGTTTGATCTGTCATCTACGTTCTATTACAAATAAAATATTGACATTTGCCATCTCCACATCATTGCATTCAGTTTTTATTCACAATTTGTTTAGTGTCCCAACTTTTTGGGAATCCGGTTTGTATATATATATATATATATATATATATAAAAGCTTTTATAGTTATATGTATAACTTAATAAAGAATCAGAGTTTTCCTAAAATAGGTGAACTTGTAATCCCTGTTCAAGTTTTCTGCTGACAGGTCAGTGGGAAGGCTGAAATGAAGTGCATTCACATGAATGTACGTAATTTGTGGTCCGCAAAATACAGATGACATCCTTTGACTTCAGGTCAACATTTGCAGCCAAGAATAGGACATATTTTATCTTTTGTGGAAAGTGCATATTAAAAGTTAAATACTTTATCAAGTCACAACACTGAGATCTAATACTAAATAAAAAAAACTGACCACCACTGTATCTACCACTTTGTAAAGCTATTGTCTTCTTAGGATTATAAATGTGGTGTCGTGCGCACCCGCCTGTGATCACTGCTATCTCGTTCCTATCCCACTTTCAATAATGTAAATCAACTGTCTCAGCAAATGACAGCCATTAAAAATTGTTACTCATTGTCCCACACATGTTTTGCCAGCTCCCTGGTGTTATCAGGGGTTTAGGGCAATGGTAAACATGATCGAGGACATCACTCTCCAAAACATCATTGTCCCTCCCTCTAGTGTAATACGTCAGGTAGTAATACCCTCCCTAACTAGTCTCCATTGGTTAGACATAGTCCGCTTTCTTCCAAGTGTGTCTGCGCATGTGTTTGGACTTAGTCTTAAAAATGCTTCTCTCCTGATATCAGTGGGTACAACTGCGCATGCATTTAGACTTCGCTTCTGGACGCTCTTCAGGCACATTTGCGCATGTCTGTATACTTGAATACTGTCTCTGAGCGATTAGGTATTTTGGATACTTAACTATTCTCAGTTTCAACATTGTAGCTGTAGACTCATATTAACAAAGCTATTTCCGGCTGGGTGTTCCAATAAAATGCACTTTTGCTGCAATGTTGCAATGATGATAGATGTAAATAATATGAAATATTTGCCCTACTATTGTTACTATTGCAATGTAGAATAAAAATAGAAGAAAGGCAGCATTCTGGTCGTGGATCTTTAATACACCCAATGCAACGTTTCAGCTCATCTCAATGGAGACTTTGTCACATTGGCCATTGTTTGTTGATAATTTCTTATTATATAATTTTATTCCCATATAAATTGTTAGGAGCTCTGATTAGGATGATAGGGCACTTGATAGGGTACTTGCAATTGAGTTGTTGATAGCTGATAGCTTTTTTATGTTATTTATTTGTATATATTTATATTACTTTCTTGTATTTATAGGAGACATTCGTCTTTCTAATCATCAAAACAAGTGTTCAGCCATCGAACACACAGCACTCCAATAGGGCCCAACCATCGGGCCAACTCACTGGAATCGCCATCAGGTGCTCGACCAAAAGCGAAGCCCATTCCATTTCCATTTTTTAGGAGGTGTGCAGCTACATAGTGACACGGTAAGTATTTTATTTTACAATATCATTTCTTATGGTTTTTGACTGCAGCTATTATAGGCTACCTATTAATTTATTATGATTTGACAAGAACCAGGCTCCAGTTCCATTAGTCAAAAGATCTCCTCTATGAATTGGAATTTATCATTATTACTTACATTGTGGAGAGACTACCAAATGTGATTATTAGAATGGAATATATGAGAAACCCTCATTGAGTCATTTAGGACTCAAACTATCTAATCTGAATATCCATTTAGCTTTCTTATGTAAAATAATTTTTTCAATATTGCCTCTTCTTGGAACCAATTGCTTATAGGTCACTTCCCAGAATTTGGGGATGCTTTTATGACACTGTCTGACATCTATTGATAGACTTATGTCAGCTTTAGTATTGATGGTGCGTAAGTTAATATTCACTAGTAACTTATAAACGTGACACAAACCCTTAGCATTGCGGGTACCATTAACCCTGTTGCAGTGGTCACTCCACTTAGTTGGACTATTACATGACTGTTACTATATCCTTTAAAGGAGTATTCCCATCTGGGATATTTGGTGCCAATCTCCAGAAGCCCCTAAAGTGAAGGGGAGTACACCACTTATGAATAGATGAGCAAGCAAGATTGGCTATTTTTGAAAGTCCCATAGTGGTGAATAGGGAAATAGCCATGCAATCATAGCCACCTCTCCTTTCACCACTATGGGACTGCCAGGAATAGCCATTATAGCTACCTGAACTTATGTTTGCCATATAAATTGTATTAACGTATGATTCACAGTGTTATTTATGTAATATGATATGTGCTGACATGTGCTGTGTGGGTATTGTAGAAGAGTATAAAGCACTGTGTACAAAGGCCCTGACATATCTAAAAATGGGTGGGAAATGCGACAGTTGGTTTGTAACCACATGTTGCCATTCTGAGGAAGTCATGTGCTTTAGGCAGAAAGCATTGGACACTGTAGATGAGCCACCCTGGTATAATGCACTGTATATGTGAAGATACTGCTATGCAAATAGTGAGAAACACCCTGTGGATATACTTTGATTCATAAGCATTGCACTAAAATGATGCGTGTTGTAACCAACACTAACATTATGCTGACATCTGCCCACCAATTGTATTATTACCATTGGATAACATGTGGATTTCTGGAAGATCAGAAATAGACAGACAAGTCACATGCTCAGAAGCAGGAGTGACTGAAACAGAGCTGGTAAACTGCCGGAAACAAAGCCAGTGTTAATTGTGCATGTAGCTAGCTAGCTGTAGAGGTGATTAGTACTAGTCATAAGGGTACAACACCTCAGAGCCCAGATAGGGCTACACATCTGCTCAGCATCACAGAGGAAGCAGCTAGGGCATGTATAAGAGACATGCCTGTAACCAAAACCAGGCAGCCTGCAGTCTAAAGTCCTGCTTTAATCCTGCATGTAGCTAGCGTTTTTTTCTGCGTGTAGCTAGCTAGCTGTGGAGGTGATTAGTACTAGTCATAAGGGTACTGTCACTTACTTAACTGAGCAAGTGAGGGCACATTTCTACATTCAGAGCCACTAGCGCCTGGTTGGGCTTCTTTGTACAGAAGCACCAGCCAATGAGGGAAAACACTGGCACGTCCATCGTGGTGACATCATTGTCATGTGACGTGAGCTGAGTCACATGATCGGGAGTGCAGCCTATTTAAACAGGCAACAGCTGGCCACAAGTGCCTGCGATTGGCTTTTTGTACACCATACTAGCCTAATTTTCTCAACTTGGACTTCTGGATTATTGGACCTCGGCTCAGTACTGTCTTTATCCCTTCTGCCTGATGATTTGGACTTGATGCCACTTCCTGGTATTAAACTTCAGGCTTGGTACGGTTTCTGATCTCCGGTTCTCGATCTGGTGCTGTTGAATTCTCCTGATATTGACTTCGGCTCAGAAACATTTCTGATTTCGTCTGTCATTTCTTTGTTCCTTCCACTCACTAATTATTTATTATTTTTGTTCACTGTGTTCCTTCCCTGATTGGCCCCAGCATGTATCTAGGAAGAGATTGTCGTCCAGTTTTGAGCCACTTCTAGAGTTGATTGTGCAAATAGGTAGGGACAGAGTTTCAGACAGGAGTTGAGGGCTCACTGCTCCATATCATGACAGCTACCCTCCTACTCCACCACGATTATCCCACATGGTTACAGATTCTACATTTTGATGTTGAGTGTTCACTGAGATATTAATGTTTTATGATTAACATTTCCTTGAATCCCATATTGCATATTGTTATTTCATCACAGTATAGTGTTCTTATATGGACTGGTCATTTTTTTTTGGGTGGGTCCTGATAATTTTGATAGGATCAGCCAATAATAATGTCTATGGAAACTCCCTCATTGTGTAGCAGTGATCACACAGGTTGAAATCAGCACATCTGATCACAGTTACTGTCATCAATAGTTCTCCAGTAACTCCAGGTGGTTAATAGAAAAAAAATTCTTCATATGTAAGGGAGGATTTGAATACTCTAATTGTCTCATTTATTTTCTACTATGGGAGTGAGAATATGAGCATTTGCAATCTGAACCTAATCAGGAAAACTGTCAACTTCACTATGTTAATTTAAACAGTTTTGATTTTGATCTGTTCAGGTTTTGGTTTCAGGTAGATTTTGTAAAGCTGTAGACATATCGGCATGGGAATACCTGGCATGTATGAGCACTGTACATCTTTCTTAGGCTCTGCTCTGGCAAAATGTTTAGTCCAACTGTGATTATGTATAATGATTTGTTTGGATGAATAATTACTCCATGGATTAAGGAACAACTCTTGGGAACCAAGGTAAAGTACAGCAACAGTGGCTCACCAGCTAGTACTAGTAACTTGCAGTGCTGAAGTCCTAGTTTTAAATATGACTAAGAACAACTGCATGAAGTTTACACGTTCCCCCTCTGTTTGCATGGATTTCCTTCCACACTCCAAATACATAATAAAAGGAAATTTAGATTGTGAGCTCCACTGGGAACAGTCAGTGAAGATAATAGAGGTAAGGCTACCGCAGGGTCCGGCAGGCTGGTCCGACGGGGGGAACAGCCTGCCAGATCCATGCAAACGCCAGTCCACCGTGCCACCGGAAGTCGGCTCAGGCCCCATTCACTATAATTGGAGGGGGGGGGGGGGGGGGGGCGGACAAAAACTACAGCATGCTGCGTTTTTTGTCCGGCCGCCTCTTGGCTTGTTTGCATGCTGCGGATGGACCTCTAGCCCGCTCCCATTATAATGAATAGGGCTGAGCCGGACTTCTGGCGGCACGGTTGGCTAGCGTTAGCACGGATCCGGCAGGCTGTTCCCCCGCCAGAACAGCCTGCCTGACCCTGCTACCGCAAGTGTGAAAGTAGCTTTATTTTTTTAAATGACATAAACTACCACTGCCCAATCTGGAAACAACACATGCTCATTGCTGAGGCGATCTGGTGCATGACAAAATCATTAACGGCTTTCTGCTGCTCATACAGACGCTAAAGCATGTGCAATCTTGAATTCCAGCAAAAAATGCACTGGAACATCGCGGATTAAGTGGTGAAGCTGCTAACCATTCTGACGTTGCAAGTCCAGGAGAGCATTCCTCACCAAGTGAGAATGGTTAAAAAAAAAAGTGGGACAGTCTCCTGGACATTGCCAGGACCTTGTGCAAGCCAGTGCATTTTTTAAAAGCGCATGTAGGGAGAATGTGTTATTTCCCTTCGGTTGTATGTCATATGTTGCTCCCATTGACCTTACCCAGTTGGAGTCGGCCAGGTGATAGCCAGCAGAATGTATGCTGCCTTATGTACCCAGGCTGATCAGCTCCAACACGGCGTGGCAGCGCTGGACTTGACACATGTGATAGGAAGGAGAGGTAGTGCCAGTGATGCTGTTCCCTGCTGCTGTTGAAGATTGGACCATGTCTGTGGAGGAGGAGGTGCAGGAGGCAGATAAGTGTCTGCTGAGGGAGCCAGCCCCGTGATATTGTGGGGAGGGGATCAAAAAGACCTGGCCATGATGTAGCTGGGGCGCTTCCTCTCCACTGCCGCAAAAAGCATTGACCCAGTGGGCCGTGAAAGATATGTATTGTCCCTGCCTGTAACAGCTGCTCCGGGTGTCCACCGTGAAATACAGCTGGCTGAGCAGCGTGAATCACAAGGAGTGGCCCACGTTCTCCGATATGTGGGAGTACAAGGCACTAATACAATGGCAGCATAATCAGTTGAAGAAGAAGGTGATGATAAAGATACCATATTGTATGGGGATGCAGGTTGGCTGCCACAAATTGATCCAAGAGAAGGAGGGCAGACTAGTTCTGATTGGGAATGCTGGCCATTTGTATTTTCCCAAAGGATCCGGTGATGCCATCTCATGTCCTGCAATAGAGCTCTAGTACCTATGATTGTGTTTGAACAGCTACACCTTTTTTCAATCCTGCAGACAGCTGTGGTTTTGTGTGCCTGCCTTGTGAAGAAAAACACCATATAGGAGTTGCTGGCACAGAGCTGCAGGCAGCTAAGCTTGGCTTAGCTCTGGCACGTTTTGGGCCTAACCCACCTATAGTGTCATCTGCATCACCAGATCCTGAAGCACACGTGGCCCTGGCTGTTTCTTGAGAGGTACGTGGCCTCTGCTCTTTATTGCCACCGCCACCACAATTCTCCACTGATGTTGCTTCCACCTCAGCACCCTGATCCAGCACACAATTATCCTCACTCTCCCTGCCGCTTTTATCAGACTGTGACATATCATGGTGGGCTCCTGGGTCCCCTTCCCCTGCTCTGTATTTTACCCGACTGCCACAGTTGCTGCCCCACCAAGGCTAAAGATGCCACTATTACTACCACGAGCAACACAGCTATGCCTGGAGGCTGTAGCCTCCATTTCCAAACGGTGACTGCTCTTGCACAAGTCATCAACAGGGTAACTCACTTGACTATCTGGGGGTGAGGTTTTCCTGCCACTTAGAAAAAAGAAAGGCCCGCCCACTAGTAAGGGGCAGGGAGGACTGCAAGGAAGAGGAGCAGGAGGAACGCTGTGACCCTTGGCTCCATGGCATAGTATCAGAACCCGAAGTCACCTCCACATCATCCTGCTGAGACTGATACGAGGACTGAGTGTCACGTGCCAGATGTCCCAAAGGACCCAAGACACGTGACAATGACTATAACAGAAGACCTCAATGTACTGAAATGGATCAGTGGGTGTGAATCCACTGTGCCACTGACTAGCAATACTCTGGAAGGGCGTAACTAAGCAGCTACCTGGTCTTCACTAGAGCCTCAGATGGTGAGTATAGGCTTGGGCCGTTAGGGTAGTTGTCAGGGGCTACTCCAGAGCGTAAAACGAGTCAGTGGCAGCAGGTTCAGGTGGCAAAGAGATACCAGACAAGGTACCGACAGTACATTGAGACCACAGACAGGCAGGAAGAACGGAACAGAGGCAGAAGCAGGTACCTGTGCCCCAAGCAATAGAAGAAGCAAGGCTGCCCCAGGAAGAGCAGCACAGAGACAGATGATTGGCATTCCTCCTCCAGGGAATACAGGCACCCTCTTCCGAAGGTGGACATGGACATACAAGAACAGAACACCAGGAGCAGTAAGGACTGCCAAACAGACAATAGCAGGAACATAGATCAGATACAGATAAGCTTTGCTAGGCTATACAGATACAGGAAATAGATCAGACGCAGATAAGCTCTGCTAGACTATACAGATACAGGACAGATACAAGGCAAGGTACAGGGTAGAAGACAACAATACAGAATCAGGGGGAACACAGCGAGGTGTAAATGGTAGGACCCCTTGGGTCAGCAGCAAAGGGCAAAACCTGGCAAGACAAACATAGGCAGACTACACAAAGCAAAAGGGTGAAACACCCACAAGACAAGACAAAACAGACTAACCTCAACACTCCACGCTCAAAGGCAGAAATAGCAGCCTAACGAGCGCACCTGAAAGAACACACCCAGGAACCAACTAGGGGAGGTTAACCCCATCAGAACCAAACAGGGAGGTACCAAATCAGGTCAGGGGTAACCAGTAACCACAGCAAACCAAGACATTGCCCCTAGCAAACAGCATGCACAGAACACTGCAGCCAGTACGCAATAATGCAACCAACCTGACATAGCCACAGGGAGACGATACAGCCAAAGGGAGTTCACACACACGGGCAGGTTCACACCAGATACTTCAGCCAGCACGCAGCCAAAAGGAACCAGCCTACACAGACTCACCCGCAGCCAGTACGCAAAAGGCAGCCAGCCAGCCTGCTGTGACACTGAGCCACCGAATCCACATCCTCTTTCTGCTCAATGATAAAGTTGCACCTTTCTGAAGCCAGGGACTACTAATACTACTACTGGCCGGATATCTGGTCCTGCTACTACCCACATTCTGGGTCATTCGTTGGGAACCCTTCCGTAGCCCTGACATTTTTGGGCCTCACACATAATTTTGCGTGCTACCCTGTGTATTGGTGTACTGATCACGTGTATGCTGGTTTTTATTAAATTGAAAAACCTCAAACAAAAATCTGGATAGCAAAATTTGAAAACGTGTGGAGATAGAGATAAATGGAAAAGGCTTTAGTCCTAAATTCTTTATCAATCACATATAATTTTGCTCACTAAACTATTTATTGGTATAGTGATCACATATATGCTAGTTTCATTAAATTAAAAATAAATTAATGCTTGAGGACTGACGCATAATATCATGTTATCACTCACATATCATGGGGTGCACTACCCTGTGTATTGGTGTACTAATCATCTATATCAGGCATCCTCAAACTGCGGCTCTCCAGCTGTTGTAAAACTACAACACCCACAATGCCCTGCTGTATGCTGATACCTGTAGGCTGTTCGGGCATGCTGGCAGTTGTAGTTTTGCAAAAGCTGGAGGATGCCTGATCTATATGCTGGTTTCATGAAATTGAACAACCCCACAAAAAATGAAATTACAACAGTGTGGAGAGTCATGAGTAAGGGTCCGTGCGAGACCTGAAAAGCGTAGACTTGGTGACTGCATGGGTTTTATACTGATGAAATAATAAAGATTATTTTATTTTTATTATGGGAGCAGATAAAAAAAAAAAATTCTCTTTTCCAGTGGACTTCTGCTTGTTCCTGGCAGTATCCATGCTTCCATAAATGGTGCAGGTGAGCTTGGCTATTTTTTTTTATCTTCTACTTATAACAGTGTGGAGATAGAATAAACAGAAATGGATGATTAAGGGACAGGACACGTTATCACTCACAGCTCATCACCCAGTGTATTGGTGTAGTGATCACATATATGC
Organism: Bufo gargarizans; assembly: GCF_014858855.1. Lineage (NCBI taxonomy): Eukaryota > Metazoa > Chordata > Amphibia > Anura > Bufonidae > Bufo > Bufo gargarizans. Next base: position 199,778,534 of record NC_058081.1, on the reverse strand, counting down.
TGGTTTAATTAAATTATCCCACCCCCAAAAAATAAAACATCCAATCATGTGGATATACAATAAATGGAAACTGATAATTAAGGGGCCAGGCCCGCTTAATATCACATTATCAATCACAGATCATGTGGTGCACTACACTGTGTATTGGTGTACTGATCACCTATATGCTGGTTTAATAAAATAAAAAAATAGATTTCTGAGTAAAAAAAAATTAAAAAATTACCTGGACAACCTCTTTAGGTGCCTATTCTTTCTCTATCATCAAAAAGCTTTCACATGCAGGGCACCACTCCCACATTTTACTATTTTGGGAACCTACAATCCCCAGCTCAACTAGGGAATCTGCCATCTTTTGGCTTACCACCTGCGTTTCCAGGTTTCTTGTGCGCCCCTGTTCAGAGCTTAAAAAAAAAAAAAGTAGGCCACCAAACATAAGGGAATATTTCTTGGGGCACAGTAGGAGCAATATAAAAAAAAAAAAGGGTTGGCAGCATCAGCCACAAGTAGAGGTATTTATCTTGAATAAAATAAAATAAAAAATAAAAAAAAATATACATGAAAAGGTCCTCTAAGTTTCCACATACCATAAGAAAAAGAAAACACGTGCAAGGAGACTAAAAAATTCTGCCCCGGGCAGCCACATAATGCATTAGATAAAGATCAACAGTCATGAGAGTTACGGCTGATGGACACGAACGTATATTCTTTCTGTGTCCGTTCAATTTTTTTGCGGACTGTATAGCGAACCATTCATTTCAATGGGTCCAAAAAAAAACAAAAAAAACTGTTACTCAGTGTGCATTCTGTTTTTGTATGTCCGTATTTCCTTTCCACAAAAAATAAAACATGTCCTGTTATTGTCCGCATTAAGGACATGGATAGTACTGTTATATTAGGGGCCAGCTGCTCTGTTCTGCAAAATACAGAATGCACGTGGACATCATCCGTATTTTTTGCGGATCTGTTTTTTGCAGACCGCAAAATACATACGGTCGAGTGCATGAGGCCTTAGAAACATGGCGAAAGAGTCAAAGCAAAACCATTTCCCGGGCCTGTCCTCATTCTCCCTGGTAAGGGCAGGACAAAGTACCGTATATATTCTGGTGCCCTAGACAGATTTGGTAAATTCGAACCTCCCTCACTTCGTGGAATCAATTAGAAACATGTGAAAGTGGGAGCGTAACTACAAAATGCTGGGCCCAAATGCAAACTTAACAGAATGGTGGAGATTAACGATTATCCCCCTGACCAGACCCCAAAATTAAAAGTCAGACCCAAGATGAGATCCCAGACCAGACCTCATAATTAAGAGATCAGACACCAAAATGAATAAAGACCCAAAATTAATTCAGACCAAACTCTAAAATCAAATCAGCTGTTAAATTAAACCAGACTCTAAAATTTATTCAGACCCCTGATCAGAACATAAAATGAATAGACTCTAGAGCCCAAAAGAATATACTTTTAAATCCCTGAATTTATATGGACCCCCAATTTGTACAAGCCCTCAGACAAAGGCTACTTTCCGTCATGGATCTGCAAAAACGCTTCCGTTACAATACAACAACCGCATGCATCCGCCATTTACAGATCCGGCTGTATTATCTCTTCTATAGCCATGACAGATCTGTCTTGGACACCATTGAAAGTAATGGGGGACGGATCAGTTTTCTATTGTGCCAGAGAAAACAGATCCGTCTCCATTGACTTACATTGTGTGTCAGGACGGATCCATTTGGCTCCACTTCGTCAGGCGGACAGCGTTTTGCCTCCAGAGCGGAATGGTGACTGAACCGAGGCAAACTGATGCATTCTGAGCGGATCCTTTTACATTCATAATGCATTCAAAACTGATCCGTTTTGGACCGCTTGTGGGAGCCCTGAACGGCTCTCACAAACGGAAAGCAAAAATGCTAGTGTGAAAGTAGCCAAACTTGTAACAACCAGAATACCGCTTTAAGGACAGATACACAAATTTTTATTTTTCCTAGCTGACAGCTAACCCTTCATGTGCCACCTTCGGACTCATGAAAATTTCAGTAAGTAAATTCGAACCCTATTGTGTTTTCTGAGACCACATGGAAAGGTGAGCTTCTGTGGTCTGTTTGCATGGTGCAGTACTACATGGCAGCTGTTGTTGCTGTGTCTGTGGCATAGGCCAAAAACAAGATAGCTTAGCCTGGCAGCAGGGGTGGTGTTGGCCTGTCATGCCCCCCTCCCCTGGTGCTTTGTTGCAGCAGTACCCAATAGCATGAACTTGGCAAGTAGGCAGTTCAAAAGAACCTTATGCTTGTGTCTAAATTTTGCTTAGCATGGATAAATATGTACATTGATGGCATAACTGATATTATTCGGTCTACGTAACTGCCTGATGTCAGTTAAAAATTTACATCACGTTGTAAAATGTGTGTTAATTATAATTATCTTGACATCTCATTTCTCTTCACTTCAAAGTAAACAAAGACAGTTACAAACTGACAAAAAAACTAAAGTAAACTCATTTTATTGGATTTAAGCAGCATTTAACAATTCTTAATTGATTGACAAGTTCATAGGCAAAGTAAATACAGAAATACATTGATATCTTTCAATCTTGTCGTCTTCTTGTATGACAGATACACAGAGCAATTCCGTCCACTTGCTATATCAGAGATTGTTCCCAGAAAACAACATGTATTATGATGTGATGTAAATTGATCGCTACTTAGGACGGTAGATGGTACGAAGGTATACACCAGTGCATATTGTTTTCTATACAAGTACAATGCTTAAGAAAAAACCTTGACAGTATTGTCTGTGAAGGTGCTCAGGTCCAGGTATATCAGTATTATAGTGTGGGGGTGTGTATATGTAAATTGACAATATTGGTTAGGGAGGACGCATTTTATGACGTGCAGTCTGGTATCATTCACAATTCTGACTAAGGCCTCTTTCACACTTGCGTTGTCCGGATCCGGCGTGTACTCCACTTGCCGGAATTACACGCCGGATCCGGAAAAACGCAAGTGTACTGAAAGCATTTGAAGACTGATCCATCTTCAAAATGCTTTCAGTGTTACTATGTTACGCTATTAAAGTCCTGGTTGCCATAGTAGGAGCGGGGAGCGGTATACTTACAGTCCGCACGGCTCCCGGGGCGCTCCAGAGTGACGTCAGAGCGCCCCATGCGCATGGATGACGTGCCATGCGATCACGTCACCCATGCGCATGGGGCGCCCTGACGTCACTCTGGAGCGCCCCGGGAGCCGCACGGACGGTAAGTATGCTGCTCCCCGCTACACTTTACCATAGCTGCCAGGACTTTAGCGTCCCGGCAGCCATGGTAACCACTCTAAAAAAGCTAAACGTCGGATCCGGCAATGCGCCGAAACGACGTTTAGCTTAAGGCCGGATCTAGAACAATGCCTTTCAATGGGCATTAATTCGGGATCCGGCCTTGCGGCAAGTGTTCAGGATTTTTGGCCTGAGCAAAAAGCGCAGCATGCTGCGGTATTTTCTCCGGCCAAAAAACGTTCCGTTCCGGAACTGAAGACATCCTGATGCATCCTGAACGGATTTCACTCCATTCAGAATGCATTAGGATAATCCTGATCAGGATTCTTCCGGCATAGAGCCCCGACAACGGAACTCTATGCCGGAAGACAAGAACGCAGGTGTGAAAGAGCCCTTATATGTCCACAAATCATAATATATTCATTCTCTGGAATGATTCATTGTTTTTGATTGATCATTCATTGTTGTGCTTGATTCTTTTCAGTTTTCTTCTTATTTTTATTAATGTTAACACTTTGTTTTACTGCTAGGAACACCCTAAAAATGTGTTTATAAAAGAGATGAGATCTAAAAAAAAAAAAAAAAAAAAAAAAAAACACAAGTACAATTGATGCAATAGATCTGTAACCAAAGAATATAATGGTAAGATATCTGCTGTACTATTGCCAAAGGGGAGCACTTTCTGTGCATCTCCCTGCCTCCCTCATACAACTAGCCCAACAATATATTGGCACATGATACCCAGATATCAGAGGATAAAAAGGAACAGGAGAGAGTGTGGATTTATGTTGCACTGAATCTAAGCATTGCAAGGATCTAGATATATTTTGTGTTCACTTACCCTATGTAGCTAAATATTTACAAAAAGACAATTTTACAAATTTAGCAAAAATAACATTTCATCTCTTGCCTTATTATTATTACACAAAGGCTGTATCATTTTCGCCACTTTCCTCGGATTTACTTGCATTGGACAGAGGAGTTCAATACAGATAGTGTCCATGCACACAGCAGTTTGTGCGTGCTCTCTAGGAACATTGTGGCAAACCCACACTTGGTTTTTACAGTAAACTGATTTGGTTTTGCAAAGTGTTTTTCAGATGTGTATAGTTGAAGCAAATAGTTTCCAATGTGCTTCACCTGTATCAGCCAAGAGGCCAAAATATGGAAAAAATAAAAATCACAAAACCATAATCATTTTTAGTAAAACTGTGTACACATGTGGCACAAACCACTAGTGTAATGACACCAAAAATATGCATTCAAATTAGCTTATAAATGCATTTGATTAGAAATGCTATAATGCAGGCATGCTCAACCTGCGGCCCTCCAGCTGTTGCAAAACTACAACTCCCAGCATGCCTGAACAGCCTACAGCAGGGCATGGTGGGAGTTGTAGTTTTACAACAGCTGGAGGGACACAGGGTGAGCGTCCCTGTTATAATGTAAAGGCTGCAGTGCCATCTTGTGGAAAGAGCATGTACTCCACTGTGTAAACTGCAGTTTAATAGTAAGCCTAAGGGTCAGTTTACATGGCTGATTTCTAGAATACACGAGTGTGTAAAAAAAAAAATAAATAAAAAAAAAAAAAATATAAAAAAAAAAAAGTCTCTGAACCCAGCTGATTTTTCTGCATCAAAATTAGTTGCATTTTAATATGTACCGGTATTTTTCGGTTTCGATTAATTACAATGAGAAAATCAGCGCTGATTCTGCTCCAAGACAGGCATGCTGCTTCTTTTCACATGTAAAAAAGAAGCCACTGCTGAAATAAATGAGGCAGTTTACAGGTGCATTACTCGTCAAAATCCGAGTGTAAACTGAGCCTATGGGTATGGCCACATGTAGCGGACAATAGCCCTGGGATCAGATAGAGACTGACAGTATCATAAATTAGTAGAATACAGTCGGTTAGGGGAGATGCGGCCTCCACTGTGTTTGCTGGGCTAATCACGGTCATGTGCATGTACCCTTACTGTAAGTAAAAAAGAAAAGCTAATTATTTTTGATGTATGGAAGTTAGTTCTACTGGTTGGGAGATATAATAGATCAGCTACAGTGCACAAAAAGCATCTCTGATATTGCTATCCGTCAGTAGAGGGGGAATAAAAAGATCAGAATGATTTTTATAACATTTTATTTGAAATCGATGGTTCTGATCTCTGAATCACAGAAAACAAAATTTTAAATTGGGGTCTTAACTGCATCAGAACATGACTGCTAATATATACATACAAAGAGTTCTGAACTTGTTTTCTACCCTAGGTTTTCAAGTTGTGAACCTATAAAGCCTTTGGCTCTGTTCACATCTGCAGTGTAATTTCCACTACAAATGTAAACCACAATGCATAACAGGCACTGATCACACAAGAAAGACCTCGCTGACTTAGAATGATGTCCGTCGAGTTCCCTTGAGAGGTCTGTCAATTTGACCGACGTGCAAAGCCATTTTACCCATCAAAACAATGGAAGACTTTGATGCAGATGTGAACAGAGCCTTATTTCTCAAAGGATATACAAAAATGGAAGGCTCAACACCTGGATGGGTAGATAGCGGTGGGTGCACTCCTCACTGGGTCACCTACCCAGTATAAATAAGTGAATGAATAAAAGGAAAAAAAAAAGAGCAGGCACAACCTTATTTCTGTTTTGCACCATTTACAATGCTGGCTACATTGCTTTCTTTCCATGCTTGGCTATTTTTGGAGTACCACAGCACTGAAAGGAGAACTAGCCGTGCAAACGCGGACAACGCTCCATCACCACTATAGGAACTCCAAAAATAGATGAGACAGCACTGGCGTATTTTGGAAGTCCCAAAGCCATGAGTGGAGGGTGGACGTGCATGTACAGCTTGCCCTCTGTTCACTTCAGGGCTCCATTTTGGAGATAGGAGTGGGTCCCAGAGGTGGGGCCCTCACCTATCAAACATTTGACATATCCTATCGTTATGCCATAAATGTCCCAGATGGGAAGACCCCATTAATTTTGCATTTAGGAAGAAAATGAACACAATAAAATCAATACAAATGTTTTCACTGGCATGCTGTCTGCATATATCCCTATACCAAGTATAGACAACAGAAGAAAGCAAATTAACATGTACTGTGTGTAAAATAGATTGATAGATTTGATACATTAGATAGATAGACTAACAGAAAGATTACGCACCCTGGGTCTAGTAATGCAACCTGAATAAATCTGTGCATCATTTACAATGCTGATGGAATGCATGGATAATAGCACACAATAAAATAAAAGATATTTATTACACTCCGAATGTTATGACCAGGCAGTTTTATTTGTCTTAAAGATGTTTAGCAACCCTGTAAATGAAGCAACTGCACAGAAGCAATGTGTGGAATAACGATCATACTGATGAAAAAGAGTCCTATGTTCTTTGGTACATATTGTGCCATCCAGACTCTGTTCTGAGAAAACAACAAGATATAATTAAGAAACTAGATAAAATGTGTGATAAGTATTATTTAAGGCTACTTTCACTTGCGTTCGGGGTTCCGCTTGTGAGTTCCGTTTGAAGGCTCTCACAAGCGGCCTCGAGCGGATCCGTCCAGCCCTAATGCATTCTGAGTGGACGCGGATCCGCTCAGAATGCATCAGTCTGGCAGCGTTTGACCTCCGTTCCACTCAGCAGGCGGACACTTGAACGCTGCTTGCAGCGTTCGGGTGTCCGCCTGGCCGCGCGGAGCCAAACTGATCCGTCCAAACTTACAATGCAAGTCAATGGGGACGGATCCGTTTGAAGTTAACACAATATGGTGCAATTTCAAACGGATCCGTCCCCTATTGACTTTCAATGCAAAGTCTGGACGGATCCGTCTGACTAACTTTCAGACTTAGAATTTTTTTTCTGAAAGATAATGCAGACAGATCCGTTCTGAACGGATCCTATCATTTGCATTATAGGAGCGGATCCGTCTGTGCAGACACCAGACGGATCCGCTCCGAACGCAAGTGTGAAAGTAGCCTTACTCAGACACATGCTGGAACATTAGGAACTGGTCACAATGGGAATATAGAACATGTGGGTAACCTGGAAATCTTAGCAATATATTGCTGTATTTTGCTAATAAACCGTGTAAGAATGGGGATTCCTGGGCTCACTAGAAGAACCCATTCATTCTACAGACCCTCCATCTATACAGAACATATACATCTCCAGTTTTAACTGCATGGTAAACTTTGTATTCACTGCACACAGAGGACATTTAATCAACAAGGTCAGATAGGTTATTTGTGAATGACCCCATTAGAAACAGACTTTAGTGATCTTTATTTTAGGGTAAGGTTAGGAGTGTATTCCCTGGGACTGATAAAAATTATATTATATATATATATATATATATATATATATATATATATATATATATATATATATATATATATATATATATATATATATAGTTACATCTGGTATGTTCCACCAATAAGTTACTGCACTGATTATACCGATACTGATATAATTATTTTGCAAAACTTAGCTCATCTCTTATGTGAAAATGTGTGTTCTTAGCAATACTTACTGCTAGGGTTCACATTAACCCCTTAAAGATAAAGCCCATTTTCCTTTTTTTCCTCCCCACATTCTAAGAGCATTAACGTTTTGTAATTTTCCAGGGCTTATTTTTTGTCGTACACACAATTTCCTTTACCATGTCTACTATTTACTATGTCTGGGAAACAGGAAATTGAAAAAACCCACTATTCCAAGGTTTTTTGGGTTTCGATATTACAGCATTCATTGTGCGCTAAACTATTTTGTAGGTCAATACAATTACAACTATACCAAACTTGTAGTTTTTATTCTTTTTTTTACTACTCACGTGTTTTTACTTATTTTTCTGTTTCCAGTCAGGCATGTGCATGGCATCTCTATTCATTTCTATGAGAAATGAGATAGCAGAGTACTATACTGGGCTATCTATGGAACTCCCACAGAAAAGAATGGAACGGCCACGCAAATGCGTGACTGGCTCCGTTCATTTCAAGGGGCTGCAGAGGGTATGCGGCCCCGTTCTTGTGATCATTGGGGGTCCCAGCAGTATGACCCCCACCGATCTAATAGTTATGCCCTCTCCTCAGAAGAAACCAGAATTTTAATTTTACAAACTAATAAAATCTCTAGGTGCGTGCACCTCCAAGAGAACTATTACAAGTTGATTACTAGATGGTATTATACCCCGGTGAGGCTGCATAGGATGTTCCCCTCAACCTCAGCACTGTGCTGGAGATGTACGAGTACAGAAGGTTCCTTTTTACACATATGGTGGTCGTGCCCTTTAGTGAAACCCTTTTGGGTAGGTGTTTGTAAAACCTTGACCAAATTGCAGGGTAGTGAGTTTTCACTTTTACCACAAACTTGCCTACTGGGACTACATTCCCCGCAGTGTCGTCCCCATCAGGCTTACCGCCTTCAACAACAACTATTGGCAGAAGCCAGAGTTCTTATTGCCTCTAATTGGAAATCAACTGTAGTACCAGATATCCCACAATGGCTCTCTAGGTGCGATCAGGTATATCGCTTAGAGCAGATTGCATACTGGGAGATTAATAACTCCCCCTTATTTGAAAAGGTTTGGGGGTCTGGAAAAAATATCGTAACTTTCTTTGATTGCTGTGCTACCGGATCTCAATGATTCTTCCATTACTCAGGGTCCAGTGCAGTCTAAACAAGCACTTAACAGTCTTAAATGTACTGCTGTCTTTTATTGATTACATTTGCGATCCTATGTCATCTCTCTTGTATTTTCCTGTTAACTTAAAAAAAAAAATGATATATTGTTAAATCTCTATGTATATGTCAGTTTACTATGTACCTTAGTGCACGAGCACTTCTTTGTATTTTGATTTTCTTGGATACTGACATTTTGTACGACCTCATAATAAAATATTTTTAAAACTAATAGTTATGCCCTATACTGTGGACAGGGGATAACAATGTAACCGAAATACCCCTTTATGTAAAATTGGGAAGTAGGGGGTATTAGAATTTAATATTTTAAAGTGTTTTTTTTTACTTTTTATACAAAAACTTTTAGCCCTATTACTTTTTTCACATAATATTTTTAGCCCTCTTAAGGGGCTAGAACCTGAAATCTCCTGATCACTTGTCCCATAGACCAGAATAGTACTATTATGGTCTATGAGATTCTGACACTCCTGTCTGCTGAGCTGTGACTCCTGCATAGTTTTACAGGCAGTTAACCATGTTAGCCATAAGAACCTTCAGAAGGGCCAAGGCTGCCAAGGTAAAGGATCGATTTCACAGCAGAGGCTCAAATCGGAAGGCCGAGAGATTTATTACACAGTCAGCTTCTGCCGTATATGGAGGGGGCCCAGCGCAACAGTCCTCTTCATACAGACTCTCATGCATAATGACGTACATGTACGTGATTATGCGTGAAGGAGTTAATAAAGGGTGCATATTAAAGGGGTTTTCCTCAGGATAGGTCATAAATATCAGATCAGTGGAGTCTGACTCCTGGCACCCCCGCCGATCAGCTAACTGAAGAGGGTGCAATATTCCACTGAGCACTGTGGCTTTTTCCTAGGCCAGTGATGTCACGTTCATTGGTCACATGGCCTAGGCGCAGCTCTGTCCTAGTCAAGTAAGTTGGCCTGGGCTACAATACCGGAGAACAGCTGCTATACAATGTATGGCACTGTGCTTGGTATGTTGTAAGGAGGCTGCTTGTCCAAGCACTGCAGCCATTTCAAACAGCTGATCGGCGGAGGTGCCAGAAGGTTATCAATACTGTACTCCCAGAAAACCTTTTTAATATAGCATCCATAAGCCGACAGACACTTTATAATCTCTCCAATAAGTGTTGCTAAGAACACACATTTTAATATAGAAAACAAGACAGTTTTAGAAAATATATCACTTTTCCCATCTTTCCCAATCACTACTAATTTTACAGTAAGACAATGTGAGTGAAAGAACAAAATCAACACAAAATCACAATCAATTTTACACTGTGATTACACACAATATGCACAGGGAAAAACAACCGCACACATTTCATTGCCATGGAGCCTGTGCCTAGTAGTATCTCTTTCTTTAAAAAAAAAAAATTGGTACAGAGCCTGAGAGTGTACAATTCCTTATTACTAGATAAAAACAATTTTCAGATTTGGTTCACTTTGCTTTTTTTATTTTATTTTTTTACAGTCTGGCAGGTATATGTAAAAAAGATGGAATAGAATATAGGACTATGCTATTCCAACCAGTGGGCTCTAATATAAAACACATATGTTAAACATATACTTTTTTCAGAATATGGCAGCCTATGGGTGAAGGATTCCACTTTAAGGCATCCATCATAGACATCCAATAAACAAACACATAGCTTTTCATGATGTATCCATTAAACGGGTGCCATTATAGCTTATGGGTGATGAATGTGTTAAACAGATGACCAACAGTGGCATCCATAACCGATAGGCTATAACGGTATCCAATTAACATATGTCATTTAAAGCTAATAACTTACACATTAAACAGAGGCCAAAAACATAATTTAAACACAGCCCAAAGTAGATAATATTGTGTTAATGTACCATCTCTCTCAACATGTGGCAAGTAAGTGAGGAATTAAATTCATGACTAACCAAATAAAATCATCATCTTGGAAGTACTTACCATTATTAAACTATGATGGTTGAAAACTACTTCTTGCTTACACTCTTCCGTGACACAGTCTTCGAGGAGCTGTTATATTTTTGCTTATCTTTTCTGCAAGTAAGTAAGTATTTAATAGAAAGTTTGGAAAAGTTAGAAAAAAATGGTCAGAAAACTGACCATTAAATGGGTTCTCAGTGAATTAATAAAATTACTGAAAATGGCTCACTTTCCCTAGAGGGCAATAATCAAATAATAATAATAATAATAATAATAAAATGGCCACCATCATAGTAGCGCACACAAAATCCACGGAAATTCTTATCTGCTGTATGTAGGATCGGAATTCAAGAAAGGCAGAGCAGTGAGGAGAGCCGAGACAGCCCTTTAGCTCACTGATCTTAAGTAACCCATCCTACTGTGTGATTAGGATGGGTTTTGTGTGTGCTAATTGGGCAGTGGCCATTTTATTTCTCCTGATGATTAACCCCTAGAGAATACAAGCCACTGTAAATGATAAAAGTTTTTTGGGGAATGTGTTTATAATAAACAAATATTTAAGTATTTTCAAGCATTTTATTAGTTACGGAGTACCCCTTTAAGGATGACAAAGCAGATTCTAAAAGGGGTGGTCTAGTCTTAAAAACCTATTTTGAGATATCCTAGGGCAGGGATACCCAACCTGCGGTCCTTCAGCTGTTGCAAAACTACAACCTACAGCATGCCCGGACAGCCTACAGCTAACATCCTACAGCAGGGCATAGTGGGAGTTGTAGTTTTACAACAGCTGGAGGGCCACAGGTTGAGCATCCATGTCCATTCTGAGCTCTAAGAGGGAAGTCCCTCAAGTGAAATCACATTTTGCTAGCACAACACACACAAGTAGGAGGCAATGCTTGCGAGACTGTCATACAGAGGCAGATCAACCAGTATATTAGTTACTAACCTTTCTAGATGTAAAACCACATTCATTAGCCAAAGCAAAGAGTTGTTAAAAACAGCATCTTTTTTGGACCCTGTACATTACACATGTAGTCTATTTATTTTAATGGTGGTGCTGTAGGGGAAATAAACTCTTGCTGCATCGCTTCTTCTGCAGATTGCTTTCGAGGCCCTCAGATATCAGCTGTACACAATGAGACATTTTCTAATACTGTCTAATACTTAGAGACAATTTTAAAACTGTGCTAGAATTATAGTGGCTAATTGCTGGATGATAAATCTGGTGAACCTACACTGTCTAGTCTAACTTTAGCCACTTATTAGCTTACTTTACACCAGGAATCACATGTTTTGGCGCATCTTTAGGCATGCCCCTTTCCCACAAAGACATTTTTCCCTCGTCATACCAGTTTATAGAATGCTCGTAAAAGTGTCTAAAACCCTTAATAAACATGGTGTAAAGCGTGTAGACCAGTTTTTTGGATACAAACTGCACCAGAATTTTGGTTATTTTGATTATTAAATATCCCCAACATGATTAGCTTATTTTCAGGTAACCCTTCTTACAAAAAGTTATGAAAAGGAGCAAACCCCTTTTAAAAAGGGGTTATCTGGTTCCCGATAGTTCATCAATATCAGGTTAGCAGGGGTGCTGGGAGTCTTCACTGTTTACCTGATCGCCGTCGACATTGCAGCTCCTTCATCCCATTCACTTGGATTGGACAGAGTAACTACAACTGCTCCTTCCCACAGAAGGGAGTGGGACAGAGGAGCTGTAATCACACTTTGCCGCCGCTGCAATGTAACGCTGCGCAGATAAAGAGTGAAGAGGACACTGCGCTCATACAAGCACTGCAGTCTCTTCAAACAAGTGATCGGCAGGAGCATCTGGAGTCAGACCTCACCGACCCGATATTGATTGACAGGTCATTAATATAAGAAACCAGACAGACAACCCCTTTACCTGCTAATAACAGACGATGTGCATGATCTTGGCAAACTTACTTGCTACTCACTGCTTTACTAGGCATTGACAAAAATGTATCTGGAAGGTGTTATAACTTGACATACCTTCTGAGAAATAAGGAAAAGCAGCACCTTCACTTATGTCAGACTACATGACTGAAAGATCTGTGTCACTATTAATACCGCTATATGCAAACAATATCTGTTCCTAAATTTTACTTGGTCAGAGATGAATACTAAAAAATACACGGGTTACCAGTGTACAGCTTGATGCACAGCATATACTTTGGCGTTTACATGCATGGATTCTTTGCCACGAACCATACCTTGACATCTTTATTTTATTTCTGCAGCCCTTCCCTCCTTCCCAGTGTATTGCGTGAATGTTCCTATTCATCATGCTCCCACATGAAATGCAGGGCTTCCCAGTACTGTATGGCTGCATGAGACAGACACAAGTTAAACACTTTATAAAGGCATGGAGGAGTGAGAAAGTATGAAAGAACTGCACACAAAATGGAATGGAAAGAAGATGGGAGGAAGAAGGAACAATCATGTTCCAGCTAAACTTGCTGCATCCTTTGTTTCCCAGACAGAACAGCTTCTCCCTATTGAAATAAACCTGCAGGCGCCAACAGTCCAAGTGTATGGTGGAGTCTGGGCAAAATGTACGTCACGTGCATAGCCAGTATAATGCTGTCAAAAGCACGTCTTTCCTTTGTCTATGTGGACTAGCACTCCATTTAACCATTTTGCACAGCATTTTATTATTGTATAACCTTATACTTCTAAAATAAATCAATATTCAACCCTTCAGCAGCCAAAGGATTTTTTTTCCCCTCATTTAAAGCCTTTTTTTAAAGGGGTTGTCCAGGTTCAGAGCTGAACCTGGACATCCCTCCATTTTCACCCCGGCAGCCCCCCTGACATGAGCATCGGAGCAGTTCATGCTCCGATGCTCTCCTTTGCCCTGCGCTAAATCGCGCAGGGCAAAGGCATTTTTCTGAGTTCCGGTGACATACCGGGCTCTCTATGGGGCTGACAGGCAGCCCGGTGACGTCACCGGCACTGATGGGCGGGATTTGGCTCTGCCCTAGCCAGTAAAACGGCTAGGGCAGAGCTAAAGCCCGCCCCTCAGAGCCGGTGACGTCACCGAACACACTGCTGGGCGGAAGTTACCGCCCGGCAGTGTGTTATTGAAAACACAAGAGCCTGTGCCCTGCGCGATCTAGCGCAGGGCACGGGAGCGCATCGGAGCATGAGATGCTCCGATGCCAGGCTCAGGAGGGCTGCCGGGGTGAAAATAAGGGTATGTCCGGGTTCAGCTCTGAACCCGGACAACCCCTTTAAGGGAGAGATGTACACTTTTAAACAGGACCTTCCAGGTCTCCTGACATGTCTGTCCTAGTAAATACTTGTAGTCCCCATAATATAACAAATCTGGAACATCTTTTACGGGAAACTTTTTTGTGCCATTCCCGTTATTCCTCCTCACAGTCTAACATTGTCTAACCAATGCTGACTGTAGCAAATTGTGTTCGGAACACATCCCTTTAACAATACCATCCAGTTGTTAATGAATTCATTAATTTCTTCCATTCACATTGCCGTATAAGGGCTTGTTTTCTAATGGAACTATTTACATTCCAAATGGGGTGAAATTATAAAAAAAAATAAAAATAAAAAAATTCCACCACAGTTATGCTGTTCTGTTTTTACAGTGTTTCCTATGCGGTAAAACTGACCTGTTAGTTTCATTTTGTGGGTCAGTACGATTACAACAATTCCACATATATATCGTTTTATTGCCTTTTAATACCCAAAAAAAACAACAACAACAAAAAACACAGGAAAACATTAATTTATTTGCATCGCCATAATATGACCCTCATAACGTTTTTACTTGTACATGTATTTGTGTCTGCGAGAGATCGTTTTTTGCGGGGCGATCTATACTTTTTAGCGAAACCATTTTGGGGTATTATGACTTTTTATTCCATTTTTTGGGGAAAGCGAAGCAACCATTTAGACTTTTTTTCCATTTCAAGTATGGGATAAATATTTATTTTTTACTTTCTTTTTCTTTATTTTTTTTTTTTTTTACGTAAAAGCAATGATTAGATTGGAGTCTATGAGAGAAGCAATGAATAAGAATTACACCAAGTTCCTATGGAGCCCCACAGAAGCTAATCGGTGGCAGCCTGGTGTCACTCAGGAGGACCGAGGCTGATGCACACTACAAATCACCCCCCGCCCCCAATGCTAGCTAGGGGAGCCGGTGCAAGGCAGGGACAGTGCGCTCCCAGTTTTCATTCTCACAGATGCCACGGTCACATTTGAAGGGATTCTGTCATCAAGATTTTCGATATGGAGCTGTTCATATCATCCTCTCAGTCTCCATTATCTAAATAAAAATATACTAGTTTTACCCCCACCTGTCCTTTCATCCGGTTTTATTAATATGCTAATTACCTTACTAGGTCCCTCCGGCCGTTTGTGCCCAGCCGCGCCCCTCACCTCATAGCCCAGCGCAGCCCCACTGCTAATTATGCACTCTTCTCGTCGCCGATGGTGCGCCGTAATCTCCTGCATGCGCCCTAAATCCACTGGTCAGCGCCCGCGCGGCGTCCTGGCAGCAGCCTCAGCGAACGAAGCATGCATGCACCAGCTGTCTGCGCACTTCGCCTGCGGGCGCTGACCAGTGGATTTAGGGCGCATGCGCGAGATTACGGCACACCATCGGCGATGAGGAGTGCATAATTAGCAGTGGGGCGGCGCTGGGCTACAAGATAAGGGGCGTAGCTGGGCACAAACGGCCAGAGGGACAGCCCCTTGGGCATGTTAGTAAGGTATTTAGCATATGTTTTATCCAATATGAAAGGACAGGTGGGGGTGAAACTAGTATATTTTTTATTAGATAATGGAGACCGAGAGGATGATATGAACAGCTCCATATCGAAAATCTTGATGACAGAATCCCTTTAACCATAGCATCTAGGGAGGATAAATGTATGCAATCAACCTTATCTAAATTGCATACATTAGACATTAGTCCTGGGTGGCTGCTTTTTTTAAAACTGCAGGTACCTGGTGGCTATGGCGCCAGCTGCACTACGAGCAGGCGCCATATTTAAAGTCCCTGACCTCCGTATATATAGTTATAAGGTGGTCGGGAACATGTTAAAACAGACATGTCAAGAGAGGTGACAGGACCCCTTTCAAAATAAGTTCTGCATAAACCAAAAGTTAATAGACCTTTTACACCATTTTAATAGCATTTTTAAAGTTGTTCCCTTTAACAGATGGCATATCTTTATTGTTCGGGTAAAAATATGAAGATACCACAAATTGTGTTCATTGTATTTTCCTTATAAGTAATAAAAAATAAATGTAATAAATTATATTTTTGTTCTAGTTTTCTTTTGACCCATTAGACTTTACATTTAAACATTGCATATTAAAATTACATTACTGCCTGCACATAAAAAATAAAAATAAACTATTTGTTAAAGGAATACCCAAGTTAAAGGGGTATTCCCTTCGGAGACATTTATGGTGTATTGATAGAATATGTTGTAAATGTTCAATAGTTATGGGCTTCACCTTTGGGACCTGCTCTTATCACAAGAAAAGGGGTCCTAAGTGAATGGAAAGCAAGTTGTGCATGCACAGACTGCTTTGTATTCACTACTATAGGACTTCTGCAAATAGTGGAGCATGCTCGCATGGCAATTTTCAGAAGTCCCACAGTGGTGAATGGAGAGAATGGCAAGCATAGGTGGGTGCCCTTCATTCACAGCAGGGCCGGGTTCTTGAGATAGCAACAGGTCCCAGAGATGTGATTGACACCTATCAGACATTTACGGCATTATCTATCCATATGCCATAAATTTCCCAGATGCAAATACTTCTTTAAGGCCCCTGAATGTAAGTTATCATTGGCTATTGTAAATATGCCCAGTAATTAGCTAATGTCTGTTTTTCACTGACTGCATCTTTGATTTTGGCATAAAAAATTATTATTTGTGGCAACAAATTCCATGGTGCAAATAGGAAGCCGCAAGCCGCTTGGATTAAGCAAAGCCTCACCTGTTCCTTAGCACAATAACCACATAACATGCGCGAAGCCAGCTCCATTTCATGGGTTTCAGCTTCATCATGACAACTATCACACGGGTAAGCTTTCCCACAGCATGGGAATCTTCCATTTATATGAGAGAAAAGTAGTGAGAATGTAATCATTTCTAATATGTGCCAAAAATGAATACATGACAACTTCATATACACATAACAGACATAAATGGCAACAGCAGAGAAAAAACACACGTGATGGTAAGTTATGTAAAGGATGAACAAGAATGTAAGTGAAAATGTTCTCTCTTTACAAAGACACAGTGTAGAAGATGTAACATAATAGTAGAAGGATTAGTAAGAGACTGAAGGCATAGTCTATTTACAGTGAACAACTTTGGTCACAATTCACTTGTTTCTGAAATATAATAGGCTAGTTTAACCCTACTTCAGGCCAGTTTTCACCTTCCTACCCAGGCCATTTTTGGGAAATCTGACATGTGTCACTTTATGTGGTAATAACTTTGGAACACTTTTACTTATCCAAGTCATTCTGAGATTGTACTTCATGACAGTCCCAAATTTGAGTCAATATATTTCATCTTTATTCATAAAAAAAATCCCAAGTTTACCAAAAATTTGGAAAAATTCACAATTTTCAAAAATCTATTTATTTGCTTTTAAAACAAAGTGATACCTCAAAATATTTATACCCAACATTCCCCATATGTCTACTTTATGTTGGCATCATTTTGAAAATATTTTATTTAGGACGTTAGAAGGCTTTAGAATTTTAGAAGCAATTCTTATAAAATTAAGAAAAAATTCCAAAACCTACTTTTTAAGGACCACTTCAGTTATGAAGTCACTTTGTAGGGCTTATATAGTAGAAAACACCCATAAATGACCCAATTTTAAGGGGTGTGCCGCAGAAGAAAAGGAGCGCCATATGGTTTTTGGAAGGCAGATTTTGCTGGACTGTTTTTTAAAGACTAGGTCACATTTGAAGCCCCCCTGATGCACCCCTACAGTAGAAACTCCCCAAAAGTGACCCCATTTTGGAAACTCTGGGATAAGGTGACAGTTTTATTGGTATCATTTTATAATATCAAATATGTCTACTTTCTTTGTTTGTTTCAGTTTTACACAATAAAGCATTTCTGAAAAAGAATTACGGTATGTTTTTATGGCTCCATTTTCTGAACGCCATTTATTTTATTTTCTTCTGCCAAAAGTCTTGTGCAGGGGCTCGTTTTTTGCAGAAAGAGTTGACTTTTATTGGTACCGGTACATATGATTTTTTTGATCATTCAATATTACATTTTATAAGGCAAGGTGACCAAAAAAACGGGTTGTTTTGGCACAGTTTTTATTTAGTTATTTTACAGCGTTCACCTGTGGGGGTAGGTCATTTGATATTTTTATAGAGCAGATCATTACAGACGTAGCAATGCCTAATATGTATACTTATTTAAGTTTTACACAAAAGCATTTTTGAAACAAAATGATGTTTTAGGGTCGCCAAAATCAGAGCCATATATTTTTTTTATATTTTTTCTATTATTTGGCCGATTGTCTAATGTAGCATCTCTTTTTTTGCAGGATGAGGTGACTGTTTGATTTGTACTATTTTGGGGTGCATATGACAATTTGATCGCTTGGTGTTGAACTTTTTGTGATGTAAGGTGCCCTCCCCCCAAAAAAATTTTTTGCCACAGTTTCTATTTTGTTTGTTTTACGATGTTCACCTTAGGGGTTAGGTCATATGATATTTTTTTATATAGAGCTGGTTGTTACGGATGCGACAATACCCAACATGTATACTTTTTTTTAATGTAAGTTTTACACGATAAAAGCTTTTTTGAAACCCCCAAAAAATTATGTTTTAGTGTCTCCATATTCTGAGAGCCAAAGCTTTTTTTTAATTTTTGGCCAATTGTCTTATGTAGGGGCTAATTTTTAGCAGGATGAAGTGATGGCTTGATTGGTACCGTTTTGGGTCGCATACGGCTTTTTGATTGCTTGGTGTTACAGTTTTTGTGATGTACGATACCAAAAGGTGGCTTTTTTTTTGGCACAGTGCTTTTTTTTATGGCGTTTATCTCACGGGGTAGATTATGTGATAGATTTATAGAGTTGTTACGCACGTGGCGATACCTAATGTGTGTGTTTTTCAGTTTTTTCCATTTTTATTATAAAATCAGGGGAAAGGGGCGCTTTTTTTTTTTTTTTTTTTTTTTACTTACTTTATTTCTGTCCCACTCTGGGACTTTTGGGGGTCTGATCCCCTCTGCAATGCATTACAATACATCTGTATTGTAATGCATTGCCCGTTAGTGTATTGCACTGAGCCTGGGGCTGGATCTCCTCAGCTTTTGTAGAAGGCAGGTCCGATGCCTCATCAAGGCATTAGGCTCCCTTCTCACCCATGAAGTCCCGGTCACCGCAGCGCCGCAAACACCATCTATGCCGCGGTCAGCATTGACTGCGGTATAGAAGGGGTTTAATCCGCCGGCATCGGCTTTTACAGGGATGCTGGCAGATACAGCAGGGCCAAGCCATCAGTGACCATTACATTATATGCCATGAAGGGGTTAAAGAGGACCTGTCAGCACAAAATGTAGTGCAATCTGCAGGCTGCATATTATAATATGGCAGAAGCTGAGCAGAGTGATATATTTTGTGGAATAAGATGAAACACTTGAAACTTATACATTTATATCTCTGCCATTTCTGATTTCATTGTACACGGTGGAGGTGTTATTGGTGACTAACAGCTATCTCTGTATATACAGTTGTACGGAGAATGCTATCAATCGCTGATAACACCTCCCATGTGTACAGCTATCTGTGACTAACAGCTATTTCTGTATATACACTTACACATAGAATGCCATCACTGATAGCTGTACACAGGGGAGGTGTTATCAGTGAATGTATACACCTGTGTACAGATATCAGTAACTGACATCTATTTCGCCGATCAAAGACTTTACCACTTTTGGGTGTGTGCTGTATAAATAGTAGGCACCCTTGGTCTACGGCACCCACTCAGCTAATACATCTTGTTATGGCATGCTATCGAAGGGGCGTGTCCATTGGCAAACACACGTGGACGCCACAAGCGGCTCCTGTATGGTGTGATCTTTTATGCCCCATTTGAGGTTGACATTTATCTTAAAACAATATCTTCATCCTTTTATCTATGGCAAATGGCCTCTTTTTGGGTAGCACACATTTGGTTGCCTGGCTAATTTGGTTGTGAATTTGAGGAACACAGCCGGTTAATTGGATTCTATCAGATTGCGGATCTATCCGGCTGCTATTGTATAGACGTACTCTAGTTCCCTTCAGTCACTCAGTGAGAACATAGTGATAGATGTTATGGTAGTGTGGTCCTTATAGAATAAAAATTGGATATCTAACTCACGATGAAGCTTGTTGATCTTGCCCATAAGAAATAATCTTGACACATACAGTACCACCATAATTATCAATAATCTGGTGAAAGTAGCAGCTTTGGAATATTTGTATGGGGCATAACTTTCTTTTGGAGACTACAAAATTGATGACACCTGCAGCAAATTACCTTCTTCATTCTATGCGGCCTAATACTCTATGTGCCTCCGTATTTGTGAAAAATAAACTTTTATTTTATGCAAGTGAGCCTCTAATTCTCCCTCCTCTGGCTGCGCCCTCATCATGTTGATTGACAGGGCCAGGCAGTGTTCATGTCATCCTGCCTGGCCCTGTCAATTAACATGATGGGCGAATGGCCAGAAGAGGAAGAACGGAGCCTCTAGGAGTAGTGGCCACGCCTCCTTTGCCCCTAGAGGCTCATTTGCAGGATATAAAAGTTAATTTTTCACAAAAACAGAGGCACATAGGAGGAAGGGACAAAGACTGTTAGCTTCAGCTAACATTAGCATGTCTAAAGTCAGACAGGGAAGGGATGCAAATGAGCTATGAACAAGCTCTGCCTCTAATGCCACCAGATGTAAGGCAGCTATACTATAAGTCAATGTTCAGCTCTTAAGACATGACTTTGATATTAAATAAGCCAGCACCTCAGCTGCAGACAGCTGTTTCGGGGTGATTGCCCCTCATCAGTGCAGAGCAGAGAGTACTGGCTTAAAGAGAGTTAGTTCCCCCCTTACCTGGACACAGGCCTCTCACCCAGTTAAGCCAGTACTCTCTGCTCTGCACTGATGAGGGGCAATCACCCTGAAACAGCTGTCTGCAGATGAGGTGCTGGCTTATTTAATATCCAAGTTATGTCTGAAGGCTTGAGCTTGTTAAGAGCTCATTTGCATCCCTTCCCTCCCAGAATTCCAGAGGAGCATGTATGGCCTATAGGTCTCCTCACACTGATTAATGTGCTCTCTTCCTAAGGAGAGTTAGTCCCCCCACACCCTTTATAAAGCCAGACAGTTTACTAACAATGTTCCTTATCACAGAAGCCCTTTGATGTGCAAAGAATATCCTCTAAATGAAGACATTCTATTGGATGGCCCATATTTTGCCCAATAGAGCTACTTTAAGAAGAGTCGTATGTATAACAAAAAGAGGGGGAGATCTATTTTTTATTTGATTGACTATTCTGTTTGTCAGTTTGGTATAATTATTTATGGTGAGCTGTATATATATTTTTTTAAACGTCTTTTTATTGGATTTTTTTGAAATATGTGATACAAGTTTAACATTTGACAGTCAGGCAGATATCACAGTGCACGAGACATGTGGAAATATAATCTCCATAAAAAGTAAATACAAACGTATTGAAAAAATGAAAACATTGAACATAATAAAATAAAAGAACAATATAAGTACAATCAGTATGTGTTTCATTCCAACGCTCTTATCCCCACCTCGCCCCTACAAAAGAACCTGATTTAGTCCCCCAGGGTCTCCTTTACCCCTCCAAGAAATAACACTGATCCAAAGATGACCGTGTCTGTATACCAGGGGTGCACAACCTGCGGCCCGGGGGCCACATGCGGCTCTCGATATCATTCTGTGCGGCCCTCAGCCATCTAGTGACAGACATGTATGTCTATGTCTTGTGGCTGCTCACATGCATTTTTCATGTATTCTCCCATTTAGATGGGAGTCCTGGATGTGTAAGCAGACATTTATGGTGTATACTGTATGTACAATATGCAATAAATACGGTATATCAGTTGGTAATACCCCTTTAACTTTTATTTTCGGCCCATGGGATTCCTTCAGTCTGACAATGTGGCCCCCAACCAAAAAAGGTTGTGCGCCCCTGCTGTATACCCTAGTTCCCTGCCTAACCCGCTAGAGTCAGTCCTCCACCTTCCACTGACCTAAGGTATTCCTCAGGGTCTTGGATATAAGCCTGGCAGTACCATTCCGTATATCTAAAAGCAGTCCTCAGATCCTGTATTTCCGCCTCTGTGTAGTGTGATTCAATAAAGGTTTTCCACTTATGTGATCTACATATTTTTTATGATCCTCTGATGAACCAATAGTATTGGGGAAACGCGTTGGGATTTGGTGGTCTTTGTATATATGTTGTTATCATGGAACACATTTGCACTTATATATGTACTTGAGTAACAAGAGGTTTGAACCTTTTGGCTACTTTATATAGAACATATGTCATGGTCCTGTTTATTTTTTATATCAATAAAAATATTTTTTCTATACTTCAGCGATTTAGGACTATGCTATGTGCGTGCAATATGAGTACGGATATCAAAGCTCACCTTAGCCAGCGGTGGCTCTTCCTGTAATGTCTACAGGTGCCTCGATCTGGAAGAGGTTTCCCAGGTTGTATAGAAGGATCTCTCAATGTCTTCTTTCGGATAAAACCATCTTTGCTACCTGTAACAGACGTACTTGGGAACTTACTGTACACTTACATGCCTACATCTAGCCCATTCACTTCTCTTAGGCCATTACTAAAGTATGTAAATCTATTAAAAATACCCCAAATCTTATACAACAGTTTGTATCATACCAGAATCTTTGCCAGGGTAACGCTGAATCTTTTGGAATCTGGTGGCTTCACTGAAAATGCTGAGTTTGCTGTGGCATTGGACACAATTCAGCTCTTTAGTGATGCCATAAGAGAGACTCTGCATAAAAGAAATGACAGACACAAGCATGAGCCATCTGGTATTGTTACTATAAATGCATCTAATCTCCTAGTCGATGCTACTCTTACCTTTACTGGTTCTTCATGAGAACAATTTAAGCAGTTGATCATGAATGTACACTCCAGCAATACCAGATCTCTGGCTGTGGCGCCTTGTATATCCACATAACCCAGCACAGTTGAGTACTGGTGCAAGATACTAGGGATGAAGGTGCCAGAAATACGACTGTTGCATTTTTCACACTGTGCTGAACATGGCTGCTTTCCTGTCATTGACAAGTCTGCTGTAATATTACACCTGAAGGAACAAAAGTTAAAATCAACATATAGAAACTTTGTCAGTTATTTAAGATATTCAATGACATAACCTCCAATAAGCGTCTTAAATAAAAGTACAAGTTTACTTTCAGTGGCAATTATGGTCATCATATCAAATGCCCACTAGACATCTTTGTGATCTGTCTGCAGAGACTGCACTATGCCGTTGTATCAGCATGGTACATTATCTCAGCTGGACGTTTAAGACATCTTTGAATGCAAGCTAAACTGTATAACATCTGCTTAAATTATACTCTGGAACTCCCTTTCTCACCTGCCACACTGCAAGGACACTACAATGTGAAGTGGAGTCAAAGTGCCCACTCCAGCTCCCAATTGTAATCCTAAAAAACGTATTTCTGTTCCTTTTCTCGGGCCTACTGACGTTCCTCCTTCCACATTTCTCATCCCGTCAATGGTGTCACCACCAGTGCCAGGCTCTAGGTCGTCATCATCTTCATCACAGCTTATCCAGCTATCAGAGTCATCATCTTCCAGATCTTCTTGGAGATTAGTTTCGTGTGGTCCCGTATCTTCAACATTTTCATTCTTGCTTGATTTAACTGCAACTGCTGCTTGCAACTGTTGGTATGGCACAAACTCTAAGCCAGCATTCTCTGCATCAATGTCTCTTTTTAACTAGAGCATAGACAAAATACAGAATTACTTCTAACATAAAACATTATAAATTCACATTTTATTTTACAATTCTAGGAAATGAAAGTGCTCTTACCAGGCGAGCTCCTTCTGTATATAAGCGCTCCAAGTTGCGATCTAACCAAAGTAGAAAAGGCCTAAACAAAAGCTCCACTTTTCCAACCAACTGATTGGTTGCATGCTTTGCGTCCAGCCATGCTTTTGAGGCGTCACACACGTGCCTGTAAAAGAGTAATACACTATAAGTTCACATCTGCAATGTTTGGAGGTTACAGTTCGGTAAATAAAATTTACAGGCATCGATTGTCATTTTTTATTTCCTTGGTTGCAACTACTGCATGCAGAACTCTACGTGTTTGCTTCTTCCCTTTTACACTGTGACCTGCTTATATATGTCTTGAGTACCAATGTGTCATCTATTTTCATTCAAGTACATTCCTATTAAATACACTTAAAGTTATGTCCCGTTATTGAATAAGTGTAGCTTTACCTGCCCATAACAGAGGGTAAATCTTGATCTTCGGGAATCTGAATTGTGAAAACCTGAATAAACAAATAAAAAAAAAAATAGTACCTTTTACTGGAGGAGTAAAAAGCTTGAAATATTTTCAGTATTAAAGCTTTCCCATAAAAAGATTAAAGCTGAATTCAAGTTCTTTTTTTTTCTTCCAGTTTTGTATTATAACATATTTACAAGAGTTCTGTAGCCCCTAACTGCACAGAATGGTAGAACCCATGGATCGGTCCTGCGTAATGCTCTAAGGGCACTTTCACACTTGCATTAAACTTTTCCGGTATTGAGTTCTGTCCTAGGGGCTCAATACCGGCATTATTTTACATTGAAATAGTTTTGTGGTCTGCGCATGTGCAGACCTTTAGAAATGTGAAAAAGATAAATACCGGATCCGTTTTTTCCGGATAACAACCGGAGAGACGGATCAGGTATTGCAATGCATTTGTGAGACGGATCCACATCCGGATCAGTCTACAAATGCTGTCCGTTTGCATACAGATTGCCGGCGACGGAACTGCCAGCCGGAATCCAACAACGCAAGTGTGAAAGTACCCTAACTGCACAGAATGGTAGAACCCATGGATCAGTCCTGTGTAATGCTCTAACTGAATGGGACACATCCATGGGATAACCTATAGGAGCAATGTTGTAATAACCACAATGATAATCATTTTTCCAACATAGCTGTCTGTCTTTAGGTGTATAAAAATACCCCTTCAAAAAGTTTTTTTCTGGGACCAATATATTGATCATCTATCCATAGGATAGGTCATCAACATGAGATCCTGAGTGTATAAAACCCGGCACCCCCACCAATCAGCAGTTAGTAGCAGCTGCTGGTTCCAGAAGTAAAGAGTGCACAGAACACCATGGCTCCATACAGAGTGCAGTGCAGCGCAGCCTTGGGTACAGCAGCTTAAGCTCCTATTCAAGTGAATGGAAGCTGTGCTGCAGTACCCTAGAACAGCCACTATACTGCGGTGTTCTGCCTCCATATACTGTCTACTTCCTGAAGCCAACAGCTGATTGGTGGGGGTGACAGGTGTCAGACCCCCACCAATCTCCTATTGATAACCTATCCTATGAATAGCTCATCAATATGTTAGTCTCGGAAAACCTCCTTTAAGATATTAGATATACCAAATGAAACCTTTCAAGGCTATGGACACCTTTGGGGGAATTTTTTTTTTATTATTGCATTGTATTTATTTTGAGCTAAAAAAAAACAAACATTTTTAATTGGTCTTCATTAACAGTTTTGAACCCCTTTCTTTTTACAGAATGGAGATTTTCTAGTAGCATACTCTGTGTTTTAACTGTGTTCCATCAGGCAGCTCAGCTGATGGCTCTTTATCTTCGACCTTATAAACATTCATAGCTAAATTCTTAACTTACTGATAAGAATGTGGCTTAAAGAGATTCTGCACTTTCATTTAACTGATTATCTATCCTCTGGATATCCGCTGCTGGAGTGCCACTGCCTTCTCAAACAGCTGATCGGCAGGGGTCCCGGGTGTCGGACCCCCGCCGATAAGAAGCTGATGATCTATCCAGAGGATAGATTATCAGTTAAATGAAAGTGCAGAGCCCCTTTAAATACGTGTTTTTGAGTTACCTGCAAGAAGAAAGGAGGAAGAACCTCATTCCTAGGTTTAAAAAATATAAATCAAATACTCTAATAACAAAGGCCTAAAAATAAAGCTTCATGCATCTACAAAAAGGCACAAAAATTATTTAATTAACAGGATGAAAAAAATTGCATGTACTAAAATAGAGCACAAAAAGGGTGTCTGATCATGAAGGTGGGCAAATGGTCCACTAATGAACTGGCTGAAGGAACAATAAACCTAATAAAAAACAATAAATATAATTGCCTACATTGCTTGTCAGTTCACAACATTCTCTGATACAAAATGTCTTGCAGAAATCATGCTGAGAACACAGGGGTTAATTTCATGCCGATCTATCTTCAGCTTGCGCTTAAAGGGGTTGTCCAGGTTCAGAGCTGAACCCGGACATACCCTTATTTTCACCCCGGCAGCATCCCTGAGCCTAGCATCGGAGCATCTCATGCTCCGATGCGCTCCCGTGCCCTGCGCTAAATCGCGCAGGGCACAGGCTCTTTTGTTTTCAATAACACACTGCCGGGCAGTAACTTCCGCCCGGCAGTGTGTTCGGTGACGTCACCGGCTCTGAGGGGCGGGCTTTAGCTCTGCCCTAGCCATTTTACTGGCTAGGGCAGAGCTAAATCCCGCCCTTCAGTGCCGGTGACGTCACCGGGGTTCCTGTCAGACCCATGGAGAGCCCGGTACGTCACCAGATCTCCAAAAAATGCCTTTGCCCTGTGCATTTTAGCGCAGGGCAAAGGAGAGCATCGGAGCATGAACTGCTCCGATGCTCCTGTCAGGGGGGCTGCTGGGGTGAAAATGGAGGGATGTCCGGGTTCAGCTCTGAACCCGGATAACCCCTTTAAAGGCTACTTTCACATTCGCTTTTTTTGCTTTCCGTTTGGGAGATCCGTTCAGGGCTCTCACAAGCGGTCCAAAATGGATCCGTTTTGCCCTAATGCAATCTGAATGGAAAAGGATCCGCTCAGAATGCATCAGTTTGCCTCCAATCAGTCACCATTCTGCTCTGGAGGCGGACACCAAAACCCTGCCTGCAGCGTTTTGCTGTTCGCCTGACAAAGCGGAGACAAACGGATCCATCCTGACACACAATGTAAGTCAATGGGCACAGATCAGTTTTCTCTGACAATAGAAAACGGATCCGTCCCCCATTGACTTTCAATGGTGTTCAAGACGGATCCGTCATGGCTACGCAAGACATAATACAACCGGATCCGTTCATGACAGAGGCAGGCGGTTGTTTTAGTGTAACGGAAGCTGTTTTGCAGATCCATGACGGATCCGCAAAAAACACTAAATGTAAAGTAGCCAAACAAAGGGGCAGGGACCAGCTATCTTGTTGTCCTACTGCAGACAGGGCAGAGATGGTAAAGCTCCTCCTCCAGTCAGCTATCTTACAGCCAGACACAGGACAGTGAGGAGGAGGATGGGAACATGGCTGACTTCCTGGAACACAGAAGATTAGTTTATAAATTTCTGTTTTAGGTGTAAAATGGGCTAATAGGATCAAAGGAACGTAACTGGAGAGATAAAGGGAGGGAGACCTTGGACTTGTTAATTTTCTGTGATTGGTGTTCCTTTACCAGCAATCCTATACAAAACCTCTGCTTGCATGTGCCCTTTAAATGTAGTTGGGTGCTATGGGCAACTAAGCCCGTTCTACTTTACACCAGTTTGATACCTCTCCCCATAAGTGCATAAAGGACTATAACTAACTATGACAAATCGTGAACATTTCCGATTGCTTACCAATATTGAGTGGGACAGAACAGAGAGTGTAGGTTTTAGAAGACAGGGGGAAATGAGAATGGGATATCAAATACAGCCATTTGGTGTCAATCAATGTGTTTTTATAATTCAACAAAGAGGGCTGCAGAGATGACGAAAATGCATCAAACGCCATCTGAAAGCTAACAGAGATCTTACTAAATCCTCTCTGGGAGACATGTTGGGGAAGCTTTAATCTCCTGGACGTACTCTTGTAAGAACGCACGGAGGGGAGGGAAGTGGAATTAATCGCACTGAACAAAGTTGTTAATATGATCCCAGTTCTCTGCTTGACGAAGATGAAAGAGCAACACGGACAATCATGATGCCTTCCCAAGATAGGAGAATTCATGGTTCCCCCTTCCCCAAAAAATAAAATGTACAGAGCTTAACCCCTTACAAAACAAAATACATCTCCCACCCACAGCGGTAAAGCTTAAGGTCTGTAACAAGGAAAGGGTCACAGGTTCAGCATTAAAGCTCAATCTGCAGAAAGTCCTCTGTTCAATACCTGCAAGGGGTAGTCTTCTGGGAACTCCAGCAAAATCTCAATTTCCTTTAGGTCAAATGGCTGCGGAAGAAATAAATAAATGCATTAGTTTATGATCCCAGTGATTAGTGAGGGGATGAAGGATCCAGGTGACAGAAGTAGCCATGATGTTTGGGTGAGGACTGGGTTTTCAACAGAGAAGAAAAACTCCAACCAGACAAACTCAAGGATACAGATGAGGGAAGCTAGTACATTAAAGGGGTATGCCATGATTGATTAAAAAAAAAAAATAAAATAAAAAAAAAAAAAAATATACATATAGTACATGACAATATAACAAAGCTAGAACCAGCCCTGTATACCACATGGGTCCAAAGATCTCCCCATTCATTGCTCCTATTGTTCTGCTAGATTTATTTTAGGCTGGCAGCTCAGGGGTGTGTCCACTTTCCTAGGGGGGTGTCCTTTCTGCTGCAGCTCTGTCTACCCATCACAGCCCAAGCGGTGTGTCCTTTCTGCTGCAGCTCTGTCTACCCATCACAGCCCAAGCGGTGTGTCCTTTCTGCTGCAGCTCTGTCTACCCATCACAGCCCAAGCGGTGTGTCCTTTCTGCTGCAGCTCTGTCTACCCATCACAGCCCAAGCGGTGTGTCCTTTCTGCTGCAGCTCTGTCTACCCATCACAGCCCAAGCGGTGTGTCCTTTCTGCTGCAGCTCTGTCTACCCATCACAGCCCAAGCGGTGTGCCCTTTCTGCTGCAGCTCTGTCTACCCATCACAGCCCAAGCGGTGTGCCCTTTCTGCTGCAGCCATTTCCCTGTAACTGGCACAGCTTTTAAACAGAGGATAGGGCTGGTGGCCATTGAAGATCTAAACGGAGGGCATGTGACCATCTCAGTAAGGCCCCTTTCACACAAGCGAGTATTCCGCGCGGGTGTAATGCGTGATGCTAACGCATTACACCCACACTGAATACGGACCCATTAATTTCAATGAACATGAGCGTTGGTTTACACGCATCACTTGTGCGTTGCGTGAAAAAAAATAAAAATAAAAAATAAAAAAATTGCAGCATGTTCTGTATTCTGCCTTTTTCATGCAACGCTGTCCCCATAGAAGTGAATGGGGCTGCGTGAAAATCTGGCTGAACGCTGCCAGACTGATGCATTCTGAGCGGATCTGCATCCACTCAGAATGCATTAGGGCAGTACGGATGCGTTTGGGTCCGCTTGTGAGAGCCTTCAAACGGAGCTCACAAGCGGACACCCGAACGCTAGTGTGAAAGTAGCCTAAGCTGGCTGTTTTGTTGGTACTATTTTAGGGTACAGATGATTTTTGGTTGCTCTATATTACACTTTTTGTGAGGCAAGGTAAGTTGAAAAAAATAAATAAAAAAGTTTTACATAAAGCATTTTTTTTAAAAATAGATTTTTTTTGTGTCTCCCTATTCTGAAAGCTATATTTTTTTTGGGGGGGGGGGGGGTGACTGTCTTATGTAGGGGCTAAATTTTTTTTTTGTATGAGATGACTGTTTGATTGGTACAATTTTGGGGTGCACATGACTTGCTATTACACTTGTGATGTAAGGTGACAAAATGGCCTTTATTTTTTTTTACGGTGTTCACCTGAGGGGTTAAATCATGTGATATTTTTATTTGGATGCGGCGATACCTAATATGTATACTTTTATTTTTAAAGTAATATTTTTGAAACAAAAAAAAAAATTTAGTTTTAGTGTCACCATAGTCTGAGCGCCATAGTTTTTTTTATTTTGTGGGCGATTCTCTTAGATAGGGTATCATTTTTGCGGGATGAAATGACGGTTTGATTGGTACAATTTTGGGGTGCACATGATTTTTTGATCGTTTGCTATTACACTTTTTGTGATGTAAGGCGACCAAAAAAAAAAAAAAAAAAAAAAAAAAAAAAAAAAAAAAAAAAAAGGGTTTTTGGACACCGTTTGTTTTTGTTCACCTGAGGGGTTAGGTCATGTGGTATTTTTATAGAGCAGGTTGTTACGGACGCGGCGATACCTAATATGTATATTTTATTTATTTTATTACATTTAAACACAGTAAAAGCATAAAAAAATGAAATAAAAAATGTTTTAGTGTCTCCATAGTTAAGAGCCATAGTCTTTATTTTTTGGGCGATTGTCCTATGTAGGGGCTCATTTTTGTGGGATGAGGTGATGGTTAGATTGGTACTATTTTGGGGGGCATACACCTTTTTGATCGCTTGGTGTTGCACTTTTTATGATGTAAGGTGACAAAAATTGCTTTTTTTGACACAGTTTTAATTTTTTATGGTGTCTATCGGACAGGGTAGATCATGCAATATATTTACAGAGCCGGTCGTTACGGACGCTGCGATACCTAATGTGTGTTTTTTATATTATAAAATCAGGGGAAAGGGGTTATTATTTGTGAGATAAGTTGCACTTTCTAAAAGGCACCAGTTAATATTGAATATGATGTAGTGGGAAGCTGGGTTAAAAAAAAAAAAAAAACGCAATTCCATCACATGCCTAGTTTTTATGGAGTTCCCTATCCGAAAAAACTGACCTTTTACCTTCATTTTCTGAGTTACTACGATTAGAGCAATACCACATTTATAGCTTTTCTTATGTTTTAATGCTTAATATTTTTTCAATTTCTAAATTTTTATTTTTTTATTTGCATCCCCATATTCTGACCCTGATAACCTTTTAATAGTTATTTCTACAGAGTTTTATAAATGCTCATTTTTTGCAGAGCGATATGAGATTTTATTCATACCATATTGGAATGGGGGGGGGGGGGTGAAGTGACAAAAATAAAATAAAATGCTGAATCGATTATTTCGATTTTTTTCCGTTCACTGTATGGGATAAATATGTTAACATTTTAATAGTACAGGCGTTTTGAACGGTGGTGCAAAGGATATAGTTTTCTTTATTATTGATTATAATATTTTATTTTTCCATATTTTTAAAAACCTTATTTTTTTTACATGTCCCGTTGGGACTTGAATATGCAATCTTCAGATGGCTTCTCCTATACACTGAAATAAATTACCGTAATTTTCAATCCAAAAAAGAGGGGGAAACAGGGCAGTGCATCTTATGAAGCGAATACTAATGAGCGCTTCAATTATGCAAGCACTCATTAGTACACAGTAGGACTGGGGAGTAGTGAATATAGTGTTCCTGGTGTTGGCATTACCCACCACTCCCTGGTCTTCTGCCAGTGCTGCGCTGTGCCCTTACTGCATACAGCCTCCGTATGTAGGGTGCATGTGCGCAAACTATGACCTGATGTGTGCAGCACTGTAGGAACAGCTCACTAGATCTAAGTAGCAGCACCATCAGGAGCAGGAGAAGCAAGTTATTTTATTAAATCTTTTGACTGATCTGATGAGGATTGGGGGTTCGATCTGAGATCTGATGAAAATGCTCTCGTCTTGTTTTCCTCTTCTAAAACATAGGTGCATCTTATAGTCATGTGTGTCTGATAGAGATCCGTCATAGGGTCTCAATACCGGGAAAAAAAACAAAAACGCATCCGTCTTGTCAATGGGGACAAAACGTAACTGAACAGAATGGAATGCTCCAGGCTGCGGTTTTCTTTCCATCATGGGATGCGGAGCAAAACGGATCTGACATGACCCACAATGCACGGACAATAGAAAACGCATCCGTTCCCCATTGACTTTCAATGAAGTTCATGGTGGATCCGTCTTTGCTATTTTAAAGATAATACAACCAGATCCGTTCAGAATGGATGCAGATGGTTGTATTATCAGTAAAGGAAGCGTTTTTGCTGAATCCTGCCAGATCCAGCAAAAACACTAGTGTAAAAGTAGCCTAAGGCAGCAAAAAGAAGTTGAAAAATACAGTAAATGTCTTTAACCCATCTAAATTTTTTGATGGAAGTCATTGATTTACATGTGATATGATGATGTGACATCAGGGAACCTGCCGTGCCTATTAGGTCACACCCCACTGCAAAATGTATATCAAATGTTAAAAAATACAATCGGATTACCAAGAAGCCTATATAAAGTACAGCAGCACATGAGCAGTTCTTAATATTAATATATTCCCCGAGCAGGCACCACAGTATTGTGTGGTTGTCTTGAGGATAAATAACTTCCCTATGAATCTCCTCATGATTTTCACTAAATTGATTTATTCTAATCGCCAGTCAAGTATATGAAACAGTGTAGGTTTTACATTGATGTAATGGGGGGATCCTTCACTATGTGCACTCTTGCACAGCAGATCTCAGAATGAAAATCTGCTTAATGGCGCATTGGAGACATTTATCAGTGCAAGGATGTCAGCCTTTTTGAGTAATTACATTAAAGTGTAAATGTCATATTTATTTTATTTGCTAGTTTATTAGTACTAGGCATGTATACCCAAGTTAGTCTGTCAATGATTGCCAAAAGATATGCAATTACCTTATAATACAGTCCTGATCAAAAGTTTAAGACCACTTGAAAAATGGCAAAAAAAATCATATTTAGCATGGCTGGATCTTAACAAGGTTCCAAGTAGAGCTTCAACATGCAACAGGAAGAAATGGGAGTGAGACAAAACATTTTTTGAGCATTCAATTTAATGAAAACAACGAATAAACTGAAACAGGCTGTTTTTCAGCTGATCAAAAGTTTAGGACCACACCTCCAAAGAAAAAACTAAACCCCCCCAAAACAGAAATCCAACTTCCAAACATGAACTCAGTAATAAGTAGCTCCGCCGTTATTGTTTATCACTTGAAATTTGTTTCGGCATGCTTGATGCAAGCGTTTCCATGAGGTGAGTGGGAACATTTCTCCAAGTGGTGAAGACGGCCGCATGAAGGCCATCTACTGTCTGGAACTGTTGTCCATTTTTGTTAACTTCCCTTGCCATCCATCCCCAAAGGTTCTCAATTGAATTTAGATCAGGGGAACACACAGGATGGGCCAAAAGAGTGATGTTATTCTCCTGGAAGAAGTCCCTTGTCCTGCGGGCATTGTGTACTGTAGCATTGTCCTGTTAAAAAACCCAGTCGTTACCACACAGACGAGGGCCCTCAGTCATGAGGAATGCTCTCTGCAACATCTGGACATAGCCAGCGGCCGTTTGACGCCCCTGCACTTCCTGAAGCTCCATTGTTCCACTGAAAGAAAAAGCACCCCAGACCATTATGGTGCCCCTTCCACTGTGGCGCGTAGAAAACATCTCAGGTGGGATCTGCTTGTCATGCCAGTAACGTTGGAAACCATCAGGACCATCAAGGTTAAATTTTTTCTCATCAGAGAATAAAACTTTCTTCCACCTTTGAATGTCCCATGTTTGGTGCTCTCTTGCAAAGTCCAAACAAGCAGTTCTGTGGCGTTCAAGGAGACGAGGTCTTTGAAGACGTTTTTTGTTTTTGAAGCCCTTCAGTCTCAGATACGGTCTGATGGTTATGGGGCTGCAGTCAGCACCAGTAAGGGCCTTAATTTGGGTCGAGGATAGTCCAGTGTCTTGACGGACAGCCAATTGGATTCTCCGGCTCAGTGCTGATGAAATTTTTTGGGGTCTTCCACTTTTTTGTTCCATAACCCTCAGGATCATTTAAGAAATTCCAAATGACTGTCTTACTGCGTCCCACCTCAGCAGTGATGGCGCGCTGTGAGAGACCCTGCTTACGCAGTTCAACAACCCGACCACGTTCAAAAAGGGAGAGTTTTTTGCCTTTGCCATCACAACGTG
Organism: Bufo gargarizans; assembly: GCF_014858855.1. Classification (NCBI taxonomy): domain Eukaryota; kingdom Metazoa; phylum Chordata; class Amphibia; order Anura; family Bufonidae; genus Bufo; species Bufo gargarizans. The sequence continues at coordinate 199,744,420 of NC_058081.1, read as the reverse complement.
TGACTACCTGACAGAAAATGACAATGAATCCACATCTTTGCACAGATTTGGCCCTTTTAAAGGCATGTGGTCCTAAACTTTTGATCAGCTGAAAAACAGCCTGTTTCAGTTTATTCGTTGTTTTCATTAAATTGAATGCTCAAAAAATGTTTTGTCTCACTCCCATTTCTTCTTGTTGCATGTTGAAGCTCTACTTGGAACCTTGTTAAGATCCAGCAATGATTAATATGATTTTTTGCCATTTTTCAATCAGGACTGTAACAGCTTTCATTAATGTACCCTGTCCCTTTCCACTGGTCCCTTAAAAGACCGCTGCTATGGCTCATCTATCTCCAGCTAGGAAGACAGAGGGGCGGTCCTTCACACTGCATGCCTGCATTAGGCTTCAGAGTGAAGAGGCGTGTCTCTCAGTAATCTAATCTGATTGGCTGGCAGGGAGCTGCTGGCTACAGCAAGTTTGTATGTGACGTGAGGGAATGCAGTTTTGGCCTCAGAGAACTGGCAGAGGAGCCATCTTGAAGATCCTTATGATGAACGATTCAAAACAGTTGTAACTAAGGGGAAAACTCAGGTGTGTTAAGAAACTAAAGATTGCTTTATGCATAATGCTGCTGCAACAGTAACATATGCTCAAATTTTTTTTGGGGGGAAAATATGAAAGTTAGGGTCCATCATTTACACGTCCCGAATTTGGGTCCACATTCATTCCGCAATTTGCGGACCCATTCACTTTCAATGGGGCTGGAACGGATCCGCATCCGCATTTTCTGGATTTGATTTTTTGGGATCCGCAATTCCGTTCCTGAAAAAAATAGAAAATATGTCCTATTCTTATCGGCAATTGCGGACCAGAAAAGGCATTTTCTATTATAGTGTCTGATGTGCGGTCCGCAAATTGCGGATCACACATTGAAGGTGTCCGTGTTTTGCGGAATGGAATGGACCCTTTTTCTGGATGTGTGAATGGACACTTTCTTTAAAAGCAAAGGCGTTCATGCAGAACACTGAATTTATCAATACCTGTTACTAGTGTTGAGTGAACTTCTGTTTTGAAGTTCGGCGTACAAGGTTCGGGTTATCTAAGAATTCCGTTATGGATTCCGCTACCATGGACCATGAGTTATAACCCTACCTGTTACTGCATCTAATGAAGGGTGTATGGCTTCCCAGTTGAGGCTAGGGAAGAGCGAATCGACTTCGGATGGTACACTAGGTACCACTAGGAACCGAACCAGAGTTCATTAATTCCCAAAGTTATTACAAAAAGTTCCACGAGACTTCGAGTAATAACGCTAGCTCATCGGAGCCAATACATTCTAAGGGTCCATTCACACGTCTGTAAGTGTTTTGCGGATTCCACTATATTAGAAAATGCCTATTCTTGTCCGCTATTGCTGTCCACATCTTTCCGGCCCCATTAAAAATGAATGGGTCCCCACCTGTTCTGCAAAATTGCGGAACGGATGCGGATCCATTCATGCAGACGTGTGAATGGACCCCAATACTATACGGAGCGGGAACTCCATACAGTATTACAAAAAGGTTTTTAGAGAATCGACTTCGGATGTACGATCAGACGTTGATTTGCTCATCCCTAGTTGAGGCAGTTGCTATAAAACTGCCTTACACCTGAATTGGGGTCTGTTATCAACTTACTTCTTTTGGAGTTTGCTAAGAAGGACTTTGATTTTGTTTTGCCTTTAAAGGACATCTGTCAGCAGGTTTGTTCCTATGACACTGGCTGACCCGTTACATGTGCACTTGGCAGCTGAAGACATCTGTGTTTGTTGAATGTTCATATGTGCCCGCACTGCTAAGTCTACAACTGCCGCGCCCTCTGCACTTTGATGGTGCCAGGTGTAATCACTTTTTCGCTGCCTGGCTCTGTTAAAGTGCAGAGGGTGCAGCAGTTGCAAAGAGAGCAGAGCCTAGAGGCTTATTTGCATATATTAAAACATCACAGCAATGTGGGCACATATGACATGGGGCTACCACAGATGCCAAGTGCACAGGTAACAGGTCAGCCAGTTTCATAGGAATAAATCTGCTGACAGATGCCCTTTAAACATGTTTTTGTTCCTGTGCCTCTTACATTCATTTCAATGGGGCCACAAAAGATGCAGACAGCACACAGTGTGCTGTCCGCATCCCAACAAAAAATGAAAGATGTCCTATTCTTGTCCATTTTGTGGACAAAAACAGGCATTTGTAATATAGAGCGGACCGCAAAAATGGAGACGGTCATGTGCATGAGGCCTTATGCTGGGGATTTCCACTACGGATTTAAAGGGAACCTGTCATCAACTTTATGCTGCCCATACTAACGGCAGAATAAAGTAGAGACAGGTGAGTTGTCGTTTAAAAGTTAAAAGTAAGTGGTTGCCGAGAACCAACATCACAATCATTGCAGACTGGGCCTGGAAAAGAGTCCCGGCCACCTGAGAAGAGTCCTGGTTATCCATGAATTCCTCTCCTGCCCACCCGCTGATGACTGACAGGCTTCTACCTAGTTCTCTCCCTTTCTCTCTAGGATAGAACTGCCAATCATCAGCAGACGGGTGAGAGAGCAGGAGATTAGTAATAACCATGACTCTTCTCAGGTAGATCTGACTCTTCTCAAGGTCTGGGCTGCAATGATTATGATGCTGGTTCTCAGCAACCACTTACCATTAGCTCATGAGTGACACACCGCTGAAATCAGCATTTCTGTCACTATTTTATCCTGCCCTCAGTGAGATCAGCATACAGTTGATGACAGGTTCCCTTTAAACCTTTGCAATGCAGAAATCCACAGCTAAACTGAAGCCAAATCTGCATCAAAATTTGCATGTAGATTTTGCCACAGATCCATTACCAATTTTTTGCACCACAATATGTCCCATGGGAACACACCCTTTAGCGAACTAGCGATAATGCAAATGCTTGTATCCGTTCATAAAAATAAAAAAAGTCTAAGTCAAAACGGATCCGTCTTGACTTACATTGAAAGTCAATGGGGGACGGATCCGTTTTCAATTGCACCATATTGTGTCAGTGAAAAACGGATCCGTCCCCATTGACTTAAATTGTAAGTCAGGACAGATCTGTTTGGCTCCGCATAGTTAGGTGGGCACCAAAATGCTGCTAGCTGCGTTTTAGTGACCGCCTAAAAAACGCAATGGAGACCAAACGCAGCCAAACTGATGCATTCTGAACGGATCCTTATCCATTCAGAATGCATTGGGGCTGAACTGGTCCGTTTTGGGCCGCTTGCGAGAGCCCTGAACGGATCTCACAAGCGGAACCAGAAACGCCAGTGTGAAAGTAGCCTTATGCACACAAGGTCTGTAAAAAAACAAATCCGCAAAATAAGTGCCCTTTCAGCATTTTTCTCACTCCCACCATTAGAAGGGGCTATTCTTCAGCACAATATGGACAAGAATAGGATATTTTCTATAATTTGCAGAACAACAACCCAGGTCCACCAAAAATAGAGATGTGTGCATGGCCCATATAGAAATGATTGAGTGAGAGTACTATCCGAAAAAATATGGATAGCACACGTATGAAAAACACAGTTGTGTGCATGAAGCCTTAGAAATTAGGTATTTATTAATAAAAAACAAGACCATCATGGATCAGATGTAGTAGCTCACCCAGTCCGGATCCGTAGGCTCCACAGTTACCCTATAATATGTAACTTTTCCATCCTCTCTCTCTTGGACGATCAGTTTGTCCGTCGGAAATCGCTTCAAAAGTTGAGAAATTTCTGTCTCTCTAAGTTTAGCGGCCAACTCTACAGTTAGATCTGCAAACTTTATCTCTTTTGGAATAATCGATGGTCGCTCCACCTTCGTTCTACAAGGTGTTTTTTTATTTCCAGAGACATCATCATGTACAGCTGGAAGCTTCTGAGGATGCCTAAACCTGCAGTTCTGATCCATGGAGCAGTATCCTGAAGCAAAGTACCAGCAGAGCTTTCTGTTTCGGTGCTGCTTGTGGAGCGGTTCAGGGTGGGCCTTTGGTGGGACACGGTTCAGCTCATCTTTGCCATGTGGAGCCAGTTGTTCTGCAACTGGATTCTGCTCCACAGTATTATTTGGTACGAGCAGCTTATTCTTTTTCTCAGGGAGTTTGTGATCTACACGTTGATGCCGAAATCTGCATCTCTGTCCAAACTGGCAGTAACGTCCCTGGGAGTAGAACCTGCACAAGCGAGGCTGCGGAGCGTGCAGTGTCACCTTCTGACCCTGAGCAGTGTCCTCTTGTGGAAGAGAAGGGAGTTCTGGACTCTGTTCTTCACTTTCTGCCATCGTAATATAGAAGAACGCAGAAGAAACGCAACCTAAAGTGAATCATACAAGACTATGGTCAGCAGGGCTTTACATCTACAAACCATTATCACAGTCATCTATTATGCTGGCCACAAACCAACTATACAAGGAGACTTAAATGGGTTATCCAGGAAAAGATATTAATGGCTTATCCCCAGTATAGGTCATCAGTATCCAATCTGTAGAGGAGATTTCTGACAAATGACCACAACGGAAGCCGCCAATAAAGGATCAATTTTTTCTGCTCTTCTAAAAAGATCAGAAGAACGGAAAACTATTCAGTGATGTAAACCTCGCCTAAGCTTGGTAGGCTGCAGCGCTCACCGGAGAAAATCCCTTCAAATAAACCCTACAATTCTATTAAAGGGGTTGTCCCGTATCAAAGCATATGTGTGCTATTCAGGGAGGACCCCATTAGGGTGCTGGCACACAGTGCAGTTCTGACATGCATTCAGCAAGCAGTTTTCAATTTAACCAGTTTAGCAGCCTCGTTAACCCTGGTGTTCTGTGTAGTGGGAATGATTTAAAGGGAACCTGTCATCAACTTCATGCTGCCCATACTAACAGCAGCATAAAGTACAGACAGGCGAGTTGATTTCAGCGGTCTGTCATTTATAATTTATAAGCAAGTGGTTGCCGAGAACCAACATCACAATCATTGCGGCCTGGACCTGGAAAAGAGTCCTGGCCACCTGAGAAAAGTCCTGGTTATTCATGAAGTCCTGCTCTCCTGCCACCTGCTGATGGCTGACAGGCTTCTCCCTAGTTTTCTCTCTAGGAGAGACCTGCCAATCATCAGCAGACGGGTGAGAGAGCAGGAGATTAGTAATAACCATGACTCTTCTCAGGTAGATTTGACTCTTTTCCAGGCCTGGGCTGCAATGATTATGATGCTGGTTCTCGGCAACCACTTACTTTTAGCTCATGAGTTACCCCACTGAAATCAGCATTTCTGTCACTATTTTATGCTGCCCTCAGTGAGATCAGCATAAAGTTGATGACAGGTTTCCTTTAAGTAATTTCAGCTAGCTACAATAAAAAACGGCGCCCTGAATACATGTCAGAACAGCACTGTGTGCCAGCACCCTAAGGGAGGGTGGGGAGCAATGGCAGACAGTGGGCTTGGCCCAGGATGTCTCTGAAATGTAATGCTACCATTTAATATTACTGCTTTGCTATTCAGTCATTATTCTGAAAATGTTCCTTGTTGTCCCCGGAAGACGGGAAATCTGCGCCTATTTCTTCTGCTAGTCGCTTAAATAAATGTGTCCTAGTGTGCAGTGACCACTGAGGGATGCACAGAAGGACGTCACTATATATATAGATAGATATAGATATAGAGAGAGAAATCCATACCTCCCAACTTTTTGGACCATTAAAGAGGGATATGTATGGTTCATTAGGTGAAGGATCCATTTTCCTAAACATAGATCTATAAACTTTAATAGTTTTCTCTTATGAAATGGCACAAAAATAATCTAAATATATAAATTTCTAAAATCCAAACTGCTTCAAATAATGGAAAAATATACAAAATGGGCTCAAATTATACAGAGAGGAACCAGAAAAACACTTTATGGTGAATGTAATAATGCAAACCTATACCTCAGATCAAAAAGAGCGACATTTAAAAAGCCAAGAGGGACACACTTGGGAGGTCTGGATATGATAGAGATGGTATTAGCTAGCTAGCGGTGGACACGGTATTAGCTAGCTAGCGGTGGACACGGTATTAGCTAGCTAGCGGTGGACACGGTATTAGCTAGCTAGCGGTGGACACGGTATTCGCTAGCTAGCGGTGGACACGGTATTAGCTAGCTAGCGGTGGACACGGTATTAGCTAGCTAGCGGTGGACACGGTATTAGCTAGCTAGCGGTGGACACGGTATTAGCTAGCTAGCGGTGGACACGGTATTAGCTAGCTAGCGGTGGACACGGTATTAGCTAGCTAGCGGTGGACACGGTATTAGCTAGCTAGCGGTGGACACGGTATTAGCTAGCTAGCGGTGGACACGGTATTAGCTAGCTAGCGGTGGACACGGTATTAGCTAGCTAGCGGTGGACACGGTATTAGCTAGCTAGCGGTGGACACGGTATTAGCTAGCTAGCGGTGGACACGGTATTAGCTAGCTAGCGGTGGACACGGTATTAGCTAGCTAGCGGTGGACACGGTATTAGCTAGCTAGTGGTGGACACGGTATTAGCTAGCTAGCGGTGGACACGGTATTAGCTAGCTAGTAATAGACATAGTAAGTATTAGATAGATAGCTAGTGGTGGACACGGTATTAGATAGCGATAGATATATAGATAGATAGCAGGCAGCCTCAGTCCTGTCAATGTACTGCAGCGGAGACAATGTATGGACCGTATAGTTGTAACTTTCTCCCCGTATAGGGAGCGCGGCCTCCTGACCACACACGGGCCTCCATTACAAGCCCAGTCACTAAGCTCCGTCTAGACAGCTGCGCCTCTTACACCCACTGACTGCACTGCTGACAAACACTGGCTCTTCCAGTCCCCGGCTCTAAGCAGCAGCTGCTGTCACCCACCTGCACGCTGGTACAACAGGTAAACCAGTCCCCCTGAGCAACCTTGTCCTTCGCGATGAACTTCCGCTCTAGTGTGCGCAGACGCCGTTGGTTCCGTGTCTCTGCAGGGCTGTGCGGTTCTCTCCGTCCTATTATTACACAATACTCAGCACACAGCCATTTTATCAGTCCTATCATACCGGAGCGCCGTACACTTACCACACCTCATGCTATAAGCACACAGGGGCTCACATTCATCAGCCCTATGAGTCTCTTCTAGCTTTGTCTTTAATGATGATGATTATTATTATTATTAATCCGTTAACCCCTTCAAGACAAGCCAGTTTTCACCCTAAGGACCAAGCCAGATTTTGCGGACAAGAAAAGGCATTTTCTATATAGTTCTGGCAAAATGCGGAAAGCACATTGCCGGTGTCAGTGTTTTGCAGATCCGTGGATCCGCAAAACACATACGGACGTCTGAATGGAGCCTTACAGGGGGGTGATCAGGGAGTCTATATGGGGTTAATAAGTGACAGGGGGGTGTGGTGTTTGGTGCTACTTACAGAGCTACCTGTCTCCTCTGGTGGTCAATCCAAGCAAAAGGGACCACCAGAGGACCAGGTAGCAGGTATATTAGACGCTGTTATCAAAACAGCGTCTAATATACCTTTCAAGGGTTAAAAAAAAAAATTGCATCTACAGCCTGCCAGTGAATGATCGCCGCTGGCAGGCTGTAGATGCACTCGTTTACCTGCCGTTTCCTGTGAACGCGCGCTCCTGTGTGTGCGTGTTCACAGGAAATCACGCGGCTCGCGAGATGACGCGCTGGCGTGTCGAAGAGGAATAAACCATCCGCCTCCGGACCGCAATCCTGCGTAATATGTCAACTTTTTTTATTTATTTCAGTTTTACACTATAAAAGCATTTTTGAAGAAAGAAAATCATGTTTTAGTGTCTCCATTTTCTGAAAGCCATTTTTTTTTATTGTTTGGGCAATTGTCCTATGTAGGGGCTCATTTTCTGCGGGAAAAGATGACGGTTTGATTGGTACTATATTGGGGTACATATGTCTTTTTGATCGCTTGGAATTACACTTTTTGTGCTATATGGTGACAAATGGCATTTTTGGTAGTTTATATTTTATGGCGTTCACCTGAGGGATTAAGCCATGTGATATTTATAGAGCTGGTTGTTACAGACGTGGAAATACCTAATATGTCTACTTGTTAAAAATGTATTTCAGTTTTACACTATAAAAGCATTTTTGAAGGAAAAAAATCATGGTTTAGTGTCTCCATTTTCTGAAAGCCATATTTTTTTTTTTATTGTTTGGGCGATTGTCTTAGGTAGGGTCTCATTTTTTTGCGGGAAGAGATGACGGTTTGATTGGTACCATTTTCGGGTGTGTAAAACTTTTGATTGTGATTAAGGTGACAAAAATTGCATTTTTCTCCTCAGTTTTTATAAAAAAAATTATGGCGTTCACCTGAGGTGGTAGATTATGTGACATTTTAATAGAGCACTTCGTTACGGACTCAGCAATACCTAATATATCTTTAAAACTATTTAATGGTGATGGGGCTTTTTTTTTTTTTACTTAAACTTAAATTATTTAATTATAAAAAACACTTTTTTATATTTGTCCCACTGTGGGACTTAACCTTTTCAGGGTTTGATTCCTGTTTCAATTCAGTACAATACATAGGCCTCATGCACACGAACGTATTTTATTTCCGTGTCCGTACCGTTTTTTCTGCTAACCGTATACAGAACCATTCAATTCAATGGGTCTGCAAAAAAGACGGAAGTTACTCTGTGTACATTCTGTTTCTCTATGTCCGTATTTCCGTTCCACAAAAAAATAGAACATGTCCTATTATTGTCCACATTACGGACAATGAGAGTACTGTTCCATTAGGGGACAGCTGTTACGTTCAGCAAAATACGGAATGCACACGGACGTCATCCGTATTTTCTGCGGATCCGTTTTTTGCAGACCGCTAAATACATACGGTCGTGTGCATGAGACCTAGAACGCTGCCAGTTGCCTAGGAGACCCAGCCCCCAGGATGGATCTCCTGGGCTTCCGTAGAAGTGGCCTGTGTCAGGCCGGGGGGGGGATGGAGTCAGAGGGAGGCCCCTCCCACTGTAACCCCCACACGTGCCGCGGTCTGTGCGGACCGTGGCACGTGAAAGGGTTAATCCGCCGGCCTCACCTCATACAGCGAGAACGGCAGATGCAGCAGGGACGCGGCTATCAGTAACAGCCTGGCCCATGCTGCGGATTGGGCGGGTGCAGCTCCTGCACCCGCCCGATCACATCACGTACATGCACGTTAGGATCTGGTAAGAAGCCACATTCCCTCACGTACATGTACGTGAAAATGCATGAAGGGGTTAAAGACCAAGCCTGTTTGGGCCTTCATGACAAAATGTTTTAGTTTTTGGACCATTACTTTTTAGCGCCAATTTTATTTTATTTTTTACTGACATGACTGCATGAGGACAAATTATTTGAACTTTTTAAAAAATATTTTTTGTTAAGGCCCCTTTCACACGGGCGAGAATTCTGCGCGGGTGCAATGCGCGAGGTAAACGCATTTCACACGCACTAAATCCGGACCCATTCACTCCAATGCGGCTGTGCACATCAGCAGTGATTTTCACGCATCACTTGTGCGTTGCATGAAAATCGCATGAAAGCTCTATATTGTACGTTTTTCACGCACGCAGGCCCCATAGAAGTGAGTGGGGCTGCGTGAAAATTGCAAGCATCCGCAAGCAAGTGAGGATGCGGTGCGATTTTCACGCATGGTTGCTAGGAGACGATCGAGATGGGGACCCGATCTTTATTATTTTCCCTTATAACATGACATGGTTATAAGGGAAAATAATAGCATTCTTAATACAGAATGCTAAGTAAATTAGGGATGGAGGGGTTAAAAAATATAAAAAATAATTAAACTCACCTCATCCACTTGTTTGCACAGCCCGACTCTTCTTTCTTCTTCTTCTTTGATTACCTGGGAGGAAAAGGACCATGTGACGGACCATGTGATGAGCGCAGTGACGTCTTTTCCTCCCAGGACCTCAAAGAAGAAGAAAGAAGACAAGCCGGGCTGCGCGAACAAGTAGATGAGGAGAGTTTAATTATTTTATTTTTTAACCCCTCCATCCCAAATTTACTTAGCATTCTGTATTAAGAATTCTATTATTTTCCCTTATAACCATGTTATAAGGGAAAATAATAAAATCTACAGAACACCTAACCCAAACCCGAACTTCTGTGAAGAAGTCCGGGTTCAAGTCTGGGTACCAAACATGCCGATTTTTCTCATACGCATGCAAAACGCATTAAAACACTTTGCACTCTCGCTGAAAAATTGCAAATTTTCCCACAACGCACCCGCATCTTGTCCGGCCCTCACACACGACACCCGTGTGAAAGAGGGCTAAGGGCTCATGCACACGGCTGGTGCCCGTATTGCGGCCCACAAATAGTGGGTCTGCAATATACGGGCACCGTATCACAGATGCGGACCCACAATCTGGATGATATGGTGTGGAGGCACGTAGCAGATAGCCCTGCTTCTGTGGCATTTCGGTCCGGGCATCCAAGTTTTTCACCAACATTTACGCCTGTTTCCAGGAAAATCCACAGCATACTACAGTACCATGTGAGTAGTTGAGAATTACGCAGTTTCCAGGAAATTCTGGAGTGTAATATAGTACCAGCCGATGAGATCTATGCCCGTTTCCATTTACGCATGCGGCGAGCAGGTGTAATTACAGCTCTACCACCCCTTTCACTTAGGGCTCATGCACACAAACGTATTTTCTTTCCGCGTCCGTTCCGTATTTTCTGCGGACCGTATGCGGAACCATTCATTTTAATGGGTCTGCAAAAAAAAATACGGAAGTTAGGGCTCGTTCACACAAACGTATTTAGCGTTCCGTATATGGTCCGTTTTCTGCGTTCCGCATACAGTCCGTATATGGAACCATTCATTTCAATGGGTTCGCAAAAGATGCATCGGTTGCTCCGTTCCGTGGCCCCGCAAAACTTATGAGCCCTGTCCTATTCTTGTCCGTTTTGCGGACAAGAATAGGCATTTCTATAATGGGCCTCCTGTTCTGTTCCACAAATTGCGGAAGGCACACGGCGGCATCCGTTTTTTGCGGATCTGCAATTTGCAGAACGCAAAAAACTGCACAGTCCAGTGAACGAGCCCTTACTCCGTGTGCATTCTGTTTCCGTATTTCCGTTCTGCAAAAAAATAGAACATGTCCTATTATTGTTTGCATTACGGACAAGGATAGGACTGTTCTATTTGGAGCCAGCTGTTCCGTTCCGCAAAATAAGGAATGCACACGGACGCCATCCGTATTTTTGGCGGACCGCATAATTATCATTATTTATAATGCTGTGTGCCTCTGCTTGACCTTATTGCTACTGAATCATAGTGACAGCTTTATGTCAGTGTGATTCTGCAGAAGTAAGGTCAAGCAGAGACACACATCATTATAAATCAGGATAAGGGCTCTTTTACACAAGCGTGTCCCTTGCGGGAAGGGATTGTGGTTCTAGACTACAGAAGCGCACGGCATTATCATGTTTGAAAAAAAGCTGTTAGTATGACTCCGATACAGAAAGGTCAGGGAGAGGCACGTAGCATTATCAATCATGATAATGCTGTGCGCTTCTGTAGTCCAGACCGCACAATCCCTCCCACACATGAAGCGTGATTCCCGCAAGGGACATGCCCGTGTGAAAGAGCCCTAATGCTGTGCTCTCCTGAGAAAACAACAGGGTCCAGAACGGAGAATCACGCTCAGACACTGAGTGCGATTTCCGGACTGCACATGGTCATGTAAAAGAGCCCCTAGGGCTCATGCAAAAAGCAGATCCACAAAAAATACAGATGTGTATTTCATATTTTGCACAACAGCTGGCCCCTAATAGAACAGTACTATCCTTGTCCGTAATGCAGACAATAATCGGACATGTTCTATTCTTTTGCGGAATGGACATACGGAAACAGAATGCACACAGAGTAACTTCCATTTTTTATTTTTTTTGCAGACCCATTGAAATGAATGGCTCCGCATACGGTCCGCAAAAAAAATGGAACGGACATAAAATACATTCATGTGCATGAGCCCTTACCTTATTTATACATCAGTGATTTTTAGCAGAAAACAGGAGTGCAGCCTACACAGAGATAAGGTATAATGGAACGATATGCAGATGTTTTTGACCTATATTGTAGAAAAATTAATAGTTGTAATTAGCGTGCATCAAAGTTTGTGTAAGGAAAAAGGTAACTTCATCTTCCCTCAGCTGCAGCTAGAGAACGACCCAAGTGCTACCATCTTGATTGAAATTCTGAGCAACTCCTCCCCTCCTTGCCCAATCTCCGTCCTTTATTGACTAACAAAAGGTGTAAAAGGGGCTGGCCCAAGACAAGGATGCAGGAAGTGATGACATACAGGAAGTGATGACATAGGAAGACAAGACACCATCATTTAGAATAACATAGCCAGCTAACAAACACATGTATACTATAATCTACCATTACCACTGGAGCGAACTTTATCCAGCCTTGCTCAGTGATCAATGCCAGATAAAGTTACTATGATCCACATGCATGTTTATTTACAGTACAGCGTCATTATCTCCAGCGGCTGATCAGGCGCACTAGAGACAACAAACGCACGTTTCTTTACAGGACATACACGGGAAGATATCCACTCCAATGGTTCACCCTGACACTGAGAGACATGATGACAATACACAATATATTAAATACAGATCCTAATAAAATTTCCACAACAGTCCCTCCTCTTTGTCATATGCTCCCCAGTGTCCCTTGATGAATCTCAATCTTCTTCTTTGAAAAAAAACTGTCTTGTCTACGAAAAGTCCTGAATCCATAAAACAAAACAGATGATGGAAAACAGAACGTCAATCTTGACACGTAGCTTCTTTTCTTCGAGAGCTGACTCAGGAGGTGGTGTTTCGTGTTGGTGGCCGGCTGGTTTGGGATCCTCTGCATCTGGCCCATGGTTTGGTCTTCAGGGCTTCTTGTCTGTTCGGGCTTCGGTATATCAGTCGATTAGACATCAGGAACATCCCACTCCGGCGTATAGAAGGAATTGAAACAAAAAAACATAAGTACAGGTCCTATTTCCTTTCGCCCGGATCCAATGGAAAACCAGTGAGCCCCAAGACCTCCCAAAGCTTTAAAAAGGATTCTGACTCTCAGTAGTCATAGCTCCGCCCCTTCCCAGCTCCTGTCAGTATGGGCCTGACCCTTGTCAATGGTGTCTGCTAGCCTGGCATAACCATATACCTTCCTCACAACTGGAGGATCCCACATCTACGGGTCGCCTAGCTGCCCGGACACCCATACAGGATTAACAAGCGAGGAGCAGGAGCCAGAGCTAATATTAATATCATCTATCAACAAATGCCTCCTTGTAACAAATAAACAAAAGTGATACTCTGCATTCTTTGACTTAGTTGAGCAGCTTCTTGCAGTGAACAGTGTGGATCCAGTTGTCTCGTCCCTCGAACTTCAGAGAGGTTGGCGTCATCAGCAGCACCTGGAATGCCGCAAGATATCTTTGCTCTAGTCCCATCCTTGGATGTTTCTTTAGCAAGACCCAATCACCTGGTTGACTAGAATGAACACTGTTTATTGAGTCTGGGTCCGGGAGTAACTCCCGAACCCGGTGGTGGACATCGGGTGATAACCCGTGGGGCTGATGGAATAAAAGGGTTACAGCGGAACATTCAGGCCATGGATCGGCCGTGATTTTTACCTTCTTTGCAAAAATCTGACCCAAGTACCAGCAAAGAAAAGGCAGTTGTGATTGATTGACATTTGAGAGGTTAGAAAGTTTGAAGATCGTTGTTTTCTGCACCACTTTCCCCCCTTCTCATCGTCCTTAAAACCAGAACGAAGAGAAGCTGGATTAAACATGGTGCATCGTCTCAAGGTTAGATGGAGAGATGACGGAGGGATGAGAGAGAGAAGAGAAAGAGAAAAGCGCTTCTCTTGGACTCTGCAGTCTTAGCGGGATGGGAGTACATGACAGTGTTAGTTTGCACTGTCTGGTACTTTTGAATGCCCTGTTGCTGGAGATCGATGGATTCGTGCAGCCACAGTTCTTCTTTCTGGAGGGAACCATGGCTTTGGAGTCTAGTGGGGAGTTTACGGACAAACTTTTTCCCAATCCAGACCTCAAAGGTCCCTTCTTTGGGGATGGTCCACTCTCAACCTACAGTCCCTTGGCGCCAATCTTTGAGGGGCTTAACAACTCCTCCTCCATAGATGGATTTCATGTACTGCTTGGCTGTCTTATAGTCAGAAGTGGTACCCTTCTGATCCCTAAATTTACCTAAACCCATGCTCGAGCATACAGTTTCCCGCGACCTACGCAAGGAATTGTCCCGCGACCTACGCCGGACGGCTGTTAATCCCCTTCGTTCGCCTCTGAGTTGCCCTAGGGTTTCTGGCACCGACACACTGACACACGTTTACCCTAGTTAGACCTCAGGAAAAGGAGTAATCAGTGTGAGGAAAAGGGCTCTCGCCGACACGGCGGCCCTCTGAGTCTCCTAATAAGATATACCAGCCTCGGTTTTGGCTCTGAATAGTGACCTGACCACAGGATAGGGCTTCCAATTGACCTGGAGTGGAAAAAGGGGTGCACGGAGAACACACAGTACCTTCTGTGGGGATGAGGGGTACACAGAGAACACACTACCTTCTGTGGGGATGAGGGGTACACAGAGAACACACAGTACCTTCTGTGGGGACGAGGGGTGCACAGGAAACAAACACACAGTACTCCTGTGGGGAATGGGGTTACTCACACAGCTATTGGTATGCCCAAGTGATATATATCACCTTGTCTCCTTAAAAAAATGCTCATCAACTCACTTTCCTTTGCCGATATGATTCTATATAGTCAAGCTGAACAGCACACAAAGCCCTTTTTGCAGTGACTGATCAAAAACCTCTCACTCAGCAGCAACCCTTGAATTCAGACAGTAGTTCCCACACAATATCATGAGACCCCCAGTACTCCTAACCAAATCTACAGAGGAAAGAGAGGGAGAGAGAGAAAAAGAAAGAAAAAGAGAAAAGCACCAAAATATGAATAGACTAAAACCTAAAAAATAAAAACGAATTAGTAAGGAAAACTGAAAGAAACAAATAAAAACCTAAAAAAAATTAAAAAAAAAATAAAGAATTAGTAAAAGAAGAAAAATGTAAATGTAAATTAATCAAAGAAATACCCAAACAAAAATAACTGAAAAATAAAAAAAGGAAAAAACACTTGATTATATACATTGAGCTTCAGTAAAAAGTAATTTTACCTTAAAACCCCAAATGCATACAAAAACTAAAACCTTAGGAACACATACAATTGTATAGGACTGAATTAACAAATCAATGTCCTGGAGGGTTCCCCTGAAACCGTACAAGAGAAATTCTACCCACCCAGTAATTAAAATGTTAATTTGCCCAGCCCCAAACAGCTTCAGATTCATTTGACCAGAGAAGCAGGATTTAACATCACAAGGTCCCAAAACCGGTTTCTTTCACATTTTAACTGTTCATATTGTGATTTAAAATCCACTTCACTGATAAATGACCTTAGCTGTCCCTGGGTTCTCTGCCTTTGCAAAGAAGCATGTCTGGGACCATTACCCCCCCTTGCTGAATAAACCACTTCACTTCTAGGTGTGGTTCTGTGGTACTTAACAAATCTGTGTCTGTTGCCATTGGCAACGTCACAATATTGTGCAATGTGGCTGTATTCCCTGCACGCGAAACAAAGAATAGCTCGCCTCCCTGCACAAGGCGATTTGACTTGGCGCACAACATTAACCATCCCAGCATGACTAGATCTCACACTACTATCTGTATTGAGTCCACTTACCACAGACTCATCTGAGGAATCTTCTGGCCTTGTGTTAATACGTCCAACTCCAGGGTCAGACACGTTGTCCATCTCCATCCCAGAGTCGGTTCCACTATGTGACCCACAGTCCTCAGACTTCTCCAGACTTCTCTAATCGCAGACACATTACTCTCCAAGGGTTGTTTCATCAGGCTTTCAGATAAACTTTCATTCTCCTTGCACAGCTCAGTATTACACCTCACAGTACATTCATAATTAGCGCTAGCTTCAGCTGCCTGCTGGACAAGAGATCTCAATTTAACAATTTACACTTTTAAATCTTCCACTTCTCCTTCCAAACTCAGCTTCAGCCTACAAGACTCCTGATATTTATCCGCTATCCACCCAGCAGCAAAAATCAGAGCATACTTGCCTTTCCTTTTGCGCCATTTTTTGGTACTGATCAGGTTTGCTACACAATTCTGGGCCTGCAGCCATGGATCAGTAGATCCCTGCATAGCCTGAAGAATGGCTGCAGTGTCCTTCAACTTTGTTACTTCTTTAAAAATACTTTCCATTGCACCAGAAAAGTTAAGAAGTTACAAAAAAAAAAACACAATTCCCTGTACTGCTCATCATACAATCTCTGTACAATCAACACAACGGAAAAACGCTTACCTTATCCTTACACCCCTTGATGCAGCAGACAACAACCACATAGGTTGTTTAAATAGATTTTTATTTTTTCTGATACCAGCAGATTGGAGTACACAGATTTCAGTTCACAAAGAGCAAAACTTTCTAAAAAATGAGAGTAAGGGAAAAGAATATTACCTTATGCCGGCCTTTTTGCTTTTTGAAAATTAAATTGTGTCTCCTTTAAGTTCTGCTAATAACAGGGGAAAAAAATTATTTCCTTCCTGAGCTCGCCATCTGTTGTAGAAAAATGAATGGTTGTAATTAGCGTGCATCAAAGTTTGTGTAAGGAAAAAGGTAACTCCATCTTCCCTCAGCTGCAGCTAGAGAACGACCCAAGTGCTACCATCTTGATTGAAATTCTGAGCAACTCCTCTCCTCCTTGCCCAGTCTCCGTCCTTTATTGACTAACAAAAGGTGTAAAAGGGGCTGGCCCAAGACAAGGATACAGGAAGTGATGACATACAGGAAGTGATGACATAGGAAGACAAGACACCATCATTTAGAATAACATAGCCAGCTAACAAACACATGTATACTATAATCTAACATTACCACTGGAGCGAACTTTATCCAGCCTTGCTCAGTGATCAATGCCAGATAAAGTTACTATGATCCACATGCATGTTTATTTACAGTACAGCGTCATTATCTCCAGCGGCTGATCAGGCTCACTAGAGACAACCAACGCACATTTCTTTACAGGACATACACGGGAAGATATCCACTCCAATGGTTTACCCCCGACACTGAGAGACATGATGACAATACACAATATATCAAATACACATCCTAATAAAATTTCCACAACACCTACACCTGGTTTTGGCTCACAATCACTGACGTGAATAAGGGCTCATGCACACAAACGTATTTTCTTTCCGTGTCTGTTCCGTTCTTTTGCGGACCGTATGCAGAACCATTTACTTCAATGGGTCGGCAAAAAAAAAACATAAGTTACTCCGTGTGCATTCCGTTTCCGTATGTGCGTTCCGCAAAAAAATTGAAAATGTCCTATTATTGTCCACATTACAGACAAGGATAGTACTGTTCTATGAAGCTGTTCCGTTCTGCAAAATACGGAATGCACACGGGTGTCATCCGTATTTTGAGCAGCTCTGTTTTTTGCGGACCGCAAAATAAATACGGTCGTGTGCATGAGCCCTAAAGCTTTAAAAGGAGTAACTCCCCCTGCAACATCATTTAATAGCAAGAATACTATTCTACTACTATCTATATATACATATATCATTTTTATATATATATTTTTATACACAGGGTGAGTCAAAAGTCGTAAGGCATCCTTTTATTTCAGAAACAAAAAGGGAAAATTAAATTTCTGAATACCCAGCAAGTAATGGGTGAGGGACGAGCCTATCTTTTAGGCTATATCTGGAGCATGACTGTCATCTTGAAAGCCGCCATACTGGATCAAGGGCAAATTTTTCCAATGGGAGGAGGGTCATATAGCATATGGAAGAAGACCAGAATTTTCTCAGAAATCGATTGTCACAATCACATTTGAAATATCTTCTGTGGTTCAAAAGTTATATATATTTTTTTTTTTCCCAAGGAAAATACTTAGGGTGAGAATAAACCCAAGGTAATGTCATGGGCTCATGGAGAACTTATTACTAGTAAGTGTAATCAAATATTTACTTTACGCCCATGACAGCACCCTGAGAGAAAGATTAGAATAGCATATTCAGACCACTGCCTAAAGTGCTTTTCTACCAAAGCACAAGAGGTCATTGGAACCCAAGTCGAGTCTATAATGCTTGAAAAAAAAAAAGGTATTGGGGGAGCTCCAGGTGGCTTGCTCTAAAAGTCTGCTATATTGTAGCATCAGCTCTCTCAACCCAGGAAGTAGACACAGATCTAGTAGAATGGGCCCCACCTTAAAGAGGAGATCTATCCACTGCAGTATAGGCCAAACAGATGGCCCTCACTATCCACCTTGCAAGAGTCCTAGAGATACTTTATCGCCTTTATGCCTGCCCCAAAACGGAACAAAAAAACAAGAAGCCTTTCTCCACTCACGAGTCACTTCTAAATATCTAGAAAGGCATCTTTTGACATCTATATAATGTAGTTTATCTTCCTTATTTTTAGGATTCTGACATATGGAAGGTAAAAAACTCCTGTAAATGATGAAAATGGGACACCATTTTAAAAAGAAAATCTGGGTCAGGTATGATAATAACTATCCTCCAAGAATGAGGAGAGGCAGAAAAGGCACTAATCTCCCTCACCCTTCTTGCCGAGGCCATGGCAACCAGGAAGGCTATTTTGAAGACCAGAATCTTAAGAGGCAAATCTTCCAAAGGCTCAAAGGTAGGCTCAACTAAACTTGACATAACCAAGGTGAGGTCCCAAAGGGGAGGATCTATCACCCTAGGAGGTTCTAGTCTACCCGCTACTCTAAAGAGATGTCTAATCGAGGAATGGATAGAAATAGGAAAATCAAAGAAGGCACCAAGAGGAGAGACTTGTACTTGGGTGTAAGGTTCTTATTTAAGCAAATAAAATGAAGAAAATCTAGAGTCTTAATCATAGGCAGAGTACTACAGTGCCTTGAAAAAGTATTCATACCCCTTGAACTTTTCCACATTTTTTCATGGTACACCCACAAACTAATGCACACGAGCGTAATGGCTCAGTGCTCGTGCTGTTGTGCACTTCTGGTGCGGATGCAAACCCATTGACTTGAATGGGTCACCGATCTGCAAGATACCACAAACGATAGGACATGTCTAGGACATCTTTTGCGGTGCAGAAGCATGGATTTCATATCCCACAGAAGCACTTTGTATGCAAAAGATAGGTGAAGTCCTATCTTAAGTTGTATCTGGCGGACCCATTCAAGTCAACGAGTCCGCATACGCTACATGGAGTGCACATGGCCAGTTCCTGTATACTGCAGCCAATACGGACACGGAGCCCTTATGTTTGTCTTCATAAGCAACTAAACGTATTTCATTGGGATTTTTTGTGATAGACAGACACAAAGTAGCAAATGTGTGTGAAGTGAAAAGAAAATTATACATGGTTTTCAAAAAAATTTATCACAAAAAATCTGGAAAGTGTGGCGTGCATTTTTATTAAACCGCCATGAGTCAATACTTTGTAGGACCATCTTTCGCAGCAATTACAGCTGCAAGTCTTTGCACATCTAGAGGCTTTGCAAAATAGCTCAAGTTCAATCAGATTGGATGGAGAGCATCAGTGAACAGCAGTTTTTAAGTTTAGGTCTGGACTTTGGGCCATTCTAACACATGGATATGCTTTTCTCTAAACCATTCCATCTTAGCTGTGGCTATATTTTTAGGGTCATTATCCTGCTGGAAGGTAAACCTCTGCACCAGTCTCAAGTCTTTTTAAGCCTCTAACAGGGTTTCCTCCAGGACTGCCCTGTATTTAGCTTCATCCATCTTCCCATCAACTCTGACTAGCTTCCCTGTCCTTTCTTCTTGCTACTCTTCCATAAAGGCCAAATTTGTGGAGTAAATGACTAATAGTTGTCTTGTGGATCTCTGCATCTCCTCCAGAGTGACAATGGGCCTCTTGGCTGCTTCTCCAATTAGTGCTCTCCTTGTTTGGGTTGTCAGTTTTTTCTTCACACATACTTGCTACTTTGTGTTGGTCTATTACATTAAAATTTAATAAAATAAATTTAAGTTTGTGGGTGTAATGTGATTTTTTTTTCTAAAAGTTCAAAGGGTATGGATACTTTTTCAAGGCACTGTAAGAGGATCAATGGGACCCTTTAAAAACTTAAGGAAGGGAGGGGCGTGGCTTGCTCATGGCAGAGTAGGACGCATGGAAGTGTAGCTCTCCCACCTTCTCCACATTACTGGCTATTCTAACGAATTCACCTGCCATTTGGAAGTTCTGGATGGGTCGCAAAACAACTAAAGGGCCGCAAAAGCCCGCACAGCAGTTTCGGTATCCAGAAGTTCTTCGGCTTGCAGTCGTCCGTTACAGGGCTGGCAGAGACTCCCAAGATGGCGACCGGGAGAAGTCTCCCAGCGGCTTTGTCGGAAAAGGAGCCCAGGAGTCCGGCATCAAGTGCTGCAGATGGGGACTGGGATCTCCGTTCGTATTTACAAAGCGCTGCCAACTAAGGCGGACCTGGCGCAGTCGGTGCAGAGGCTGGAGCGGACTTACCGTTCTGAGATGGAGACCCTTAAGGGGGAAATTAAACATCTGGGCACCAGGGTGGAGGCCTCGGAGAAGATGCAGGAGGCCTTCCACGACCAGTTGGAGGACCAGCATAAGGTACTGCCGGCCCATTCCCAGCAGATCACTCACCTGCTGTCCCATGTGGATGACCTCGAGAACCGCCATCATAGGAATAACCTACGGATCCGGGGGGTGGCAGAGTCGGTCCCCATGTCTGAGCCGGAAGCGACGATTCAAACCTTCTTTGGGTCTCTGCTGGGGGACTCTGTACCGTTTCCGGTGGAATTAGATCGCCTGCACAGAGCCTTGGGCCCTAAATCAAATGATGCATCCAGGCCGAGAGATATAGTGTGCAGGGTGCACTTCTTCAAGATAAAAAGATATTTTGAGAGCGGCCAGACAGGCGAACTGTCTTGAATTATGGGGGTCTGCAGTTCAGATTCTGCCGGCCCTCTCCAGGTGTACTCCAACTCCGGAGGGCGGTGAGGCCCTTACTGACCTTATTAAAGGATAAGGAGATTTGATATAGATGGGGATATCCGTTCCAGCTTCACACCAGGAAGGATGGCAGATGGGCGGTGTTCAGAGATCCTGAAGACCTTCCCAAGTTCTTAGAGACCTTCTCGCTCCCACAAGTTGCACTGCCGGAGTGGCCAGCAGTCCCGGGGCCTGCACCAATGCCCCAGAGGGAGAGATGGTCTGAAGTCTCTCCAAGAGCTCCAAACAGAGGAAGTCACCTTGAATGCGGACTCACTAGCTTAGGGGTCATATAAGTGTTGCAAGGGCCGTTTACACTGTCGCCGAAGGGTGCACCAGTGGATGCCTCATTTAAATGTAGTTACAGCCGGTAGGCTGTCAGGTTATGTTCTCTTATGATCAGCTACGTATTGTTAATGGTCTCGTGGGGGACAAATGTTCTGTTTTTATGGGGGTAAGCTGTGTCCCTATTTTGTACCCGGTAAGTGGGTCGTAAGGCCCAAAGGGTTAATTAGTGTACGTCTGTGACAGGATGTATTTTATATGTTTGCTAACTGAATAGCACATTCTAGAGTTCATTTTGCATATTTCATGTGGGGATGGTGGGGAGGGGCCTTCTCTGTCAATCAGGGCTTCCTCTTCTCCCCAAGTTCTGTGGGTAGTGGACAGTAGTTATGGTCCGCCGCCTAGTGTTACTTACATGTAATATTGCTGCCTTGTATTACAAGGACTTATTTGTTTTATGTGTCCGTTGTGTGTCTTCCCTGATGTGTCCTGTCTTACGTGGGGTAGTGTTTCTATCCTATAATTCTGGGTATCTGTATTCTTTCTTGATTAATATTACACAGCATTATGTCATCCATTAAGGTATGCTCTTATAATGTGAATGGCCCGAATGAACCGGTAAAGAGGAACCAGGTATTTTATAACCTCCGAGAAACAGAGAGTGGGAATAGCCTTCTTACAAGAGACCCATTCCAAAACAAGTAATGTCCCCACCTGTAGGAATAGATACTTCCCTATTTGGGCCCATAGTACTTATGCTGATTCTAAGTCCAGAGGGGTCGCTATAGCTATTCACAAAGATGTCCCATGCACCATAATGGACTCTCATCAGGATAGTCAAGGCCGTTACCTATTTTTGAAAGTAAACATTGGTGCTAGACTGTTGGTTTTGGCTAATATTTATTGTCCCAACACAGGTCAGAAGGGGTTTGCGGATCTGGCTTTTGCGGTGTTGGAGGACTTTGCGGAAGGTGTGTCGATTATCCTGGGAGGGGACATTAATCTCCCTCTGGACGTTAAATTGGACACGTCTTCAGGTGGATCTTCCGTCTCCCCTGGGGTGGCCCGTAGCTTCCAGAGGCACCTACATTCGCTTTGTTTAGTGGATGTGTGGCGGATTATCCATCCTACGGTGAAGGACTTCGCATTCTTTTCCATTGCCCACAACTCATACCACCGTTTAGATTATATTTAAAGGGCTCTTGGAAGTTAAATGACAATGTGTTAAAAGATAGTGTGTGTGTGGCCGACATTAAAAGGGGCTATAGCGGAATTTATGGAAGTTCACGTGGAAGACCCCTCTAGGTCGACAATTATGTGG
This sequence comes from Bufo gargarizans, assembly GCF_014858855.1. Classification (NCBI taxonomy): domain Eukaryota; kingdom Metazoa; phylum Chordata; class Amphibia; order Anura; family Bufonidae; genus Bufo; species Bufo gargarizans. Next base: position 199,721,698 of record NC_058081.1, on the reverse strand, counting down.
GAGGCCCTTAAGTGTGTGATTGGGGTCGCCTGATCTCGAACGCTTCCAGGTTGAAGAAGAAGCGCTCAGCGCGGATCGTCGAGTTATTACAGAAATTGACTGAGTTAGAGGGACGCCATAAAAGCAGCCTTGATCTGAGGGTATATCAGGAGCTAATGTGAGGTCAGGAGCACCTTGTGGAAACTCATTGACCAGAAATGTTTAGTGGCCCGGGACAAACTCAAGCGTTTGTTTTACGGTATGGGGGACAAAAGCGGTAGACTCCTGGCTATATTCCGTCCATCAATTGCAGAGCAGGAGGGAAGGTGCATGCTACCGGGGACATATTGAGGGAGTTTCAGGCCTATTATGAGAAGCTGTATAATTGGAAAGGTAAATATGCGGATTTGGCACCTGAACTTAAAGTTCAGAAGATTAGACAGTATCTGGTAGGGCTGAAGGGGCCTAAATTATCGATTGAGGTCAGGGATGCCTTAGAGGAGGAAGTGTCCGAACAGGAGATTAAGGGGGTCGTGAAACAGCTAGTAGTGGGTAAGTGTCCTGGCCCAGACGGGTTAACACCACGTTTTTACAAAAAAAATTCTGGATGAGGTGACAGGGCCTTTGAAGGATACGTGTAATTCTATTGTCTGTGGCGCTATGTTACCAGCACAGGCCTTGACGGCACACATCTGTGTTCTTCCTAAGCCAGGGAAGGACCCTTTGGTATGTAGTAACTACAGGCCAATTTCTTTAATTAACATAGATGTTAAGATATATGCTAAAATTTTAGCGAACAGACTGAAGGTCCATATTCCTTCCCTGGTTTATGCGGATCAGGTGGGATTTGTGCCTGGTAGGGAATCAAGGGATAACACTATTAGATCCCTAGCTCATATTGCGAGAGCTGCGGCCACTAAACTGCCTCTATGCCTACTCTCAGTTGATGCGGAAAAGGCTTTTGACCGTGTCAATTGGGATTTCTTGAGAGAGACCTTACAGGCATTTGGTCTGGGTCCTAACATGTTGCATCGAATAATGGCCCTTTACAATAAGCCAAGAGCCCAGGTGAGAGTGAATGGCGCACTATCTTCCCCTTTTGAGATCCACAATGGGACTCGTCAGGGGTGTCCATTGTCCCCTCTGCTGTATATTCTGGTCATGGAGTTTCTGGCAAGGGCGTTTAGGACTAATCCGTCCATACGAGGTTTGCATTTTGGAGCCTCAGAGTCTAAAATAGCTGTTTAAGCTGATGATCTATTGATATACTGCTCAGACCCAATGGTTAGCTTACCGAATATTACGAAAGAGTTTTCTTTATTGGGGATTTAAGTAACTTCAAAGTGAACTTCCATAAATCCGAGATCTTGAATGTCACTGTCCCACGCTCCACTGTGCAATCCTTGAAACAGGCTTTTCCATTCCAATGGAAGACGGATTACATACAGGTCCTTCTAAAAAAATTAGCATATTGTGATAAAGTTCATTATTTTCTGTAATGTACTGATAAACATTAGACTTTCATATATTTTAGATTCATTACACACCAACTGAAGTAGTTCAAGCCTTTTATTGTTTTTTTATTATTGATGATTTTGGCATACAGCTCATGAAAACCCCAAATTCCCCAATTAGCATAATCATGAAAAGGTTCTCTAAACGAGCTATTAACCTAATTATCTGAATCAACTAATTAACTCTAAACACCTGCAAAAGATTCCTGAGGCTTTTAAAAACTCCCAGCCTGGTTCATTACTCAAAACCGCAATCATGGGTAAGACTGCCGACCTGACTGCTGTCCAGAAGGCCATCATTGACACCCTCAAGCAAGAGGGTAAGACACAGGAAGAAATTTCTGAACGAATAGGCTGTTCCCAGAGTTCTGTATCAAGGCACCTCAGTGGGAAGTCTGTGGGAAGGAAAAAGTGTGGCAGAAAACGCTGCACAACGAGAAGAGGTGACCGGACCCTGAGGAAGATTGTGGAGAAGGACCGATTCCAGACCTTGGGGGACCTGCGGAAGCAGTGGACTGAGTCTGGAGTAGAAACATCCACAGGCGTGTGCAGGAAATGGGCTATAGGTGCCGCATTCCCCAGGTCAAGCCACTTTTGAACCAGAAACAGTGACAGAAGCGCCTGACCTGGGCTACAGAGAAGCAGCACTGGACTGTTGCTCAGTGGTCCAAAGTACTTTTTTCGGATGAAAGCAAATTTTGCATGTCATTCGGAAATCAAGGTGCCAGGAGGAAGACTGGGGAGAGGGAAATGCCAAAATGCCTGAAGTCCAGTGTCAAGTACCCACAGTCAGTGATGGTCTGGGGTGCCATGTCAGCTGCTGGTGTTGGTCCACTGTGTTTTATCAAGGGCAGGGTCAATGCAGCTAGCTATCAGGAGATTTTGGAGCACTTCATGCTTCCATCTGCTGAAAAGCTTTATGGAGATGAAGATTTCATTTTTCAGCACGACCTGGCACCTGCTCACAGTGCCAAAACCACTGGTAAATGGTTTACTGACCATGGTATCACTGTGCTCTATTGGCCTGCCAACTCTCCTGACCTGAACCCCATAGAGAATCTGTGGGATATTGGGAAGAGAAAGTTGAGAGACGCAAGACCCAACACTCTGGATGAGCTTAAGGCCGCTATCGAAGCATCCTGGGCCTCTATAACACCTCAGCAGTGCCACAGGCTGATTGCCTCCATACCACGCGGCATTGAAGCAGTCATTTCTGCAACAGGATTCCCGACCAAGTATTGAGTGCATAACTGAACATAATTATTTGAAGGTTGACTTTTTTTGTATTAAAAACACTTTTCTTTTATTGGTCAGATTAAATATGCTAATTTTTTGAGATAGGAAATTTGGGTTTTCATGAGCTGTATGCCAAAATCATCAATATTAAAACAATAAAAGGCTTGAACTACTTCAATTGGTGTGTAATGAATCTAAAATATATGAAAGTGTAATGTTTATCAGTACATTACAGAAAATAATGAACTTTATCACAATATGCTAATTATTTGAGAAGGACCTGTATATCTAGGGGTGTGTGTCCCAGCCCGCTTAGAGGACCTATATCAGTTGAATTTTGCCACATTATTATCGGAGATTAGGAAGGATCTTTCCGCATGGAAAAATTTTCCCTTGTCGTGGTTTGGAAGGATACACGCGTTTAAAATGAATGTGTTACCTAGGATTTTGTATCTTCTTAGGTCTATTCCCATTGCACTGCCGCATGTGTTCTTCAAATCCATGCGCTCTATGTTTCTTGATTAAATATGGGCAGGGGCTTCGCCTAGACTGGGGATTAAGTTTCTCATGAGGTCTAAGGACAGGGGTGGGGCGGGAGTCCCTGATATTACTTCCTACCATAGAGCGGCAATCCTCGCGTATATGTTGGATTGGTTCCATAGTGGGACTACTAAGAGGTGGGTGGGTTTTGAGAGGATGGAGGTGGGGGCATTACCTCAGAATCTTCTGTGGGTACCTAAATCTTCACGCAGTAATAAGCTCCCGTATCTCACGATGGGTGTCCTTCAAGTGTGGGATAGGTGCGCTGTTTCATCGGGGTGTACGTCCTTCTTGGGTCCTATGACGCCCATTTTTGATAACCCCAGTTTCCCATTGGGAATGGAGGGGGGAGATTTGGGGTTTACAAAGGGCGGATAATGTTAGAGTGCATCAATTGGTCACGAAGACCTCAATAAGTCTGTTAGACTCTTTCCCGGGACGAAGCGAGAGGGGGGGGGCGTGGATGACGTATAATGGGATGAGGAATTTCCTTTTATCCTTGGGCCCGATTACTTCTCTATCTAGGGATTTAACACCCTTTGAGGCGGTGTGCATGCAATCCTCCCCGCCTACATTTGGCGTCTCTGGTATACGGGCTGCTCCAGGAGAGTAGTGGCCCTCCTTCTTTGCCTTATGTTCTGGCGTGGGAGAAGGAATTAGGCAAAGAATTTTCTGCGGTTCATTGGGGTAAGGCATTCACGCTGTCTCATAAGTCCACCATTTTCTGCGGGGTGCAAGATTTTTTTTTTTTAAGATCCTTGCAAGATGGTATAGGACTCCTGCTGTCTTGCATTCCTTTTATTCGGAATGGTCAAATATGTGCTGCAGGTGTGGGGGGGGCGGTTGGTACAATGTCCCATATCTGGTGGCAGTGCTCGGAAATAGTTCCCTTTTGGTCTGCAATAAATGAGTTGTATAATCAAGTAACAGGGGCTACGTCCAGATGGACTCTGGAAGAGGCTCTGCTGTCAATGATACCTGGTTCCATTCAGTTAGTTAAACGGGGTCTCCTGAGATTTTTTGTACAGGCGGCTCGTTTGGTGGTGCCGAGGCACTGGAAGTCTCAGGATGTCCCAAAGGTTGAGGAATGGCTAGAGGCGTTTGAAAATATGCGTAGGATGGAAGAACTAATTGCGGAAGATGAAGAGGCTGATCAGAAATACTTGATAATATGGATGCCGTGGCTTCTTTTTAAGGGTTCTCAGGCGTTTCAGGATTGGTTGGAGCAGGCTAGTGTTTCTCCAGCTACTTAAAGTTGAATGTGTGTGGTTGCATGTGAGGATACCATTTTTTTTTGTCTGTCCCTCCCCATACGTGTCCTGTGTGTCTTATTTATGTTTGTCTTCCCCCCTGTTTGTCTAGTCTTGTTATGTTTGCACGGGCTTTCTGTCGGGTCATTACTATAAGCTGGTCTTAACAGTCATGTGTGGTAGCCATGCTGAGGATATTTTGATGTGCATTCTACATTGTATTTGTACGTGATGTTTTCTCTTTTATGTGTTCATTCTCAATAAAATGATTGAACAAAAGACAAAAAAACAAAAAAATACTTAAGGAAGGCCCTCCAAATACTAAGATACAGTAAATACTAAAGGTAACAACTTTCTGCTAGAGAGAGGGTAGAAATAACCTGTTCTGAGAAACCCCTGTCCTTCAAAATCCTTCTCTCAAGTTCCAAGCAGTCAGATGAAGGCAAATAACTCTTGGTAAAATAATGGGCCCTGTAAAAGAAGATCGACCCTTGTGGGAAGGATCTAAGGGTCTGACAGGGACATCTTCCTTAGCCAGGTAAACCATGTTCTCCTTGGTCAGAAGAGGGCTATCAGAACGACTCTTACTTGTTTTTGTCCCAATTTCTGCAATATCCTGGGAAAAAGACTCCGAGGAGGGGAGGTGTATAACAGGGAATCTGGCTATAGAAGAGAAAGAGCATCTATCCCTGGGCGGTGATTCTTGTGTTTTAAGAAAAATAACTTCTTGCATTTCCTGTTTTTTCCTCCTGATTCAGACACCATTCTGCCTAGTTTAGAAAATCTGCAATTTTGTTTTATGAATCCTTCACGTGTGCTACTTTGATAGATGGATAGATGGTATTAGAGGGATAATCATGGAAAATATTTCTGAAGCTAAGGACATAAAATTTCCATTCAATAAAAGTTTTGGACCTTGCCGAATGCTGACTCTCTGGGAGGCTACAAACTTCTCCGACCTTTACTAGGTCTAACCAGAAGGTCAGGGATGCAAATACTTGTGGGTTTAGGTAGAGGAGTGAATTCAGGTTAGAGGAAGACATCTCCCAGCTTTCTAAAATCTTCCATTGTAGTTTCCTGGAATGAAAAAGAGCCCAGTTGACTGCAGGAAATGTTGAGGTCATTCTGCCTAGTACCGACATCCCTTGTCTGATTATCTATTTTTTTCGCCACAATGAGACATTCCACTACCCGCACTATCTGGAATATCTTGTTTTGGGAAATGATACAAGTTTGATTTGTTGAGTCCAAAATGAACCCCAGAAAAAACACGCTGCCAAGAAGGAACCAGGGAGGATTTTTCCCAGTTTATCTGCCACCCAAGTTTCTGTAAAACTGAAATTGTCTCTGCCAGCTGGGACAAAATAATTTCTGATGCTGTGACTACCAGAAAATTGTCCAAGTAGGAAATTACTAAAATGTCTTCTCTCTTATATGAGCCATAACCTCTGCGATCAACTTTGTGAAGATTCTGGGTGCTTGAGAGACTTCAAAGTTCTAAATTAAACCCCTCTCTCACGATTCCTATTATCCCAAAACTTGCTGAAATCTTCTCCCAAGCCTGGGATAACAGAAAGTCATCCACCCATTAAAACCTTGGCATCATCACTGGCCTGATTTGGAGTTGGACTGTGAACTAAAGAGGAAACCCTTGTTCTTTCTGTTTCTACTCTCCTTACAATTACATTCCTTCCTAAAACCTCTATTGAGCTCTTTCCTGTTTATTTCTTTCTAGTAAAGCTGAAAACTGGAAACCCCTTTTCATCTGATGCTTTTTCCAGAAGGTCATCTAAAAACAGATCCAAAAAGGAAATCTCCCTGACGGGAAAATAGAGCAAAGCTTAGGCTTTGACCTTGTATCTGCAGACCAACCCTTAACCATAAAACCCTTTTTGAGAACTAGACAGGGCTGCTGACCAAGCATTTAATCTTAATAAGTCTGCAGATGCATCCGAGATAACATTCACTGCTTAAATAGTAGGAAAAACTGCCAATAACTGATCTCTTGAAGTGATTCTAACTCCTGTAACCACAACTTCAAAGATCAAGCAGTAGATGTAGTGGCTACATTCTGTTTAAAGGATTGAGTAGATGCTTTCCAGACCTTCTTTAAAGGGGTTGTCCGGGCTTTTTCTATTAATGACCTATCCTCAGGATATGCTTAAGATATACCATTATTTCTAACGTCGCCATAGGAACCTATCTGCAGCAGCCTTGGATCATTCTGGAGGACCGAGGCTGACGTACACACTAACTGGCTCCCCCAATCCCCGCTAGGGGGAGCTGTTGCACCCCTGGGTTTTTGAGCTCCCAGATGCCATGGTCACCTTTGACCCTAGCATCTGAGGGGTTAAATGTGTGCGATTGATGTTATAGTTGATTGCATACTTTAGCAAAACAGTTAAGGTTAGTGTATAGATCTTGAGCATAAGTCAATTGTACCTTGTATATACCCGATAGGAGTCACAATTGATGGGTAAAATAGCATTGGTATCAAACGTCTCTACTCACAAGAGACTTTAGTGTTTTCGGCTGGAGTCGGTGGGGGGGCGTCCCACCCGCTACACAGCCACTCACCCGTCCTGATGTATCTGCGCCGGCTCTGTGTCTATCCGTCTGATAGTTTCATGCAGCTGCTGTACATCTGTGTTGCATGGAGTCAACCAACTTCTGGCACTTGTGAACAGGTATTCCAGCCCTGGATGATTGGGCTACATTCCACAGTTCTTCTCTATTTCTTGGTTTTGCCTCAAACAGCATTTTTTATGTCACCCCACAAGTTTTCTATTGGATGAAGAGGGTAACTGAGTGGAGGCCTCTGAGAAGATTCAAGAGGCTATTCAGGGTCATTTAGAGGACCATCATGCGGTTTTGGCGGCCCATACACAACAAATCTCCTGTCTGCTGTCCCACCTAGATGATATGGAGAATTGTCACCGCAGGAAGAAGCAGTGATTCAAGCAGTCATTTCAGAAAACTGGCCCTGCTCCTGTCTCACGACACCCCATTTTCAGAAAGTAGCAAGGGCATTGTAAAAACGCCACTTGTGATAAAAGTTACCGCAAGTAGTGTTTAGAGAGCTGCAAAAATAGTGTTTGCAACTTTATTATGTCACTTGGGGACTAATGCATTGCCCCTCTGTGAGTTCCGGTCAGAGAAGCAGGGTTTGGGTAATGCGGCCACTAGAGTTAATGTGTTTGCCAGACTAAACCGCCTGTGTGAAATTAGCCTTAGGTTCTGCAACACTACGGCCCTGATTTATCAAACTAGTTTTGTCTTTATTTGGAGTAAATTCTGACTTTTCTGTTTTCATTGTTAGACATTTATCAATAGACTATTATTTTTTTTGCTCCTGCCAAGTCAGTTTCAGAAGTCTATGGGGGTCATTTACAAAGACCAGTGTTTTATTCTGGCCTTTGTTTTCCCAACACCAGAAACTGGCGTAGCACCATTAATAAATTACTCGGTATATATTTTGTGGGTGTCTTATGGGGCACGTTGGTTTTTGGCCTTGTTTATCATAGGAAAAGACCCCAAAAAATTGTCTCCACCCCACTGTAAGAATGTGATAGTTTGCCTGTGCTAAATCTAACAAGTGCTGTTAAATATGGTGCATGGAATGTCACCTTTACGCAGACATGACATATAAATGTCCACTGTTGATAAAATCAGGGCTTATGTTTTCTCTTTTTGAAATGTGTGCATTTTTTTTTTTTTTTAACAAGTGCTTATTGGAGGTGGTGTTTTTTAGTCATATAATGGGGGTAATTTATTAAAGACCGGCTTTTTACGCCAGTCCTTAATAGCAACTGCGATGCCAGAGAATACGCCTAATTTATGACCAGGCGTAGGCCTAGTGATAAATTAAGCCCTCCTCCGAAAGTCTGTGCAACTGGAGTGAAATGTACTCGAGCTTGTGACTGGAGTAGTTCTCACTCCACTTTTACACCTGTTTCTACGCATAAATAATAATGAATTTGCCGGGGCCGATGACCAAACCCTGGCCCGACTCCCACCACAACTTCCTTACTCTCAATATTTTATTGCACAGATGTTTGAAAAGTCGCAAAGAGGGGTCTTGAGATTATTATTTTTTTCTGGCAAAAACTGATGACCTCCAATGTTTTTCTAGCATTTTTCAGACTTTTCTCTTCTTATAGAGAGGTTTATGGGAAAACGCCTGATAAAATGCCAAATCCGGGGTGAGCTATTTTGACGGTATCATCCGTGTCACCGTCTAGTATTCCCTTCTTCCCTTGAAATAGCACAGCCAAATAATCCACAGAGCATTAATCGCTAGTATCGCCAAATAAGTCCATTCATGAGCCCAAGCTAAATGCTGGAAATACTTTACTGGAAGGCAACCCAAACGAGGGGAGTTTGTCACATATCTTCCCTTTGGGGTTAAGACTAAACAGGTATCTGACCTCCTGTCGGTCAGTACCTAGATTATGTGTTGAATGGAACCGGCACTCAAACAATCGGAACACACGTGGGATTGTTTTAAACTTATAAAACTTTTATTAAATAATATATTTTTTGTGCACTTCTAAAAAAATATATAAAAACATATAAAAACATAAAAATAATATACTGCTGCACACATTCAATTCAAGGCTTTCAGTAAAGAAGAGTCGTTACTATGCTGCCCTATAGGTTCGCTATACCATATGTCGCTGCATCCGTATCCAGCTTGTTTGATGGGACTAATGAATCGCAGCCGTCTATGGTCGAGCGACCTATTTGTAGGGCTATCTATATGGCTCCTTACAAATTGACAGTTTCAAGCAGATGGTTATATAGATAGTCCCTGCGACAGATATGTAGTATAGCTTTCAAGCAACAACTCGCATTGTGTGATGTACCAGTCCTCTAGCGAAGTTTTCTCAAGGCTCCGAGTGTATCACCCAAGCAAGGTCGGTAGTTCGGTAAAGTTTTTAAAGTCCCACCTGTATTAGCACAGATATATAGCGTAGCTCCACGTATATTTCTATCGATTGTATGAATTACTCACTGCGTTCCGTATGGGTTCACTGTATGCGTCCCGTAGTCGGTTGTTAGCGTGGCGTCCCACGCTTCCACCTTTCTCCGGTATGTTTGTATTACTTCCGGCTCTGCAGAAATCTCGCCTTTAGTCTCGCGGGAATCTTGTGTCGGGTAGTTAATTCGTGAATCCCAATACGGTGTTCCGTATATGTGAGTTAACTGGAGTTCTTTCTGTCTTTGTTTGAGATTATCAGTAGTCAATCCTTCTGTACATGGCCATGCACCGTCTCACAGGTAACACCCAGACGCGTTTCGAGATACTATCTCTTCATCAGTGGGTCGCCTGTGAGTTATGGCGTCTTAGTTCTTATACTCTCCTCTTAATTGTTTGATTGATCACACTTGTTGTCGCTATGAGATCCAGTTCACAATTGGTTTATCTTTTTCTCTGTGATTCTGTCATTTCCTCAGTTATTCACCATCATTAAAGCTTTTATGCATCAGCTACTTTTCGAATTATCGAATAGTATCAATATTATACAATATAGAATAAAACATAGTATAAAAAATGTCATATAAAATGTGACATAAAATGTGACATAAAAAGGGAAATACAAGAATGCAATATAGAAAGATTTTTTTTGAAAAAGTCTTTTTCACATAGGTACATTTCTATTAGCCAGGGGTTATCTGTCTGTCCTTACTTTCCCATTACTATTTTCGATATATTATTGTTTCTTTTTTTTTTTCTCTATTTGAATCCTCAACTCTCCCAGTTTTTTTTTTTTTTCTCTCCTAATAGAGGTAATTTTTACTTAAATGGGCTATATATTTAGCATGTAATTCGTTCATCCTACAGTATTAGAATCTCATTCTATTTCATTCAAGGCAGATTTCTCATGTATGTCTTTGTTTACAGCTGTATGGAGTGATTCTACATTTTTATGGGGAGGCAGGTTTCTCATAGTGCTGTCTATCTTCTATCTACACATTCATTCGTAACTATATGGTGTAATCCTGCATTTTCATGGAGGGACCTTTATAGAGGGACATCTTAAACAGAGGGTTTTTATCTTTGAAAATATCTGAAGTGTCTCCTCGAGATTCCACCTACATGTCATAGACCGTCCTCTCTATCTCATTTCTAGGTATGACTGTATGGTTCCCCTGTTTGTCACCATACGTTCAGGTCTGATGGATCTGTATTTTATATAAAACCAAAAATTTCTAGGTCTGAATTTAGTCCTGCAGGGAGAAGACTCCCAAAATCGTATATTCTCCTGGACTCTGCCCGTGACATTCTCATAATGTGATTTCCCCCCCCTCCAGTGTATGTCTACCTTCTCCAGGGCCACGAATGAGAAGCCCCTGGGGTCACTATTGTGTACCATTTTGAAATGGTTCGATAGGGAATGGTTTTCATATCCCTTCCTGATGTTGTTTAGATGTTCTGTGATTCTGACCCTCAGGGGTCTCTTCGTTCTGCCAATATATTGTTTCTGGCAGGGGCACTGGAAAAGGTAGACAACACTGGAGGAATCACACGTTAAGCAACCCCTAATGTCCATTGTGAATTGATTCTGAGTAGATTGAACCCTAGTGGTCTTTCTCGGGAATGTTGAATTTTTACACCCTGAGCATCTCCCGCATCTGTAGAAACCATCATCCATTTTCAGCCAATTTTGTAATGTGGGTTTGATTTTTTATTGAAGGTGCAATCTTTATACCCAAATTGGGGGCTTTAGTGAAGGTGATTAAGGGGGAGGTGTGCAGTGAAGGTCCAATGATTTTGTCTCTTAGTAAAAAGTGCCAGTGTTGGTTTATAATATGACGTATCTGTTTGGCTTGTGTATTATACGGTAAAATTAATCTTAACTCACATTCCTCATTTATGTTTTTCTGGGTATTGGAATGAAAAAAGGTTTTTCTCTCTGCTCTTTTTATTTTTTCCAGGGCATCTATCAGGACTTTTTCGGGGTAATTCTTACTCTCGAATTGCCGTTTCATTTTTAGGGCCTCTGTCTCAAAGTCTATTTCGTCGGTACAGTTTCGCTTAATGCGGCGGAACTGTCCCGAAGGGATATTTAACAGCCACTGGGGTAAGTGGCAGCTTGTGAATGGTATAAAGCTATTTTTAGCCGTTGGCTTATAATAGGTTTGGCATATATATCTGTTGTTACGTTGGGTGATCTGTATGTCCAGGAATTCTATGGATTCTTCTTTTATTTTGGACAAAAAAGTCAAATTTTGGTCATTTTGGTTCAGGGCCTCTAAAAATTGATGTAAGCTTCATCTGTATCTTTTTTCCAGATGAATAGGACGTCGTCGATATAGCGACGCCATAGGGCCAGGCTCGACCCCAGTTTCGGGTTAATGTTTTCACATTCCCACTGTGCTAAGAATAGATTTGCATAACTGGGGGCGAACCTGGTCCCCATGGCTGTCCCACAGTAGCTGTAAGTAGTGCTCACCCTCAAAATAAAAGTGATTGTGATGGAAGTATAAATTGGATTCCCTCCATCAGATATTCTATTTGTCTAGTACATATGGTGCCATCTACTTCCAATTGTGATTTTACAGCTGCTATACCTTGATCGTGTCTTATGCTTGTGTAGAGGGACTGGACTATCTAGGGTACCGATGATCCAGTCTGACTCTACATCTAAGTCCTCAAGCGTTTTAATAATATCTGTGGTATCTCGGATATACGATTTGGTTTTTCTAACTACTGGCTGTAATATTGTATCAATATACTGGGAAAGGTTAGAGGTCAATGAACCTATCCCAGATATTATAGGCCGCCCTGGTGGATTTTCCTGGCATTTGTGGATTTTGGGCAGACAGTAGAAGATGGGAAGTCTTCCCTGTGTGCCCAAAATAAAATTGCGTTCTTGATCTGATAGAATGCTGTCTTTTAGACCTCTATCACAATAATTAGTAAGGCTCTTTTTAAATTCCTGCCCTGGATCTCCTTTTAATTTTTTATATGTGACTGTATCACTCAATTGTCTAAGGCATTCATCTATATATTGTGTGGTATTCATAACCACTATGCCCCCCCCCCCCCTTATCTGCGGGGCGTATTGTAATATTTTCTTGTTTTTGTAATTCTTTAATAGCACGAATCTCTCCCTCTGTTAAATTATTTCTTTGACTTTGTCTATCTTTGATTTTTCTCAAATCGTTCTCGACCGATCTTTGAAACGTTGCCATCTCATGGTCAATCTCATTTTTTGGAAATTTCTTAGATTTATTTCTTAGATTTGTATGTTGTATCTCTCCCTCATTTATTTTCACTTGGGGCTCTACTATTATCGGATTTTTTAAGTAATGTTTCCTCAAACATAATCTTCTCATGAATTTCTGCAGTCCTATAAATGTGTCAAATTTATTAAGTTTAGACGTCGGTGCGAATTTCAACCCTTTATCTAGAAGTTTTAACTGTGTTAGAAAGTGTTGTGGAGCTTATATTAATGATGGAATCTAATGCACTTATTAATTTCTCCTTCTGTCTCTCCCCTTTCTTTCTTTGTCCTCTTCTTGTCTTTCTACATCTGGTTTCGTGTGTTGGTGGTGTTGTCCTCTGTGTGGACGTTTGTGTGATTGTTGGTAATGAATTGGAGACCAATTCCGTTGTCTCAAATTGTAGGAGTGGGCTGGGGGAGTTTGTTGTGCATGTTTCCTTGGTGGTGTCTGTTGGTGTTGATTTAATCTCGGTGATAGTGGTGATCGGTATCTTATCCGTGGTTTGTATGTGGTGGAGTCCTGTCTAAAAAATATTTTTCCTGCAGAATTTCATATCTATTATGTGTTGGTACATTATATCCTCCTTGATTGTAATTACTAGTCTCTCCTATCTCTAATCCCCTCTCCTGTGGGCGTGTGTTTCTTTCTATATGGGATGTTGTCGTTTGTATCTGCGATAGGTCGGGTCCAATTTTGGAATGGTTTTTATATTTTTTTGTTTTTTTATTCATTATTTCTAATTCTGTCCTGTCTAGACCTTTACATAATTTTTCTTCCCATTCTATAAACTCACTATCTTTAGGGAATTTCTCAAGTATTTGTTTGTATTTTGTCTATCTCTATTTTTAGATTTTCCAATATTTCCATTCTTCTTTTAATTATAAGATGTATCAAGGCGATGGATTGTGAAAATAATAGAGTCTCCCATTCTTTATTAAATGAGTCGCAACTCAAGTCTTGGGCTGGTGTTTTACTGAGCAATAGGCCTTTAGGGATTTTCCCTTGTTCTATGAATTGTCTCAAAGATCGCACCTCCCAGTGTTGTCTCAGCTGTTTCTGTAGTAGGTGTTCTAATTCTTTAAATGTTTCTAACATTGAGGGTTTGTTAGGATGTCCTATATTGCTCATATTTCCTTCAAAATTGTAGGCTTCGGCTGTTTGCCGTTTCAATTCTACGTGGTTCCAAATGTCCATGACTAAATCAGAGGAGCTCTAACTGCTTAGGTGGGGTGTTCACAAATAGTTCACAATAAGTAATAAGCAGATGGCTCACTCTGAATTGTCACAGTTGGTGCACAGGTTCAAAAAGACACACCCCTAATTCTGTGCTGCATAAATATGTGTTGAATGGAACCGGCACTCAAACAATCGGAACACACGTGGGATTGTTTGAATTGAATGTGTGCAGCAGTATATTATTTTTATGTTTTTATATATTTTTTTAGAAGTGCACAAAAAATATATTATTTAATAAAAGTTTTATAAGTTTAAAACAATCCCACGTGTGTTCCGATTGTTTGAGTGTCGGTTCCATTCAACACATATTTATGCAGCACAGAATTAGGGGTGTGTCTTTTTGAACCTGTGCACCAACTGTGACAATTCAGAGTGAGCCATCTGCTTATTACTTATTGTGAACTATTTGTGAACACCCCACCTAAGCAGTTAGAGCTCCTCTGATTTAGTCATGGACATTTGGAACCACGTAGAATTGAAACGGCAAACAGCCGAAGCCTACAATTTTGAAGGAAATATGAGCAATATAGGACATCCTAACAAACCCTCAATGTTAGAAACATTTAAAGAATTAGAACACCTACTACAGAAACAGCTGAGACAACACTGGGAGGTGCGATCTTTGAGACAATTCATAGAACAAGGGAAAATCCCTAAAGGCCTATTGCTCAGTAAAACACCAGCCCAAGACTTGAGTTGCGACTCATTTAATAAAGAATGGGAGACTATTATTTTCACAATCCATCGCCTTGATACATCTTATAATTAAAAGAAGAATGGAAATATTGGAAAATCTAAAAATAGAGATAGACAAATACAAATACTTGAGAAATTCCCTAAAGATAGTGAGTTTATAGAATGGGAAGAAAAATTATGTAAAGGTCTAGACAGGACAGAATTAGAAATAATGAATAAAAAAACAAAAAAATATAAAAACCATTCCAAAATTGGACCCGACCTATCACAGATACAAACGACAAAATCCCATATAGAAAGAAACACACGCCCACAGGAGAGGGGATTAGAGATAGGAGAGACTAGTAATTATAATCAAGGAGGATATAATGTACCAACACATAATAGATATGAAATTTTGCAGGAAAATATTTTTTTAGACAGGACTCCACCACATCACAAACCACGGATAAGATACCGATCACCACTATCACCGAGATTAAATCAACACCAACAGACACCACCAAGGAAACATGCACGACAAACTCCCCCAGTCCACTCCTACAATTTGAGACAACGGAATTGGTCTCCAACTTATTACCAACAATCACACAAACGTCCACACAGAGGACAACACCACCAATACACGAAACCAGATGTAGAAAGACAAGGAGAGGACAAAGAAAGAAAGGGGAGAGACAGAAGGAGAAATTAATAAGTGCATTAGATTCCATCATTAATATAAGCTCTGCAACACTTTCTAACACACAGTTAAACCTTCTAGACAAAGGGTTAAAATTTGCACCGACGGCTAAACTTAATAAATTCGACACATTTATAGGACTACAAAATTCATGAGAAGATTATGTTTGAGGAAACATTACTTAAAAAATCCGATAACAGTAGAGCCCCAAGTGAAAATAAATGAGGGAGAGATACAACATACAAATCTAAGAAATAAATCTAAGAAATTTCCCAAAAATGAGATTGGCCATGAGATGGCAACGTTTCAAAGGTCAGTTGAGAACGATTTGAGAAAAATCAAAGATAGACGAAACCAAAGAAATAATTTAACAGAGGGAGAGATCCGTGCTATTAAAGAATTACAAAAACAAGAAAATATCACAATACGCCCCGCAGATAAGGGGGGGGGCATAGTGGTTATGAATACCACACAATACACAGATGAATGCCTTAGACAACTGAGTGATACAGTCACATACAAAAAGTTAAAAGGAGACCCAGGGCAGGAATTTAAAAAGAGCCTCATTAATTATTGTGATAGAGGTCTAAAAGACAGCATTCTATCAGATCAAGAACGCAATTTCATTTTGGGCACACAGGGAAGACTTCCCATCTTCTACTGTCTGCCCAAAATCCACAAATGTCAGGAGAATCCACCAGGGCGGCCTATAATATCTGGGATAGGTTCATTGACCTCTAACCTTTCCCAGTATATTGATACAATATTACAGCCAGTAGTTAGAAAAACCAAATCATATATCCGAGATACAACAGATATTATTAAAACGCTTGAGGACTTAGATGTAGAGTCAGACTGGATCATCGGTACCCTAGATGTCCAGTCCCTCTACACAAGCATAAGACACGATCAAGGTATAGCAGCTGTAAAATCACAATTGGAAGTAGATGGCACCATATGTACTAGACAAATAGAATATCTGATGGAGGGAATCCAATTTATACTCCATCACAATCACTTTTATTTTGAGGGTGAGCACTACTTACAGCTACGTGGGACAGCCATGGGGACCAGGTTCGCCCCCAGTTATGCAAATCTATTCTTAGCACAGTGGGAATGTGAAAACATTAACCCGAAACTGGGGTCGAGCCTGGCCCTATGGCGTCGCTATATCGACGACGTCCTATTCATCTGGAAAAAAGATACAGATGAGTTACATCAATTTTTAGAGGCCCTGAACCAAAATGACCAAAATTTGACTTTTTTGTCCAAAATAAAAGACGAATCTATAGAATTCCTGGACATACAGATCACCCAACGCAACAATAGATATATATGTCAAACCTATTATAAACCAACGGCTAAAAATAGCTTTATACCATTTACAAGCTGCCACTTACCCCAGTGGCTGTTAAATATCCCTTCGGGACAGTTTCGCCGCATCAAGCGAAACTGCACCGATGAAACAGACTTTGAAACAGAGGCCCTAAAAATGAAACGGCAATTTGAGAGTAAAAATTACCCCGAAAAAATCCTGATAGATGCCCTAGAAAAAATAAAAAGAGCAGAGAGAAAAACCTTTTTTCAGCCTAATACCCAGAAAAACATAAACGAGGAATGTGAGTTAAGATTAATTTTACCGTACAATACACAAGCTAAACAGATACGTCACATTATAAACCAACACTGGCACTTTCTACTAAGAGACAAAATCATTGGACCTTCACTGCACACCTCCCCTTTAATCACCTTTACTAAAGCTCCCAATTTGGGTATAAAAATTGCACCTTCAATAAAAAATCAAAATAAAAAAATCAAACCCACATTACAAAATTGGCTGAAAATGGATGATGGTTTTTACAGATGCGGGAGATGCTCAGGGTGTAAAAATTCAACATTCCCGAGAAAGACCACTAGGGTTCAATCTACTCAGAACCAATTCACCATGGACATTAGGGGTTTCTTAACGTGTGATTCCTCCAGTGTTGTCTACCTTTTCCAGTGCCCCTGCCAGAAACAATATATTGGCAGAACGAAGAGACCCCTGAGGGTCAGAATCACAGAACATCTAAACAACATCAGGAAGGGATATGAAAACCATTCCCTATCGAACCATTTTAAAATGGCACACAATAGTGACCCCAGGGGCTTCTCATTCGTGGCCCTGGAGAAGGTAGACATACACTGGAGGGGGGGGAATCACATTATGAGAATGTCACGGGCAGAGTCCAGGAGAATATACGATTTTGGGAGTCTTCTCCCTGCAGGACTAAATTCAGACCTAGAAATTTTTGGTTTTATATAAAATACAGATACATCAGATCTGAACATATGGTGACAAACAGGGGAACCTATACAGTCATATCTAGAAAGTGAGATAGAGAGGACAGATCTACTGACATATAGATGGAGTCTCGAGGAGACACTTCAGATATTTTCAAAGATAAAAACCCTCTGTTTAAGATGTCCCTCTATAAAGGTCCCTCCATGAAAATGCAGGATTACACCATATAGTTATGAATGAATGCTGTAGATAGAAGATAAGCACTATGAGAAACCTGCCTCCCCATAAAAATGTAGAATCACTCCATACAGCTGTAAACAAAGACATACATGAGAAATCTGCCTTGAATGAATAGAATGAGATTCTAATACTGTAGGATGAACAAAAAAGAAACAACAATATATTGAAAATAGTAATGGGAAAGCAAGGACAGACAGACAATCTCTTGCTAATAGAAATATACCTATGTGCAAAAATATTTTTCTATATTGCATTCTTGTATTTTCTTTTTTATGTTACAATTTTTATATCACATTTTATATGATACTATATGTTTTATTTTATATTGTATAATATTGATACCATTCGAAAAGTAGCTGATGCATAAAAGCTTTAATGATGGTGAACAACTGAGGAAATGACAGAATTACAGAGAAAAAGACAAACCAATTGTGAACTAGACTTCACAGCGATAACAAGTGTGATCAATCAAGCAATTAAGAGGAGAGTATAAGAACCAAGAAACCACAACTCACAGGCGACCCACTGATGAAGAGATAGTATCTCGAAACGCGTCTGGGTGTTACCTGTGAGACAGTGCATGGCCATGTACAGAAGGATTGACAACTGATAATCTCAAATAAAGACAGAAAGAACTCCAGCGAACTCACATACACGGAACACCGTATTGGGATTCACGAAAGAATTACCCGACACAAGATTCTCGCGAGACTAAAGCGAGACTTCAGCAGAGCCGGAAGTAATAGAAACATACCGGAGAAAGGTGGAAGCGTGGGACGCCACGCTAACAACCGACTACGGGACGCACATAGTGAACCCATACGGAACGCAGTGAGTAATACATACAACTGATAGAAATATACGTGGAGCGACGCTATATCTCTGTGCTTACATAGGTGGGACTTTAAAAACTCTACCGAACTGCTGACTTTGCTTGGGTGATACACCCGGAGCCTTAAGAAAACTGCGCTAGAGGACTGGTACATCACACAATGCGAGCTGTTGCTTGAAAGCTATACTACATATCTGTCGCAGGGACTATCTATATAACCATCTGCTTGTAAACTGTCAATTTGTAAGGAGCCATATAGATAGCCCTACAAATAGGTCGCTCGACCATAGACGGCTGCGATTCACTAGTCCCATCAAACAAGCGGGATACGGATGCAGCGACATATGGTATAGCGAACCTATAGGGCAGCATTAGTAACGACTTCTTCTTACTGAAAGCCTTGCAATTGAATGTGTGCAGCAGTATATTATTTTTATGTTTTTATATATTTTTTAGAAGTGCACAAAAAATATATTATTTAATAAAGTTTTATAAGTTTAAAACAATCCCACGTGTGTTCCGATTGTTTGAGTGCCGGTTCCATTCAACACATATTTATGCAGCACAGAATTAGGGGTGTGTCTTTTTGAACCTGTGCACCAACTGTGACAATTCAGAGTGAGCCATCTGCTTATTACTTACAGTACCTAGATTAGTCGGGAAACCCACCCACAAAGAAACATTAGCAGAGTTGCCCACCCACTGTAAATAGTTACAGGGTAGCTCACCCACCAGGGACAGTACTGGTCTGTAGGTCGCATGTTGTGGTGAAACAGTTCCGCATCCTCAGTCTCCCTGGTGCAGATAGGCAAACCGCTGGGGCTACTTGGGGAACAGCGGCCAGTGGCGTTCTGCACTGATGCCAGCACTTCTGCTGCAACGAGGGGGGTGCAAGCCAGTGCTGTAGCAAGGTGGTCGGTGGAGCAGAGGCTAGCGGTGCTCTGCCCTGATGCCAGCTCTTCTGCTGGGGTGAGGGGGGTGCAAGCCAGCCCTGTAACAAGGGGGTCGGTGGAGCAGAGGCTAGCGGCGCTCTGCCCGGATGCCAGCTCTTCTGCTGGGAAGGGATCAGTGGGTATCGCAGGCTCATCCCCTGCCCCCAGAACTTGGTTGGAGGGATCAGTGGGTATCACAGGCTCATCCCCTGCCCCCAGAACTCAATTGGGAAGTAGCCGGGAAGGGGAGGGCTCGCTTACCTCCTCCTCCTGGTATCCCTGCGGAGATGGCTGGGCATCTGGACCGACCGTCCAGCATCCCTGTAGGACTGGCACAGAGCCTGCGGTCTCATCTGCGCCCGTGTAGTGGGGTTTGTGTTCCCATTTTCCCGGTATCTCCGGCTGCTGTTGGAAGGTGAGGCCGGTTGCCTCTCCGCCCCAGGACTCTGGTTGCTGTAGGGCAGATGGACCCAGCATCTCCTCCCCATGGAACTCAGGTTGCAGCTGTGGAGAGAGACTGGTTGTCTCCTCTCCCTGTGATTTGCACTGCCGCTGGAGATCTGGGCAGGCAGCCCAGCATCCCTGTAGGGCCGGTAGAGAGACCTAGGTGCCATCTCCAACTGCCATCTGTGGGTCCTCCCAGGGCAAGCCTATGAAGTTGCTCACCTCTGAGGTTGGTTGGGCAAAAGAAGGTATAATTTCCAGGCAATCCTCTGGGCTGAGGGATGGTGGTTGAGCTAGGTTGAACAGTTGACGGTATCTCTGCTCCAGCTCCCACTCCATGGTGACTAGATTAATCAGGTCTGGTCCAAGGTCGTCCGCTCAGGGAAGGTCCAGCTCGGTTTCCCTGATGTCATGGATGTCCCAGAACAGACAGACATTCTGTGGGGCATCCAAAGTCATCGCCCTCATCAAAGGCTTCCCACAGTAAGCCCGGACCATTATAATCCTCTCCCTCCAGCAGATAGTGGTTAGTCATCCATGGGTGGCGCTGGGTGGCATACCACTTTAGTTCCCGGTACGCTTTGTCCAGCCACAACTCCCTCCAAATCAGGGTCCACAGTTCCGTCACCCACTCAGCCAAGGGTTGCTTTCCTAGGAAGGGTGACCGCAGAGCCACGAGTACCTGGAACCTCTGTTCCTCACGGGGAAGGCTCTCTCTCCGCCGCCGCTGTACCTCCTCTAAGGCGTCATACCACAGCCCCTTTCGAGTGGCATCTCTCAAGTCCATTATGCCCTCCTCTGATACAGGCCCATCCTGTTGAGCCAAGTACTGCTGCAACCTCCAGCGAAACTCCTCTTCCATGTTGCTGTGGATAGCAACGCTGCCCGGTAGCTAGCTCTGTCCCTTGAGCTCCTTCAAAGCCAGGGTCGCTGCACGAGTGCCAGCGTTGCCCTCCATGCACCATACACTAGTGCCTTCCTTGAATCCTCTGTGCCGGGAAAAAGAAGGGAAAATCACGCTGCTTGCCACCAGTTGTGACGGTATCATCCGTGTCACCGTCTAGTATTCCCTTCTTCCCTTGAAATAGCACAGCCAAATAATCCACAGAGCAATAAATCTATATTATCGCCAAACAATTCCATACACGAGCCCAAGCAAAATGCTGGAAATACTTTACTGGAAGGCAACCCAAACGTGGGGAGTTTGTCACAGCTATGATTTGAAAAAGTCAAGGGACAAAACAGCCTTTGGCGCAGCCAATTATGATAGCAGGGCATACAGAGAAAAATCCCATTAAGACATTTGTGCACACAGACACAGCATTTCAGCCTTCCATTGGAGGTATATAACAGAAGACTCCAACAAAGGCCACTGAATAGCCATATACTTTAGTAGAATAAATTGTTAATTGGTCACAATGTTTTTTTTTCTTTTAAAGTTGAGGTTTTTTTGTGGTAGCCCGCTGTATAGATTTTTTTTTTTACAGTAGTAAACAAGGTATGTTGATGAACAACATATGGACAGAGGCCAAAAGGACACGCAGGTGAATGGAGCCCTAAAGGTGCCAAAAAAAGAACTTGAACACCGTCTGAACAGAACTTAAATCAGACAGTTCCAAAGTGTGTCTAAAATCACAGTATGCATAAATGACACTTTTCCTACAAAAAAGTTCAAACACCTATAATGTGCTGCTATATGTACCAATATATGTTTACAAGATGAAGAATTCAACCACTACAGTTTGTCCACATAAATAAGAGATTACATTTTTATTGCTAAAAGCATAAAAAATAAAAAGCCATTTTTAAATGAATCAGTTTTTAAAATCCACAGAAGCACTTAATAGGACATATGTCAGCAGATTTGTACCTATGAAACTGACTGACCTGTTGCATGTGCGCTGGGCAGCTAAAGGCATTTGTGTTGATCCCATGCTCTTATGCGCCCACATTGCTGAGAAAAATGAAGTTTTAATACATGCAAATGAGCCTCTAGGAGCAACGTGGGCCAACACAGATGCCTACAGTTGCCAAGTACACATGCAACAGGTCAGCCAGTTTTATAGGTAGAAATCTGCTGACAGATGTCCTTTAACAGCTGTAAATGGCAGATTTTGGCATATGAGCAGCTCCTGGCGGGCATCTCTTCAGCGGACACTTTGGTTCAGGTACTGTACAAACATATTTGCAAGCTGTGAGATGTTCTCATTGGGATGAAGTTTGGTGTAACTGATGAACTGCTGACGAAGCCTCCGCAATTCTGACATGTTTAGCATACGTGGCAGCTGCATGTGGGAACATTAAGGAAGACACTGCAAATATTAAAACCTCAGAGGTCCGTCATGTAAAAAACTACAAGGATAAGAGAAAGCCAGATTTAGTCAAATCTGGCTTTTCAGTAAGCCAATGACTTGTTAATTGCAGATTTATTAAAATGAGCTTAAAACTAGTTCAGGTAGGCAGAGGATGTGCCACATTTATTACAGTGGCACGTAACCTGTGCCCTAAGGCCACATGCATTTGCAATGCCATTATGTGAAGCCCCCTACCACCTGGACATAAAAAGCCTAGTCTGAAGTGCAGAGGAGGCAGTCTACGAATGGGGTGGCTTTCAGTATAGTCAACGAGCACCCCTAACCTACAATGGATTAAGTCACCAGCACACATATGACGCCCTTCTCTCTAGAGCGCTTATTGGAGAAGGGGAACTCTATCCTTCTGATGGGTGGGAATCCTGGAAGTGAAACTTTCACCTATCACGCATTTATAATATACTTTTGACATGTCAGAAATGTGTCAGACAGTAATACCCTTTTAAGTTTACTGTGGCCCTTAGCAATGGTTCAATTTGACAACGTGGCCCTCAGAAAAGGTAGTACATCCCTGCTCTAGACTTATACTTTGCATGAAAACTTAGCAAATTTAAACCACTCCCCTTTTCCTAAGCCCAATTTTCTACACTAAGGGGGTCTTAATAATCTGTATAGCTGGTAGTGGGTCCGCAGTGGCGCTGGCCTCTACATAATTTCGGCCTGTCCAGCACCTGGCATGGGCGGTAAAAAGTTGCAGATTGCGGAGCAAATAACCTTTGCACCAAAATCTGCGCCAGAAATACGCGTAATATAGACATATTTCTGGATAGTAATTGACCCCTAAAGAGTCCAGCTGTAAGTTCCACCTATCATATGCATCTGTGTTTGATCTGCACTTTGGTTTGCACAATGCACATGGTCCCATTCATTTCTATGGGTCTGCAAAAACACAAACAGCACGCACATGTCATCTGTGTGCTGTCTACATCCATATGCCAATTTTGCCAGTTACAGAACATGTCCAATTCTGGTATTCATTGTGGACGAGAATAGCCATTTCTAGTGAGGACCGTGAGAACGTGATAGGAACCGATGAACGTGATGTCAGAAAGCCTAGGAAAAGGCAGCGGCACTACTGTGAGCACCACTGCCTTCACAAAGAGATGATCGGCAGGGGTTCCAGGTGTCGGACCCCCTCTGATAAGATACTGATGACCTATCCTTTTCTTCTGAAGTTTTTTCTTTTGATGTTCCGGATTAAACGCAGTTTTCACTTTGGACACTAGATGTCCGTACATAGGGTTATATTCCAAAGTGACTAAATGCCTCATATTTTACAGCTTAAACTACTTTCACATTAGCGTTTTTTGCGGATATGTCATAGATCTGCTAAACCCCTTCCGTTACAATAATACAACCGCTTGCATCTGTCATGAACGGATCCGGTTGTATTATGTCTTCTATA
Source organism: Bufo gargarizans (assembly GCF_014858855.1). NCBI lineage: Eukaryota > Metazoa > Chordata > Amphibia > Anura > Bufonidae > Bufo > Bufo gargarizans. Next base: position 199,697,824 of record NC_058081.1, on the reverse strand, counting down.
GCCATGACAGATGCGTCTTGAACACCATTAAAAGTCAATGGTGGACGGATCCATTTTTTTGTCAGAGAAAACAGATCCGTTCCCACTGACTTACTCTGTGTGCCAGGACATCGCGGACAGAAAAACGCTGCAAGCAGCATTTTGATGTCCGCCTCCAGAGCGTAAGGTTACTGAATGGAGGCAAACTGATGCATTCTGAGCGGATCCTTATCCATTCAGAATGCATTGGGGCTGAACTGATCCATTTTGGTCCGCTTTTAAGAGCCCTGAACGGATCTCACAAACTGAAAGCCAAAACGCTAGTGTGAAAGTAGCCTAACAATAAAACATTACATTAGTAATAGGTGGAGAGTTCATGGCAGAAATACAGGTCAACTGCATAGACCTATGTCAATCAAAACCAATGGATTAGAGAGGACATTAATTAAGACAGAGGGTATGAGTACATTTAGAAATTCGTTCCCCCATATTGATGCAGAGGAAGGTTAAAAAAAAAAAAAAAAAACAGTATAAAAAGGCATGAATCAACCTGCTCTAATAAAGATGGATTTCCATCCAGATACAGAGTGGGGATCAAAAAATCTATACATTTACATAAGTGTTTATCTTGCTTTATTCTAAGGCTAACGACAATTTAACTATCTGGAGCTCTATCCAATGCCCCATAGCCACAAATGGGGTATGGACTAGTTAAAGGGAATGTGTCATCAAAAAGTTACCTATTGTTTAATTCATTTTTTAATGTTTAACATTTTCTTAAAGTATTTTTTATTATGTTATTTTCAATTTTCCATATCTATAGTATATTCAAACAAAAAAAGAATTCCTGCATTTGTGCAGTGGTCACCAAGTCTAATAATAGGTGCCACTTATTGGTTTCTACGGATCACTTTACTGCAGTTATATATAAGGCCTCTTTCACACTTGCGTTGTCCGGATCCGGCGTGTACTCCACTTGCCAGAATTACACGCCGGATCTGGAAAAACACAAGTGTACTGAAAGCATTTGAAGACGGATCCGTCTTCAAAATGCTTTCAGTGTTACTATGGCACCCAGGACGCTATTAAAGTCCTGGTCGCCATAGTAGTAGTGGGGAGCGGGGGAGCAGTATACTTACCGTCCGTGCGGCTCCCGGGGCGCTCCAGAATGACGTCAGAGCGCCCCATGCGCATGGATCATGTGATCCATGCGATCACGTCATCCATGCGCTTGGGGCGCCCTGACGTCACTCTGGAGCGCCCCGGGAGCCGCACGGACGGTAAGTATGCTGCTCCCCGCTCCCCACTACACTTTACCATGGCTGCCAGGACTTTAGCGTCCCGGCAGCCATGGTAACCATTGAGAAAAAGCTAAACGTCGCGTCCGGCAATGCGCCGAAACGACGTTTAGCTTAAGGCCGGATCCGGATCAATGCCTTTCAATGGGCATTCATTCCGGATCCGGCCTTGCGGCAAGTGTTCCGGATTTTTGGCCGGAGCAAAAAGCGCAGCATGCTGCGCTATTTGCTGCGGCCAAAAAACGTTCCGTACCGGAACGGAAGACATCCTGATGCATCCTGAAGGACGGACTGTCCATTCAGAATGCATTAGGATAATCCTGATCAGTATTCTTCCGGCATAGAGCCCCGACTACGGAACTCTATGCCGGAAGAAAAGAACGCAGATGTGAAAGAGCCCTTATTCTAAACCTGCCTGTAATGATAAGGAGATACATACAGATAAGCCTTGATACACCATTCAAAATAGGCGACTGTCAAATCTTATCTGTTCCTTCCTTGTACAATAACCTCTGCACAGGTCACAGAGCATGCCTAGAAAACTCTCCCATAGAAGTCAATGAGGTCCCCTCCTGACCAATGTGTCTATGGAATATGGGGCTGCCGTAAAGCAATTCTTTTTAATGCTTTGTCACAACTCAGGCAAGATGTCAGCTCCCATAATCATGTTTAGGAAATAGAAAACATTAATTTTTTTTTAATCTGTAGAAAAAATAGCTGGCAGATAAAATTTTTGGTGACACATTGCCTTTAAAGGGGTTGTACTATCTCAGACATCAGTCACTAGGATACGCTCCCAATGTCTGATACATTTGGGTCCCACCTCTTGGACCTGCACCTATACTTAGAATGGAGTCGGGGTAGCGCCATCCTGGTCTATATAGCACACTATCTTTTTAGGCGAGTCCACGTCTTTTTGGGTTTAAACGGCATTTGGACATAGGTGTTCTTTTGATACCTGGTTATTATTATGGATTGCTTCCTGTTCGGACATGACAGCACTTGCATGCAATCCCTTACCCTTTAGCTGTACAGCCATTTTTTTTTAGACTCTCATATATTTTCCTTATATGTACTATTTTCTTAATAGTTGATAATCATATTATATCTGTATACGTTTGTTATCATGCATTATTACATCTCTCAATTGATATGTGTGCAGGGCCAGGATGGAGCTTTCTCTGTTACTCTCCACTTTTTAACGGCATATTATATATATTAGATTTTAATCATGTTCTAATAAAAATTATACTTTTATATACGGTACTATGAGCTCCGTTCTTTGTTTATTTGCTTGTTTTACTCGGGAGCTGGTACCGAGTTATTTGCATAGGTGACCTTTGGTTTTATTGGGTGAACATAGTTTCCACGGTGCACCGTGCATGCGCGGCCGCCCTCCATTCAGTCCTATCGGAGTGCCGAAAATAGGCGATTTCTGTCAGCCCTATAGGAGTGAACAGAGCAGTGGCTGCACTTGCGCGATGCGTTTCCCATTAATTCCAATGGGACTTCTGATAACAGCTCAGCGGCATGCTCGGAGTGACGCTCCCATAGGAACTAATGGAGGGCAGCTGCACATGCGCTGTGCGACCTCCGGGTCTTTGCGGGCTCCATTCTAAGTACCATTTCTGGGACCCGCACCTATCAGCCATTGGAGGCATATCTTAGCGATATGCCCCAATGTCTGAGATGGTAAAACCCATCTCAAATATGCCAGATCAAAAAACACTGCAGTCAGCATTTGATTTTTTTAATCTTTTCCTTCTGCAGACAGAGCCACAGCCCCCTCGTCTTTTGTGGGGATATTACATGGAATAGCTTTCACCGTATTTTTTCGTATTATATATTTGTAAAGGTTAATCATGTCCCTCTAAACATCTCTTCTCAAGACTAAATAGATTTACGGTAGTTTTTTAAATCTTTTTTCATCATAACTAAAGGCCCCTTTACATGGACAAAACTAAATGTACCCGATAATTGCCTGATTGTTAGCGGAGATGAGGGTTGTATTTACATGCAGCAATCACCTATGCTATATGGGGACAAGCGTTGATACAGTGATCACTTGTCCAATAAAGATGATCTTCTGCACAGAAACAATGTTTTTTTTTTTATGTCAGCAGAAATACATGATAACCGGATCAACATTTGTTTGCTTGTTTATCAGGTGATCACTGGCACTTTTTACACATGCCAATCATCATGAATGAGCGTTGTCACAAATGCTCATCTGTGGTCTATGTAAAAGGACCCTAAGACCTTCCAAGCCCCATACCAGTTTAGTTTCTCTTCTTTGTAATTTCTCTAGCTCCAGGGCACTCTTTCCTTGAATTGGTGCCCAGAACTTGTGCACATTCCAGATGAGGCAGCATCAAAGCTTTGTAAAGTGGTAATATTATTTCCCCACATCCCCGTCTTGCGAATCCATACCTCTGTTTAGTGTTGAGCGAGTCAAGCTTCGGATCATAGGTCCGAAGTTAATTCGTTCTAACACTTTCTTTTAACGCTGTACTGGAGACCTGTGGTGAATGAATTCAGTATTCAGTTCTACATCTTTTAAAACATTTCAAATTCAGAATCTGTAGTCGTGTTTGGTACAGGCTGGTACCTAGGACCCAAACCTGACTTTGGATTTCTAATTAGAAATGTTTTTAAAGATTTAGAACTGAATACTGAAGTAATGGCGGGGTACACCAGTTATAACTGGGAACAATTCTGAGTAGGAAACCACTATAACATCGTAGTAATGGTATTGCTTCAAGATGGAGATAGTTCACATTTCATATCTTAGGGGTGTTTTTCTTCCACCCTAGCATTTGCAAAAAGGATATTTTTTCGGTGGCTCCTGGCACTGTAATGATATCTCCTGGAACACTGGTCTTCTGGGCACTTAGAATGGCCTGTGAAAACACATAATTAATATCTTTTTAATCTGAAAAAATAATAAATTAAAAATAAATACTATATCAGCAAATTGTACCACATGAAGGTACGTCCTGTATGGTACTGAGTGGATAAACATCTGAAATCAGAGATGATGTTGATGCCGGCTGTTGCAGAAGGCTCAGGAAGAACAGTTACAATTATTCCAAATATCAACGGCATGTTAAGCCTTAAAGGGGATTTCCAGCCATAGTAGTTGATGGCTGGAATAACCAATCACAGACCAGGCACTGGTCACAGGAATGAAGGGGCTACAATAGTCCACAATATCTGGTCTAGTCCAGTACTGTTAGGTGTGAAATTCAGGAGAAATCTATAGTGAAAATCCATGTGCATTCTCACTAATAACCATGATGTCTGGTGCCATTGCAGTCTCCTATAGACTGTAAATGATAAATATCGGGCAGAATGTGCATGGGCTGTTGCCAGCTGCGTTGGCCACCTCTTCCTCCTCCTCTGCCTTTGCCTTGTGCTTCCACTGTGCCCCCGCTGTCAGGTGGGATTGCCACCAACAGCGCGTCTACCAGCGTGCGATTGTACTCTCGCATCTTACGATCACGCTACAGTGACGGAACTAAGGACAGTACGTTGTCCTTGTAACAGGGATCCAGCAGCGTTGCCACCCAGTAACCAGCACAAGTTAGAATGTGGCCAACTCAGCGGTCGTTGCGGGGACACTGCAGCATGTAATCGCTCATGTGTGCCAGGCTGCCCAGAGGCAACTACAGGCTGTCCTCTGTGGGAGGTATATCGTCTGTGTCCTCTGTATTCCCCCAGCCACGCACCAGTGATGGCCATGAGCTGGTTTGGGTGCCACCCTGCTGTGAACACTGTTCCTCCTCCTCCATCTCCTCCTCCATCTCCTCCTCCTCATCCTCCACCTAGTCATCCTGCAGAACTGTGCCCTTGCTGCACAATTGTGTACCTTGCATTTGTGGGTGCAAGAACCCACCCTCTGAGCCACTTGTGAATGACTGGCCTGAAACCCTTAGAAATGATCCCTCTTCCTCCTCCTGTGCCACATCCTCTCCCATCATCGCCCAGAGCATTTTTTCAAGGAGGCATAGAAGTGGGATAGTAACTCTGAGAACGGAGTCATCGGCACTGGCAGTGTTGGTGGAGTACTCGAAACAGCGCAACAAGGAACACAGGTCTCACATGGAGGCCCACTCATTGGTGGTGATGTGGTGCTGTTCCACAGAGCGACTCCCCTGTGTGTGCTGCAGCTGAAACTCCACTATCACCTGCTGCTGCTCGCAGTCTGGCCAGCATGTGCAAGGTGGAGTTCCACCTTGTGGGCACGTCACATATGAGGCGGTGAGCGGGAAGGCCAAAGTTGCCGCAACGCTGACAGGTGAGCAGCCGCAGGGCGAGAACGCCGAAAGCGCGCACAGACGGCCCGCACTTTCTGCAGCAGCTCTGACATATCGGTGCAATTTTTAAGGAACCTCTGCACCACCAAATTCAGCACATGCGCCAGGCAAGGGATGTGCGTCAAACCATCTAGACCCAGAGCCACTACGAGATTTCGCCTATTATCGCACACCACCAGGTCAGGCTTGAGGCTCACTGACACCAACCACTCATCGGTCTGTTGTTCTAGGGCCATCCACAGCTCCTGCGCGGTGTGTGGATAAGTTTTAGAACTGCCTGCTGTCGTTTACCCCTGGCTGTGCTGAAGTTGGTGGTGAAGGTTTTACGCTGACTGGATGAGGAGGCGGTAGAGGATGAGGAACCGGAGTAGGAGGAGGAAGCAACAGGAGGCAAAGAGAAGCGCCCTGCAATCCTCGGTGGTGGAAGTACATGCGCCAAACTGCTATCCGCCTCAGGCCCAGACGCCACTGCATTTACCCAGTGTGCTGTTAGGGAGATATAATGTCCCCGACCATGCTTACTGGTCAACGTATCCGTAGTTAGGTGGACCTTGCCACAGATGGCGTTGCACAGTGCACACCTGATTTTGTCCCCACTTGGTTGTGCAGGGAAGGGATGGCTCGCCGGGAAAAGTAGTGGTGGCTGGGCACGACGTACTATGGGACAGCCACTGCCATAAGGCTTTTAAAACTCTCTGTCTCCACCAGACAGAATGACAGCATTTCAAAGGCCAGTAATTTTGAAATGCTGGCATTCAGGGCCAAGGATCGCGGGTGGGTGGGGGGGTACTTCCCCTTTCGCTCCAGTGTTTGGGAGATAGACAGCTGAATGCTACAATGGGACATTGTGGAGATGCTTGGTGACCCAGGTCGTAGCGTTGCTGGCAGATCCTCTGTTTGCGGGGTGGCAGGGGCAACTGTCACTCCAGAGGGGGATGAAGAGGCCGAGACTGCAGCAGAAGAGGAAGCAGGAGGAGCCAGAGACCTTTCTTGGTTTTTGCGGTGTCTACTTCACTGCAGCTCGTGCTTTGTACTTAGATGCCTGGTCATGCAGGTTGTGCTTAGGTTGAGAATATTTATGCCTCGCTCTATGCTCTGATTGCACAGCGTGCAAACCACTTGTGTCTTGTTGTCAGAACATTGTCTTAAGAACTGCCACGCCAGGGAACTGCTTGGAGCTGGCTTTGGTGTGCTTGGTCCCTTGGTGCGGTGGACAGTAGCAGGCATACTGTCTAGGGGACGGCCGCTCCGCTTTTGCACCCTGCTCCGTCTTCTACTGTGCTGGTGGCTCTGTGCGACCACTGCCGCCTCCTCCGAACTAGACAGGTCACTCGCATGACCTTGATTCCATGTGGGGTCGAGGACCTCAGTCTCCCACATCATCTTTCACCCAGTCTTCCCCCCTGGCCTCCTAGTCGGTCTGCACACTGCAGAAAGCCACAGCAGTTGGCACCTGTGTTTTGTCATCATCCGAGACGTGCTGAGGTGGTCCTCCCATGTACTCATCCTGAAACATAAGTGGTTGGGCATCGGTGCACTCAATCTCTTCTACTTCTGGGGCAGGGCTATGTGGATGGCCCTGGGAAACCCTGCTAGCAGAGTCATCAAAAAGCAGAAGCGACTGCTGCATGACCTGGGGCTCAGACTTCTTGGACGATTTGCAAGGGAGTGAGGTGAAAGACTGATGGACATCGGCAGCAGGTGCCAACTCTGATCTTTCAGCAGGGGACTGGGTGGGAGACAATGTGAAGGAACTGGAGGCACTGTCAGCCACCCAATCTACTATCGCCTGTACTTGCTCTGGCCTCACCATTCGTAGAGCCGCATTCGGCCCTACCAAATACACTGAAGGTTCTGTCACCTACTCGCACCTGAGGAAGGTGTTTCACCTGTGCATGTAGCTGACACAGATCAACCACATCCTCTCCCTGCAAAAGGAAAGGAGCTCCACCAGTAGCACCACGACCAGGGCCACGTCCCTGATTTGACGCTCTCCTCATTATTTGCATTCACCCACCAAACTAACAGATGGTTTATGTCAGGCGACACTGTAACTGCCAATAGTCAACAATTAAGTTCACTGACAGTAAGGCAGTGATGGTGTCATAAAGAGGGAAAAAAATTCTTGGAGGTCACAAAACAGTGTGCCAGGCGAATTTTATACAATTACTTCACGGTCACAAAAAATGTTAATTTGTCAACCAACAATGTAACTGCAGTATTGACTGGTTGTATTTGACAGTGACAATGGGTGTTTTTTTAAACCCAGTATATAACTGCAGTATTTAAAGTTTGTATTTCACTGTGACAAATGCAACAAAGGCCCCAGATGTAGGGTCTTGCAAAAAATGTGTGTTTTTTTAAACCCAGAATATAACTGCAGTATCTAACGCTTGTATTGGACTGCCAGAAATGCAGCAAATTACGCTAATTTATTATCTTGCTCAAAATGCGCCTTTTTTTTTTTAAACCAGAATATAATAGCAGTATCTAACGCTTGTATTAACTGTCAGAAATGCAGCAAAGGCCCCAGATGTAGGGTCTTGCAAAAAATGGGTGTTTTTTTTAAACCCTGAAAATAACTGCAGTATTTAAGCCTTGTATTTGACTGTTACAAATGCACATATGCTGTGCTGGTGCACTGAACTTGCACAAAATGATGCCCACCTAACAGACGGAAAAAAGTTCTTTTTCTGAGTCACTGGGCTCAGGGCAGCGTAAAAAATTGTGCACTGCACCCACAAAACTAAATCGCTGTAGATCGCCGAGTTACAAGCACTTTTGATAACAGATTCTTTCCTATTCTCTCCCTCACAGCAGCAGCATCCTATCCCTACTCTAATCAGAGCAGTGAAGTCCAGCTTATATAGAGGCTGGGTAACATTCTGCAATGGCCAATCACAGCTATGCTATTAGTATGGATGGCTGTGATGGCTTCTAAGGGCACACGAGTTAAACACTTGTTGATTGGTTGCTCTGCAGCCTTTCAAAAAGCGCCATTAACGCGCCGAACGCGAACTTTTACTGAAAAGCTCGGGTTCAGGTCGGGTCCAAAAATCCTAAAGTTCGGTACGAACCCGAACTTTACAGTTCAGGTTCGCTCAACCCTACTAGTATCTTAATAGTAATAATAGTATATAATAGTAGCATAGTATTTTATCTAGATACTAGAGATGTATCGATGGGCTCAAATGTGATTAATGGACTCATGCATAAAATGGATGTCCTAGTCTGTTTGGTGGTTATCACTAGAGTCTATAGGATCTGGTGGTTATCATTTATATTTGGTTATCCCTAGGGCATCTTTTTCTGGTACATCATCATTGCACCTGTGAGATATATGGAAGTGTTTGATCTTACATAAGGATGTCCAATAGCCCCTGATGAACCCCGGATTTGAAGATTTACTGGGGAAACGAGTCAGGTTTTTCTGTGAATATGTGATCCGATATGATTTTTATCGGCTGATTGTGCCTAGTGTGTTGCTGTCTATATGACTGGGGTATACTGGGTTTCCACTCAGTCTTAGGATAGTGGCCCCCATCAATTAGCCCCCTAGTTAGGTTAGAGCTTTTAGGGACAGATCTGAAGACAGTGGGATCACCGTTTTCATGGCAGCTATTCCGCTTTAGGCAAGGACAGAATAGGGCTAGATCCCCTGTCTACACAGACCAAGTGGGGAGGTGTATTTGATATCCACTTTAGGTTCTAAACGTATTTTAATTTTGTTTTTTTATGGGGTTATGTTTTAGGGGAGGTTATTTTGCTGTTATTTTTTTTATTTTTTATTATTATTATTTTTTAGACACCAGAGAAGAAAGAGTCAGGTACAGTCACCTTCAGTAGTAGATTACACTCACCGTCACAACGTCCTGTGTCACCTTGTCTAACTCATGCAGAAAATTCGTAGAGGACAAAGGTTGCTGTTTGGAAAAAAATTAAATAAAATGATCACAATAACAAATCATGTGCAAACAATAAAGCTGGAAAAAGTCAACAGATGATTTAAAAGGTATTTTCTTTACAAATGGCATTACGGTAATTAATTATACACCCTAACAGGAAACATATCCAGATAATTCATATCCTGAAAACAATGCGTGATACATTGGGAAATCATGAAGCAGGCCTGTGCGTCTCCTCCAGCTTAACAGACAATGCCACATGTTTTATCTCTTCCTGTGCACGTAAATTTAAGGGCCTTTTACACGGGGTGATTATAGCCTGAACGATTGTTCATGTGAATATTCATTCTTGATAAACACATCAAACGACAAATTATGATTTATTCATTCATCACTGATCGCATCTTTTATAAAAATGAACGTTTCTCGGCAGCACTACACATTGCACGGCCGTACAAACAAGTGCAAGAAGTGAACAATCTTTCATACAAACCTTTGTCTCCAATAATCACCCAGTCTAACAGACCCTTAAATGTCCCTGATACGGATGACCAATCCTCAGGATATATTAATAATAACCTATGATCGGTGAGGGTCCGACACCCCGCATCCCCATAGATAAGCTGTTTACTGTTCAAAGCTGTGCTTTCTGTTCCATGCACAGTGCTAGTTCCAGCGCTAAAGACTGCAAAGAAGAGCTGATCAAGTGGTGTCGGGCTCAGATCAGAAATTGATGACCTACACTGAGGATAGATCAATATGAGAAACCTGGAAAATCCATTTAAACGCTGATTGACTTGTTATAGCATTGATTGGTTCTCGTTTCTGACAATTTATCTGACCGTAATGATGATATATGTAAGTGATTACAATATTAGAGCAAAATGATAAGTTTATTGGGGAAAACTGTACAACTGAAAGAAGGCTGTAGTCCCCTGTTGGGCCGCCTACAGTCTAGATACAAGATTAGATATGGTTGGGCATGGAGGCATACAGGTTATGTATGGTGTCCTGTGGCACCTTAACTCACAGATGTTGCTGCTGGTCCTGTATATCCTGCACACTCGTAGGTTGCTGAAGTTTTCTTTCCCAGCTGGTCCCATAAATGCACGGTTGGTTATAAATCTGGTGCTGCAATTTGGAGGAGACATTGCAGGGAAACCCTTGCTGTGTGTGAGCGAGCATTATCCTGCTGAAAAATGCCAAATGGAAGCCCTGCCATGAGAGACAACACATGAGGCTGCAGGAGGTCTTGCACATATTAATGAGCTGTTGGTGTCCCTCATCTAGTGGTGACAGACTGTCATATGCGATGGCTGCCCAGATCACCACATCAGCAGATGGGGCAGTGTGTCGCTCCACAGCAAAGGAAAGATTTAAGCTCTCACCAGAAAGCCTCCATACTCGAAACCATTCATCGTCCGATCCCAAAACCTGGATTCATCGCTAAAGACTATACGGTTCCAGACTGTAGCAGCCCAGGTATCTTCTTCACAACACCAGTGCAAAGGCAACTATGGCTGGCTGTCAATGGCAGGACATGCAATGGGCACCATGACACCAAATTTCCTCCTGCTAAGCACTTGGAAACGATCCAGGTAGAGATAGGGGTGTGTAATGAAAGTGCCACCTGTGTCTGGATGGTGGACAACTAAACTGGGAGCTCCTTGTGCTTATCAGCAGATCCTCTCTACTAATAGTCTGTCTGGGCCAACTGAAGCCTGTTCTCCACTTGTGGGCTCCCTCATGTTACCACTGCTTCCAACACCTTAAAGCATCCTGCCTCTCTCAGTCCAATGATGCACCACTCTTAAAATCTGTCAACTGTGCATTGTAAGAGCAAGTCTCTCAACAAAAGGTACACTAAAAAAAAGTATCCTCTGACAGCCTTTTTTTCTAAAGCGGCGGGCAAGCACTCGTGTGAAGATCCAGTGTCTAATCAAACCACACATGTAATCATTTACATATCTGTCTGAACTACTTACTGAGTTTTTACAGTAATCTGACATTTCTATCTTGATGAGTTTCTTTTTTATCAATGAGTGTATTAGGAGGTTAAAGAAATAACTGCCTACTTTCATTACTTCATGAATTTTCAGATGGCCTGAATTGCAGATGACAGCCTGCTTCTACTTTCAGACTTTTCGGTCGGATTCTATGGTGTATGTATTCGACAATTATCTAATGTGTATGGCCTACTTTACTGTGTATAAACTCATGTCCTCCCCATCCCTTATTGCTCTCTCTAAGGGCTAATGCACACGACCGTGTGTATTTTGTGGTTCGCAAAAAATAAAATTAAAAAAATACGCAAATAATACGGATGACGTCCGTGTGCATTCTGTATTTTTCGGAATGGAACAGGCCTATCATTGTCCGTAAAGCGGACAATAATAGGGCATGTTCTATTTTTTGCCAGAATGGACATACAAAAACGGAATGCACATGGAGTAACTTTCGTTCTTTTTTTTTTTTTTTTGCTGATCCATTGAAGTGAATGGTACCGCATACGGTCTGCAAAAAAAAAAAAAACTGAGCAGACCTTGAAAGAAAATACGTTTGTGTGCATGAAAGGAGGGTGGGGTAGAGCAGAGACAGTAGATTATCTCAGCCTTGAAGCAGCTGTTTTTTCATCAATGTACTTTTATGAGGTCTTATTTTTTTTCTAGTTTTTAAGGCACCATTTTGGGTACATTGTCGGGTATATAAAGCAAATGCTTTATATAAATATAAAGAGTTCAATCGAGAACCTGATTATTTTGTACAATCAGTAAAACAGGGTACAAGAGTCTATGCAAAAATATAAATGGTTTATTATACAATAGGTTAAAATACAAACGAAAATGAATCAACATAAATTTCAATAATATACAAATGATATGCAGTACCCAGAATTCACCACTATATGATACCACCAAAACACTACTCAACCAACACAAGAATAATATGCAATACAGCTTTAAATCTGTGAGAGATATACAATCAATGGATTATGCGGAAAACTCAATCAAGAAGATGACAGATACGAGCCCTTGCTCCGCCCAAAAATGATGACCAATCTTTCAGATAATGGTAGTATTGCACCAAAACTTATAAATTATTGGCTTGATATCAAACTAGGGAATATAAAGATTCCCAACAAAGAGTTTCTCCAATATTGTCCCCTTTTTTCAGTTATGTGCATCGTAACTGAAATCGGAGAAAATACTGATGTAGCAACTAACGTTACACGTCCGCAAGTGAGTGGGTATCTGGCTAAGTATCAAGCCAATTAATTTAGATCAATACTACATAAAACAAAATATACATTACCCAAGGGTCAAGTGATGTGCAGAGTCTTGGGGCAGCCAGCTCTCAAGAGTTTTTCCCGATAATCCAAATGATTTTCCAGAGATCTATAATCCAAATGTTTGTTTCTCTTTTTTTTTTCTTTTTCTCCCTCCTTTTTTTTTTTCTGGTAACTGGTTTCTTAACCCAAAACTTATCAGATGAACACGCCCTCCGAGTTTGGAACTTTCCAATCATTGTTGGAGGGGTGTGTGCATTGATAAGGAGCATGACGTCATAATACTACCCAGAATGCAATTTTGCTACTGATGTAGTATTAACCGCTTATATCCAGATGGCACTGTTGTATAAGCAATAAGCATCATACCATTAAGGGTTAACTCATACATGCCTAATATTTTCAACACTTCACACCTCTGACATCTGGGGCCTTGTCTCAGGGCTGAGGGACAAACTTTGATACATGAATATATACTTTGAGGAACATCTAGACCATTCTCACACTGTGGAATTCATGTTCAGATAGGAAAAACAATGAAGCCTCAGAATCTGCAGGTGCGGTGTATCTTCTAACTTTCTAAATGTATAATATGTTGTTACAATAACACTAGTTTTTGAACAGTACAGTAATCTTCTCATGGACTTACTTTGGCCTACATGAAACTTCATACAAAACAGCGAATATAAATCAACATTGCTCTTAAAGGCAATGAATACCCATTATAACTAAAATAAGTAAATATAAATGTTTACATTTATGAAAAAGCACAACAACATGTAATGATTGATTAAAGCCAGCTGTTTAGCTAAAACCCCCTATGTTTACGTCAGTAAAAAGGCGTATTAGTGGTCACTAAGGGGTTAAGGAGACACTTAAGAGGACATTATATTATGTGTGGAGGGCCACTTAAGGTGGCATCACTGTTGAGGGGATGGCTCGGTCCATCATCTTTACAAAAAGTACTCAAATACCCCTACTCTACAGGATCAAAGGTTTAAGACTATTTAGAAAGTTACAAATTTAGCATTTACGGAGCAAATTAACAGAACTAGTGCAAAGGTGTACAAAATATTTCAGCAGGTGCAACACATTTTTATTACTCATGCAACAGATTGAGTATTGTTGAGTAGAGGAATGATAAAGTAAAATAAAATAAGCAATTGTGAATTACAAACCGTTTGTGTAGACTGGTTGGGTGGAGGTGCTTTTCTGTGGAAAATTGCATTACTGATCTGTTCCAGTGGTAGCACATCATCCTTCTGTACAGTAAAAAGAGGACTGTCCCAACGATTTCGAGAATCTGGAGCCTCAAACCTCTGCACCAAAGCATCAAATCTATAAAAGAAGACATAAGGGAGAACATATCAAAATTGGAGTAATGGGAAATGGGTTTAGTTGCCCACAGCAACCAATTAGATTCCACCTTTCATTTTCCAAAAGACCTCTGAAAAATGAAATGTGGAATCTGATTGTTTGCTTACCATTAAACCAGTTTTGATAAATGACCCCCAAAGTTTAAGAAGTGAAGCCATGTTTGATGTGACAGACATTATTCAGAGCCTTCGATTACGTGACTAACAATCCTGGGCCCCAAATTACAAGTTTCCAAACTCTAAGCAGAAAAATTCACATAAACACATTATCCTGCTGAGGCTTTAAAGAGAACCTGTCACCATGAAATGCAGAATAATCTGCAGCAAGATATAGAGCAGGAAAACACAAGCAGATTGATATACGGTTTATACATTAAAATCTCTGCTCCGAGTTCAGTTGTACACAGGGGAGATGTTATCAGTGACTGACAGCCATCTCTGTATACACGCTTACACAAAGAATGCCATCACTGATAACACCTTCCCCATGTAAAACTATCAGTGACAGACAGCTATCTTTGTATACACACTTGCACAGAGAATGCTATCAATTACTGATAACATCTCACCTGTGTACAGCTATCAGTGACTGACAGCTCTCTCTGTATACACACTTAGGCTACTTTCACACTTGCATTGTTGTTGCATTCGGAATGGAAAGAGATCTGTTCAGGAGGCATCAAGATGTCCTCCGTTACATCAGCATTCTGTTTTGTGACTGGACACAAAACCACTGCAAGCTGCAGTTTTGTGTCTGGTCATAAAAACGGGGTGGGGGGGGGGGGGGGGGGGGGGCCGATCACTGAAAACAATAGTCAATGGTGACGGATTCATTTTTTTATTTTATTTTTTGAGCCTAAAAAAAATTTGATCTGTCACCCATTGACGTTTAATGTATTTAGCGACAGATCTGTTTATTTCCTGTTTTGATTTCACACAACCGCATTGTAACGTAGCGGATACATCCTGATGTGCAAAATCAAAATGGATCCTTTTAATTCCGGTATAGAGATCCTCTGCCGGATCTCATTACCGGAATTAACAATGCAAGTGTGAAAGTAGTCTTACACAGTGAATACTATCAATCTCTGATAATAACTCCCCCGTGTACAATAGTTTCCCTTAAAGCCATATATCAATCTGCTCTGCTTCTTCTGCTCTATACCTGCATACTGCATTTTGTAATAGCAGGTTCAAAATGAAACTGTGAAGGGATTGACTATTATAGAAGACTATACGTATGCATGAGTATACCAAGCACATGCTTGCAAAATAAAAATGCTTTGAATGAAATTGAGCTGCTGCCTGATACAAAGCCTTAAAGAGCACAAAAATAAAATCAATTCTTGTACAATTCTAGGATATAATACATTTAATGAGTTTTCCTGCCATTATTTGGGACTTTGCATTTATTGGAAGAACAGTCCCATAGGTTGAAGTTAATTACATTCCATGTCTATCTAGAAGAGTCACAAATACTAATCAATCCCTTGTTAACACTGCTTTGGCTCTTTTGACGTAACGTCTGTTTAGGCATTTAGAAATGTATTTTGGGCACAAAGTGAAATATTTAAAATAATGGTCTTCATGCCAACTTGAAATCTATATGCAAACAAAAAAAACAAAAACAAAAAAAAACTATAATAAACAAGCAGAGGAACAATATAAACCTCTTACTTTATTACAGTTTTTTTCAGCCTCTTTATTCTCTGAGTAATAATGTAGTTACCATAATTGTATTAAATATTAACAAGAAGGAAAATTGATATAATTGTTTTTAAAGCTGCTTTAAATTAAAAATGACTTGATATTCTGGATGCCTCAAACTAATCCCTAAACATCAGAAAATCCTTCTTCCTCATCTGCAATTCAAAGACTTCATGTTGAAATAAAAGATGTACTCGAATTCCAGCAGCCATTGATGGCAGCTTTGAACTAACCAATTCAGAAATCTGTACAACCCCCCAGAGAGAGGCTTATGGTACTACGCATTTTAAACCCGCTTCTAATGAATTATTCTCTGTTTGCCTTCAAGGCCAAAATTATGAAAAACAAACGGAGAAAGCACTCCAACCTAGAGAATGGAAAGGAGACACCTATGAGCTTATTTCACTATTTGCAGTAAAAAAAATACTAGTAAACAGGCAGTCTTTAAAGAGGACCTTTCACTTGTATAAACTATGTGAACTGAGTATGCTGCCATATAGAGCGGCGCCCGGGGATCTCACTGCACTTACTATTATCCCCGGGCTCCGCTCCGTTCTCCCGTTATAGGCACCGGTACCTTTGCTCCTTAAGTTATAGTAGGTGGGTCTTCCCTTGTCCTGTGGGCGTCTCCTTTTCCTAGGCTGCAGCGCTGGCCAATCGCAGCGCACAGCTCACAGCCTGGGAGGTTTTTTTCGCTGCGATTGGCCAGCGCTGCAGCCTAGGAGAAGGAGACGCCCACAGGACAAGGGAAGACCCGCCTGCTATAACTTAAGGAGCAAAGGTACAGGAGCCTATAACGGGATAACGGAGCGGCGCCCGGGGATAATAGTAAGTGCAGTGAGATCCCCGGACGCCGCTCTATATGGCAGCATACGCCGTTCACATAGTTTAGACAAGTGAAAGGTCCTCTTTAACTGTACAATAATGATAAATGTAATTTCACCAAACTACTTAGCGGTAAATCAACGGTACAAGAAAATATAAGAAATTTTGTAACATATCGTATTTAAGATAAGTAACTGCTTTCTCCACTTATGAGCCAATTATTCCCTTTCTCCTGCACTTTCATTCATTGTCAATTCACTGCTAAAATCCATTTTACGAAACAATACAAGAGTGTCCTACAGAGAAGGGGGGGGGGGGCAGGATCTCCTGTCTTCTACATGAGTGGTGTATGGGAGACATTATAGCAGCTAGTTTCTGTTAAAGCTTACACAGAGGGGAAAACTAGCAAGAAACGCCATATACAGTAATGGCCAAAAATAGTGCTACTTTTCATGTTCATGCACATAGCAGCATATACTGAAAAGTAATCTGAACTGACAGGTAGACTTTGACTACAACATTGTGGCAGAGTTTCTTCCACTGCGATTACTTACACTGCTTGTGTATATTGGTCATCCTGTTGTCTGTCCTGGTTCCAGATGGAGCTTGTGTCTGGAGATGTCAGACAATGAATCTGCAATAACACAAAGAGTATTGGTCTCACAGGGTATTACATAATCACTAGGCTTGAGCAACTAGGGTTCGGATTGCTTCTATCCCAACTTTGTTTACAATATCTCCTCCGTGGCATGCAAAAATGTATGGGTTCCGCGGTGGCCTTAAATATCTTGCTGCAAATAACGCAAGACTTGCCTTGCGTCTGTGACGTTACACTTCTATTATGCGCATATAAATTACTGATTCAAAATCTCACTAACGAAGGAGAGTTTAGCTTTGGATTTTGAAACAGTAATTTATGCCCATTTCCGAAGTGTAAAGTCATAGAAGCGAGACGAAGCAGGTCTAACATTCCTTGCAGCAAGATTTTCAAGGCCTCAGCGGAGCACGTACATTTTAGCGTGCTATGGAGGAGATACTGTACACAAAGTTTTTAAACTAATCAGGATCGGATAGAGTAATCCAAACCTGATTCGCTCAACGCTAATTATCACCTTTTATGATGCACTAGGATTAGGATCCACAACTGCCGCACAGCATACCTGTGATGCAACTGAGACCTGTATGTGGCTGAATGCACCAACAAAAAGGCATTCACAAAGCAGTTATATAATAGCAGAAATAATGTACATGATCCAATTAATTGTAAGTGGATAACATTTTAATCAGCATTGTGAAAGCATGTTTGTCGATGTAGTAACTGCATGATAAATGCACTATGGGACAGCACCATTAGGTTACAACACACAAGGAGAGTAAAAGGCATTGCTAATTAGAACTAGAATCTCTACAAAGACAAGGTGACATCGCAGGACACTGGAATATAGAAGTCACAGGTGATAAAAGGAATACCCATTATTTTCACACGGTAAAACAAACGACAAGATTAACATGGCATTGTACAGTTTTACTCCCTCATTCTCATCTTACAGCTTTATAGCTACTTTTTAACACTATAGTTTATTTAGGCTACGGTTTTAGAACCAATAAGTGACATAGGTCATAGCATTAAAGGGTAACTAATGTTTTCATCAAAAAAAAAAATCTATTTTAGCATATGTTACTGCTACAGCAGCATTATGCATAGAGCATTCTTTAGTTTCTTCACATACCACCTTAGTTATGGCTGTTTAAACATTTACAATATGAGGACCTTCTCAAGATGGCTGCTCTGCCAGTTTTCTGAGGCCAAAACTGCTTTCCCTCACTTTCCATACACACTTGCTGTAGCCAGCAGCTCCCTGCCAGCCAATCAGATTGGATTACTGAGAGACACGCCTCCTCACTCTGAAGCCTAATGCAGGCATGCAGTGTGAAGGACCGCCCCTCTCTGTCTATCTGTCCGGAGACTGTCAAGCCACAGCAACAGTGAAAAGGGACAGGGTACATTAATGAAAGCTGTTATTATAAGGTAATTACAAATTACTTTTGACAATCATTGACAGACTAACTCAGGTATACACGCCTAGCTCTAATAAACTAGCAAATAAAAAATATGACAGTTACCCTTTAAACCAAAACAGACTACCGCATTTTTCGCTTTCTAAGACGCACTGGGGGGGAAATGTCCATGCGTCTTATAAAACGAATACTAGTGGAAGCGCTCACTAGTATGTATTAGGAGCGGGGAGCGAAGCGCCGCAAGCGCAGGTAACTCCTCTTCAGCTGTCGCACTCCCATCTTCCCGGCCTGCGCTGCACTGTCCTAACCCCGTACAGAGTCAGAACGTTGCGCGCGCAGTTAGATGACCTAACTCTGCACGCAGTCATGTGACAGTGCAGCGCAGGCTGGGATGATGGGAGCGCGACAGCCGAAGAGGAGCCGCGGCGCAGGACAGGTAAGATGATTTTTATTTTAGTCTGATCTGAGGTCTGGGGGTACTGATGGGCTATTTTGAGGTCTGGGGGGTACTGATGGGCTAATATGAGGTTTTATGGGGGGTCTGATGGGCTAATCTGAGGCCTGTTGGGGGTCTGATGGGCTAATCTGAGGCCTGATATGAGCTCTGATGAAAAATATTTTTTTCTTATTTTCCTACTCTAAAATCTGGGGTGCGTCTTATCATCGGATGCGTCCATTCACACATCCGTATGTGTTTTGCGGATCCACAAAACACAGACACTGGCAATGTGCGTTGCGCATTTTGAGGACAGCACATCGCCGGCACTTTAATAAAAAAAATGCCTAATCTTGTCCGCAATTGCGGACAAGAATAGGACATGTTCTATTTTTTTCGGGAACGGAATTGGGGACGCGCATTTCCGGATCCGGGCAGCACATCGTGCAGCCCCATAGAAATGAATGGGTCCGCAATTCTGTTCCGCAAAATGCGGAACAGAATTGCGGATGTGTTAATGGAGCCTTATAAAGCGAAAAATACGGTAATTTGTCTCCATTAACAATTCATACAAATTTAAATTACACTGACAAAAAAAAACGCACCAAGAAAGAGTTTTTGGAATGGAATGAAACGTGCCATGTGTGAACGTAATCATGATATATGTGAAAGATTACAATATTAGTGCGAAAGGATAAGTTTATTGGGGAAAACTGTACTTTGGAAGTTAGCAGATCATTTGCGATTTTGGTTAGGGCAGTTTTAGTGGAATGATAGTGTCTGTCGTGGTCTGTAGTTAATCAAAATGGTAGTGGGATGAGAGGTGGGAGGACATTTCAAGATGGACATGTTCTTCTAGGACAGTGATGGCTAACCTCCGGCACCCCAGCTGTGGTGAAACTATGACTCCCAGCATGCTCTATTCATTTCTATAGAGTTATGCGAACAGCCAAGCAAGTGTGCAGCTTGGGAGTTGTAGCTGTACTACAGCTGGAGTGCTGGAGGTTAGCCAACACAGTTCTAGGAGTTTTTATGCGAATAGGAGTAGTGAGATAAGGTGAGAAAGTACCAGTCACACAATCAGAAAAACAGTTAACCATTTGTGACAATATTTTTAATAAAGGCCAATTGAAAATCAGATTTTTAGCCAAAATGAGTAAGGCTACTTTCACACTTGCGTTCGGGGCTCCGCTTGTGAGTTCAGTTTGAAGGCTCTCACAAGCGGCCCCGAACGGATCCGTCCAGCCCTAATGCATTCTGAGTGGATGCGGACCCGCTCAGAATGCATCAGTCTGGCAGCGTTTGGGCTCCGCTCAGCGGGCGGACACCTGAACGCTGCTTGCAGCGTTCGGGTGTCCGCCTGGCCGTGCGGAGGCAAACGGATCCGTCCAGACTTACAATGGAAGTCAATGGGGACGGATCCGTTTGAATTTGACACAGTATGGCTCAATTTTCAAACGGATCCGTCCCCCATTGACTTTCAATGTAAAGTCAAAACTGATCCGTTTGCATTACCATGAATGCAAACGGATCCGTTCTGAACGGATCTAAGCGTTTGCATTATAGGTGCGGATCCGTCTGTGCAGATACCAGACGGATCTGCTCCGAACGCAAGAGTGAAAGTAGCCTTAAATAAACAAATATTTACTCTGAAAGGTGTACATAGCCTTTAAGGTGGAAAGGTTTTATTTTGGGACAGTGGTAAACTGGGTTATGTAGGAAGCACACTGGGGGCAGCTGTGTAGGGGGGAATGCGTGGGGGGTTTGAAGCTTTCACAGATTTTGTCGATTTTATCAATTTTATCTTTTAATATGAAGCAAAGTCTTCAGATGAGCTGAGGGGTGTGGGAGGGGGCACTGGAGGAAGGAGTAGAGAATTAAAAGGTATTGAATAGTTGTTTGGAGTTGCAGGAAAGAGATAATATGGGAGTAGTGAAGTAGTCCTGCTTAGAAGAGGTGAATGCAGACTTGAAATTGAGAACAGCTTGTTTGTATGAGCTGAAGTCTTCTTTAGAATGGGCTTTCTTCCAGAGCCGTTCTGCAGCTGTGGACGCCTATCTCAGTTATTTTGTCTGGTGGGTATGCCTGGGTTGTGAATTGAAATTCTGGTATGTGTGAGAGGGGCGAATTAATCTGTCAGTTGGAAAAATGTCTGAGTGTATCACAGAGGCATGTCTAACAGTCAAGAATCTCTCATCAAGAGGTACACTACCCAAAAGTAGCCTCTGAGAGACTTTTTATAGGGTTAAGCACTTGTCAAGACCTAGTGTCAAATCAGACCACACCTGTAAATATTTACATATCTGCCTAACACATAACTGCATGCCAGGTTTTGCAGCAATATGACATTTCTACGTGGGTGCGTTTTCAATTTTTTGGTACATGTAAAAAAAAAAAATAATCTGGATGATAAAGGAGAAAAAAACGCTTTTATTATTTTGAGGAAAGTATCTCTAAAATATACAAATTTTGGCGTAAAATTCTATTTCAAAGTAAGGCTACTTTCACACTAGCGTTCTTGCTGGATCCGGCAGGGTCCAGCAAAAACGCTTCCGTTACTGACAATACAACAATCTGCATCCATTATGAACAGATCCGGCTGTATTATCTTTAACATAGCAAAGACGGATCCGTCATGAACTCCAGTGAAAGTCAATGGGGGACGGATCCGTTTTCTATTGTGTCGGAGAAAACTGATCTGTGCCAATTCACTTGCATTGTAGGTCATGACTGATCCGTCTTGCTCCGCATATCAGGACGAAAATAAAACCGCAACATGCTGCGTTCCATTCTCATACCGGAAAGAAAACCGCATTTTTGGAGCATTCCATTCAGTTACGTTTTGTCCCTATTGACAATGAATGGGGACAAAACGGAAGCAGGTTTTTTCAGGTATTGAGACCCTATGACGGATACTGGAAAACATTAACGCTAGTGTGAAAGCAGCCTTAGTCAACCAACAGAGTTAAGCTGGCCATACACATTCAATAGTTGTCGGCCAAAAAGCTCCAGTATACATATCTCCCAACAAAATGTTTTTTTTTTTTTTTTTTTATGAAAGCCTGAGAACATGACTTTCTTCACTCTGTGCAAAAAAATTAAAAATAATGCAGCTGTGCCACACAAAAAGTGCACTAGGATGTGGTCTATTGCAACACATCCCATAAGAGAAGGGCCCCCCATAAATCATTCCCCAACCCACCAGGCCAGAAGGCTTCCTGCAAGGACTAGGGATTAGTGGCCATCTTCAGCCGAAGCAGCGGCCGGCTTGCTCTGGTTTCCACCTGAGCTGCCACCCTAGGTGCTGGCGAAGAGCCTAAGGGTCCATTCACACGTCCGCAAAACACGGAAACCGGCCATGAGCGTTCCGCAATTTTCAGACTGGACATGGCCAGATACCACGCTTGATCTTACTGGGGATTACCTATATATGATACACTGGTTTGCGTTAGCATTAATTATCAAACAAAATAAATGTATTGCCTGAAAAAGGAACGCTTAAAAAATACTTTCATTAAATTAAAACTAATGTGTGGCTAACCACCCACATATTTCAATCAGGCTCACGTGTGACAGGGAGGTTATTGTCTCTTTAATCATATATGATCAAATCTCCTTCCTTCCTCCACCAATAATTGTTATTCAGTATGGAGATATATGCAGATACATACTATCACTTTTATATTATGTAATAGATTCTATGTATCCCCATGTAGCATATTACTCTCCATCTATTCACACCATAGATTGCATCTTTCTTAGGCTACATGCACATGACCATATGTGCTTCGCGGCCCGCAAATTGCCATCCGTTTTTTTTGCGGATCCACCATAACAATGCCTAAAACGGACAAGAATAGGACATGTTCTATATTTTCGCGGGGCTACCGAACGGACATACTGATGCGGACAACATTTTGCGTACCCATTGAAATGAATGGGTCCGTATGCTATCCGCAAAACGGAACAAACATGGAAGCAAACAAAGTTTGTGTGCATGTAGCCTTAGTCTGCTGCAAAAGTAAGGGAGGGAGTACTGGGATAATTCAATACATAGTGAGTATTATTAAGGCATTGTTCTAGCCACCAGCACTCCCCACTAGTACTCCCAGGTTCCCCACAAATTCAGTCTCGTTTAATTTGCCTATAAACCCTTCTCCCTATATTGCGTCTGCTCAACGTGTTTCTATGCTTATTAAAGCGGCATGTCATCAGGAGCAGAATATAGCAGGAGCTGCACGCCCATACACTTGGCGCATAGCAGCACTAGAAACGGTAAGGTGAAAGCTGCACGCCCATACACTTGGCGTGTTAACAGCGTTCACAATGAAAAATAAGACTCTGCACGCTAACTAAGTGATCTCCCATCGGGATATATGGATAGATAGATATATATATATATATATATAAAATTGAGAAGCCATGAATTTTGAAAGCCTTAATATAAGCAACACTTTAACATATATGTGATGTCACTTATCAATAACTGCAATTGCTTCAGCTCTTTATAGGTCTTAAAGGAGTTGTCCAGGTTCAGAGCTGAACCCAGACATCCCTCCATTTTCCCCCCGGCAGCCCCCCTGACATGAGCATTGGAGCAGTTCATGCTCCGATGCTCTCCTTTGCCATGCACTAAATCACGCAGGGCAAAGGCATTTTTTGGAGACCCGGTGACGTACCGGGGCTCTCCATGGCGCTGCCAGGAACCACGGTGACATCACTGGCGCTAAAAGTAAAACGGCTAGGGCAGCACTAAAGCCCACCCTTCAGAGCCGGTGACGTCACCAAAAACACTGCAGGGTGGAAGTTTCCGCCCGGCCGTGTGTTATTGAAAACAAAAGAGCCCGTGCCCTGCGCGATTTAGCGCAGGGCAAGGGAGCGCATCGGAGCATGAGATGCTCCGATGCTAGCCTCATGGGGGCTGCCTGTGTGAAAATAAGGGTATGTCCGGGTTCAGCTCTGAACACGGACAACCCCTTTAAATACACATATCAAAATATATGCAATTTATATAGTCCATCACATGTTTGTTTGGGAATAGAATATTATATCAACACTGGTTTATCAGATCATATGAACCCTGATTCTAATCATGGTATTAATAATCTTCTACCAGATAGGTTGGCCATCCCTGTCCTATGCTGAGGCTCTCCAGCTGTTGCAAAACTACAACTCCAAGCATGCCCAGACTGCCTACAGCTATTAGCCTACAGCAGGGCATGGTGGGAGTGGTAGTTTTCCTACATACTGCTTTGTACACACACATGTAGCCACATAGACCACCCCTGTCATTCTAAAATTAATGAAGGACCTGATGTTGTATTTCCATCCAGTGGTTGTACTCGTCACTGTGTTACCCTTCTCAATCGCCTTACAGGCGACACAGTTACCACATTTGAACGCTCCAGGTGGTCTATTTGTCAACAAGGTTTTATCCTTTAAATTACTTCCCCTTCTATATGTGATATGGGGATGATCCCCCACCAGGCGTACCACTACGGGATCCGATTTAAGGCTTCCCCAGTGGTCCTTCAGAATATTCCGAACCTCCTTATGCGCCAGATCATGTTCCTATGATCCGGATATTATTGTCTTCCACAGTTCGTTTCTTGGGATGCAGAAGCTCCTCCCTATTGCTCATAGCCGCATGTTGATGGGCTCTTTTGAGGCATGACTCCAGGTATCCTCTCTGAGAGAACCTCCTCTGCAAATCATTTGCTGCTCGCTTGGAATCTGACCATTCCAAGCAGTTGCGACGGGCCCTTAAGTACTGTCCTTTAGGTATTTGATTTTTCAGCCTATCAGGATGTGCACTTTCCCATCTAAGTAACGTGTTGGTTGCCATGGGTTAAACAGAACATATCGGTTGTTATTTTTACGGAATTCCCAATACTGATAGAGAGAGCCAAGTAAGATGGGTTTCACCGATTTCACTCGTTAATAACAAACCCAATTCATTTTTGTTTAGTTGTGAGACAAATTCTTTGAATGCCCCATTCGTGTATTTCCACAGAATGAAGACATCGCCGATAAATCTTATCTATAGGATAATTGAAGATGTCCATTTTCTCACAAAACACTAATTCTCTCTCCCACCAGCCCTGATGAAATGCAGCTTTAATAAGCATAGAAACGCGTTAAGCAGACGCAATATAGGGAGAAGGGTTTATAGGCAAATTAAACAAGACTGAATTTGTAGGGAACCTGGGAGTACTAGTGGGGAGTGCTGGTGGCTAGAACAATGCCTTAATACTCACTATGTAATGAATTATCCCAGTACTCCCTCCCTACCTTTGCAGCAGACTAAGAAAAATACAATCTATGGTGTGAATAGATTGCGAGTAATATGCTACATGGTGATACATAGTATATATTACATAATATAAAAGTGATATGCAGATATGTACTATCAGTTTTTCTTTTGCAGCTAGGATACGGACCCATTCATTTCAATGGGTCCGCAAAATGTTGTCCGCATCAGTATGTTCATTCCATACCCCCGCAAAAAAAAAAAAAAAATGGATGGCATCCGTTGTTTTTTTTTGGCAGATCTGCAATTTGCGGACCGCGAAGCACATATGGTCAATGTGCATGTAGCCTAAGAGAGATACAATCTATGTGTGAATAGATGGAGAGTAATATGCTACATGGTGATACATAATATCTATTACATAATATAAAAGTGATAGTACGTATCTGCATATATCTCCATACTGAATACCAATTATTGGTGGAGGAAGGAAGGAGATTTGATCATATATGATTAAAGAGACAATAACCTCCCTCTCACACGTGAGCCTGATTGAAATATGTGGGTGGTTAGCCACACATTAGTTTTAATAAGTTAAAGTATTTTTTAAGGGTTCCTTTTTCAGGCAGTAAATTTATCGCACTTGATCTTAGCCAAAAGGCCGAGAGACGACCTTGGCCTGGTGTCTATCCCTGTCCCACATCCATCATCCAGCCTGAACTATAGAGAGCAATCTGGCGCATGTCTAGACAGCCCAAATCACATGTGGTAGATGTCCAGCTCCTAAGAGAATAGCTTGTAGACTCAAAGCTCAGATCCTAAGTAGGGATGAGCGAATCGACTTCGGATGAAACATCCAAAGTTGATTTGCATAAAACTTTGTTCTAATACTGTACGGAACAGGAGCTCTGTACAGTATTAGAATGTATTGGCTCCGATGAGCCGAAGTTATTACTTTGCGAAGTCTCACGAGACTTCGTATAATAACTTCAGAAATTGATTTATACTGTAAAAAGTACCACTTGGAACCGAACCAGAGTTCAGGAAATGTTTTTTTTACAGTATAAATCAATTACTGAAGTTATTATGCGAAGTAATGACTTTGGCTCATCGGAGCCAATACATTCTAATACTGTACATAGCTCCTGTTCCGTACAGTATTAGAAAAAAGTTTTATGCAAATCAACTTTGGAATCTAAGTGATTGGAATAGTTCTGGTGCTGGTTCTAGCTTTATTGGAAAGTGATCATGTACCATAGGATTTATTTTCATCATTATTTCTTTACACCAATCATGGCACATCCCCCTTTAAGGAGGGATTTGTACCATGCATTTCCTATTACGGCGTCATTTATATTGCATTATAATCTATGATACAAATCAGATACAAACTCTGTTCAATATAACAAAATCTAAACTTTCAATGGATCATAACATTCCTTTCACATAGAAGGAAACATTAGTAGTATGTCATACCAGGCAGTGTGGCGTCTGCACATGTTTAATAAGACAAAACAGCTCATACCTATAACCTGGAAAAGAAAGAAGAGAAGTCAGTTGTAAATTGGTTTGCCATTTTACAATAACAAATACAAATATTGCTCCTTAAAGGGGGTGTCCATTTTATTGTTAATGCAAACCAAAGTATGATAAATAATTGTATGCTACGCTTCATTCAGCCAACACACTAGGCA
Source organism: Bufo gargarizans (assembly GCF_014858855.1). Classification (NCBI taxonomy): domain Eukaryota; kingdom Metazoa; phylum Chordata; class Amphibia; order Anura; family Bufonidae; genus Bufo; species Bufo gargarizans. Next base: position 199,670,733 of record NC_058081.1, on the reverse strand, counting down.
CAAGAAACGAGTGTAGGCACAGTGGAGAAGACTGAATGTTGTGTCTCGTCACATGCCCCCCCCCAAATCTGCAGCCGCCTTATTGTGTTGTCCTGATAAACAGAAAGCTGGCTGAACAACAGGACGACACTTCAGAGAAATAGAAAAGACAACAACTTCAAAAAAAGCATATATTAGTAAATCAGTATATCATCATGAACATACACTGGTTTACATTACCAATAACATGAACACCCACTCTGTGTTCTTCTCCTCCCTTCATCCTGTTTTGTCTCCTACTGTACAACCGAGTGTTTGAGGTATGCTAGTTGAAATGAAGGAGAGACAATCCCCCCCCTTCCTTTCCTCCAGACACCAGGGGAGAAACATTAGGAGCCTTATCTGGGTGTACTGTGCTACTGTCCTTCTGTGCCCCATTAACTAGTGTAAAAATGGTAAAATGAAGATTATTTATAGTAATAGTCACATACAAAATAGAAAAATAAATGAAAAAAAAAAATCACCAAAAATATCTGCAAATAGGATCATGACCAAAAACCTGATTAAAATATTTTGTTATTTACCAGTTATACATTCCCTTTAAAAGGGTTGTTCACCTTTATGATGTTTTTTACAGATGCTTCCGCCAGACCAGACCTGCAGTGGTGATCATACTTACCTATAGTGTCTCTACTAGTTATAATGCCGCCTACAGTACCCCCAGTAGTTATAATGCTGCCTACAGTACCCCCAGTAGTTATAATGCTGCCTACAGTACCCCCAGTAGTTATAATGCTGCCTACAGTACCCCCAGTAGTTATAATGCTGCCTACAGTACCCCCAGTAGTTATAATGCTGCCTACAGTACCCCCAGTAGTTATAATGCTGCCTACAGTACCCCCAGTAGTTATAATGCTGCCTACAGTACCCCCCAGTAGTTATAATGCTGCCTACAGTACCCCCAGTAGTTATAATGCTGCCTACAGTACCCCCAGTAGTTATAATGCTGCCAGTACCCCCAGTAGTATAATGCTGCCTCCAGTAGTTATAATGCTGCCTACAGTACCCCCAGTAGTTAATGCCCTCTAAAGTTATCCAGTAGTTATAATCACCCCTGTAGTTCCCTCTGTAGTTATAATGCCCAGTATAGTGCCACCAGTCTTTAAAAGGTCACCCTATAGTGCCCCAGTAGTTATATTTCTCTCCTGTAGTGCCCTACTAGTTCTAATGCCCCCCTGTAGTGCTTCAGTAGTTCAAATGACCCCTATAGTGCCCCAATAGTTATACTGCCCCCACAGTTATAATACTCTCCTCACTCCCGCTCCATGCCGCTGTGTGCGATTTAAGCCATGGGCCTCTTTTGGCCTAGTGCTGGCGATGACTACACCGTTGATGCATCCTCTAATACTGCGGTTGCATCAACAGTTGAATGTGCAGCACCTAGTTCTGGATGTCCCCTGGGTGAAATAAGAGGGAGGATGCAGGTTCCCCCGGTGACTGTATCAGATTGCTTACAAAAACTGGTTCTGGCTTAATTTTAAAAATAGATTTTTTTTTTTACCGTACCTATGCTTTTAAAACTTATGTATGTCTACATAAAACTGTGAAGCTACAATAGGGCTGTCTTTGTTGCCCAGAGCAACCAATCGGGGGGGGGGGGGGGCAGCTTTCATTTCACGTTCTGATCTTGAAATAGAAAGCTGCGCTGTGACTGGTTGCTATGGGCAAGAAAGACCGTTTTTCTTTTGGTGCCAGTTTATGCGACCGATTATGAATAACATGCTTAAAAAAGTAAGTGAAAACTTTTGGGGGCAGTTTTTAATAATTTTTTATTTTGATTTTTTTACCAATGGGTGTTCACTTCAATAGAAAGCTGAATTTTCAGCTCAAGGTCTGATCTCCACCCAAAAACTTGATTTTTGCACTTACCGTAAAATCTGTTTCTCTTTCGTTTATTGGGGACACAGGCTTGACCATGGGTATAGCTGTTGCCGCTAGGAGGCGGACACTAAGCACATAGTAAAAGCTCCTTCCCTTCAGCTATACCCTTCCTACAGGGACTAAGCTAAATCAGTTAGTGCAAAAGCAGTAGGAGAAACAACAACAACAACAACAACAACAACAACAAAAAAAAAAATCACACTATGTACAAACCCAGAACCACACAGGCCCAAAAAGGCCCCTAAACAAAAGAATTGATGGGAGCTGCCCCCCCTCCCCCCTCCCCAATGAACGTAAGAGAAACAGATTTTACAGTAAGTACAAAAATCTAGTTTTCTCAGGGAACCCGTCGCCGGAAAGATGCCGTCTGGGACAGATATATTCGAATGGCCCCTACTAAATCCAGGGTACGGAGCGACTGCTCCCGAGGATGAGACGGGCCCAGACAAAATGAAGGGAGAATAATCTCCTCATTTAGATAGAATGCCGACACCACCTTTGGCAGGAAGGACTGCACAGGGTGAAGGACCACCTTATCCTGATGAAGGATCAGGAAAGGCGACCGACATGAAAAAGCCGCGAGTTCAGACACCCTACGGATAGACGTGATTGCCACTAAAAACGCCACCTTGTAAGACAGGAAGCGAAGCGACACCTGCTGCAAGGGCTCAAACGGTGAGGACTGAAGAGCATTGAGGACTAGATTAAGATCCCAAGGATCCAACGGAGGACGGAAAGGGGGAGCAGCATGTGCCAACCCCTGCAGAAGAGTCCGAACCGCCAAAGCCACATTCCGCTGAAAAACAATGGAGAGAGCTGACACGTGCCCTTTGAGGGAGCTGAGAGCCAGCCCCAAAGTCCATGCCAGACTGCAGGAAAGCCCAGAGTCACAGCAAAGAGAACCGAACAGAAGGCAGCTGATGCCGATCGAACCAACTAAAGTAGGACTTTTAGGTCCTGTGATTTTGGATGACGACAGCTTCCTGGCCTGAAATCATTGTCTGGACCACCACATCCAAAAAACCCCAAGCTCTCAGTACGGCGGCTTCAACAGCTATGCCGTTAAATGTAGCGACCCTAAATTCAGGTGGAAGATCGGGCCCCTGCGACAGAAGGTCCTCCCGAAGAGGAAGATGCCAGGGTTAGTCAGCGAGAAGAGCGACTAGATACGCGTGCCACACCCGGAGCGGCCAATCTGGGGCCACGAGAATGACTGGCAGTACATCGGACCTGATCTTCCGGAGGAGACGCGGAATGAGCGGAAGAGGCGGAAACACGTAAGGAAATGTGAACCGACTCCACGGAATCACCAGTGCATCTCATACCATGGCCATGACAAAGTCCTCGACCTTGTTGTTAAAGTGGGAGGCCATGAGATCCACATCCAGTCTCCCCCACCGCTCGCAGATGGCTTAAAAGACCTGCGGGTGAAGAGCCCACTCGCAGGGATCGAGCCGCTCCCGACTGAGGAAGTCTGCGATCCAGTTGTCGACGCCAGGGATGTAAACTGCCGATAGTGCCGTAACATGTTCCTTCGCCCAGCTGGAGGAATCACGTCGTCTCCGCCGGACGACCCCTGAGACTGTCGGCCAAATGCCGCAGAGAGAGCCGAATCGCCAATGACCATACTCCTTGAACAGAGATATTTTTACAGTCCCGGCTGGACAGAATGGCTAGCTGAAGCGCTCTAGTATGAAATTGAGCATAGGGAACCGCTTAGAAGGCGGAGACCATGTGACCCAGAGCCCACATGCAGCGACAAACAGGAACCGGAGCTGGCTGCAAGAAAGGGAGACTCTGAAGACTGAGAACGGATAGCTTCTCCGGAGGCAAGAACACCTTGGCCTGAAATGTGTCAAGCACCATGCCCAGATAAGTCAACCGCTGCGACGGATAATGACAAGACTTTTGCCTGTTCAGGATCCAAAGCGCTCCAGGATGTCCAGAACTATGCTCAAGCTGTCCGCCGTCACCCGGAATGACAGACCCTTCACCAGGATGTCGATCGCTACGATCCCCCTGGCACGGAGCAGGGCCATGACTGCCGCAGAACTTTCGTAAATACCCTGGGAGCCGTGGCCAGGCCAAATGGGAGGGCTACAAATTGGAAGTGAAATGGACCTACTGCAAAATGGAGAACTCTCTGATGGACGCATTGAGCCAACCTCACGGACTCCATCCGGAAGCTGCCACAACACACAGGAAACGGTTGAGCGCCTTGAGGTCCAGAACGGGACGACCGTCCCCTCTTTTTTGAGAATCACAAAGAGATTGGAGTAAAAAAAACAAAAAAAAAAAAAACGGTCTTGCGCAGGAACCGGAACAATCACACCTTGCCGCAGCAGCATGTGAATCGCCTGAAAAAAGGAATCTGCGGCTGAGGGAGAGGCCAGAGGTGACTACTGAAAAAAACGGGACCCTTTATAATTTAATTTATTTATTAATGATCGAGGACGAGATTAATAGCACAATTTCTATTTTTGCAGATGATACTAAGTTATGTAGAACTGTACAGTCTATGGAAGATGTCCATATACTACAAGCTGACTTGGGCATCAACTTCGCAAATGAGGTTCAATGTGGACAAAAATATAAAGTTATGCCTCTTGGTAGTAACATTGGGAGAGTCAATTATAGAGAAGGATTTGGGTGTCCTTGCAGATGGTAGATTAAATTACAGCATACAAGGCCACCAGGATACTGTCATGCATTAAACGAGGCATGGACTCGCGGGGCAGGGATGTGATATTACCACTTTACAAAGCGTTGGTGCGGCCTCATCTGGAATATGAAGTTCAGTTCTGGGCACCAGTCCATAGAAAGGACGCACTACAGCTGAAAAAAGTACAGAGGAGAGCGACTAAAATGATAAGGGGCATGGAGGGTCTTCGTTTTGAAGAAAGATTAAAAGAATTGAATTTATTTAGTCTTGAGAAGAGACATCTAATGGGGGACATTATTAACCTATACAAACATATAAATAGGTCATACAAAAAATACGGTGAAAAACTGTTCCATGTAAGATGTGCTCAAAAGACAAGGGGGCCTCTGATTGAAGAGGAAAAAGTTCAGTCTCCGGAAGCGTCAAAGCTTCTTTACTGTAAGAACGGTGAAGCTGTGGAATAGACTTCCTCAGGACATGGTCACAGCAGGAACAGTGGACAGTTTTAAAAAGGGTTTAGATGAATTCTTAAAAGTAAACATTAATGTTTATGAAAACATGTAGAAATCTGAGTCTCAATTCCTTCTGGAATTCGCGTCCTCACCTACCCCTTGGTTGAACTTGATGGTCTTATGCATTTTTTTCAATACATAAGAAGCTGGAAAAATTAACTTAGATTCATATGCAAATGAGAATGAGACGATGGTGCAGGATCCTCAACCTGCAACGTTTTCATAGCCTCTGTAATAAGATTGCCCACCATGGAGGACAGTTTGGACGACTGACCCTCCGGTGAGACAACATCCTCATCTGACCCCCTTTCCTTCTCAGAACATGCCTCTTCCACTGAGGAGACATAGGAGTGAGACTCTCTAGCAGGAGGAGGAGAGGCAGAGGAAACGGGAAACAAAGACACCATTTTGGGGGAGGATGTTCTCGCCAGTTTTGTGAGACGACCGCAATGGGCATATGCCCCATGATCCCCAGAGTCGGACCGGTCAGATAACTGCCTTGCTGACAAACTCCCCAATATTTCCACAATGGCCTTGTTGGTATTGGAGACATCCTGTACCACCCTAGACAGGGAACGCGCCCATTCCGGTTCTACCATCGGGTCCGGGGCCTAGCCACTTGATGGCGGCGCAGTACACGCAAAACAGAGGGAGTATAAGCGAGGGGAAGGAAATGTTGCGCAACACAACGCACAAGCAAAATGATGCACCAAATTGACCGCCTGATTTGGGACCTGGGCACAGACATAATGGCAACCCTGTCGCCTAAATGAGGAAGAGGGGCAGGTTAGATCCTGTAAGAAGGGACAAACAGCACTTACCCAGCCTGTGTCCCTCCAAGCAGCAAGGCCAGCTCGTCCGCATCCCGCCAGGTGCTTTAAATCGTGGAAGTGGGCGGAGCCCACTCTCCCTCTGCTTAGCTGCCGGCTCTCAGCGCCCGACCATCATCTCTGGCCCACAGAGAAGCCAGGGCCTCAATTAACAATGGCCCCAGCACCGAGCAGACCGAGATGCTTTAAACAAAAGAAGCGGGAGGAGGATGAGCTGCGGTGCTCGGCTGTAGAGCTGGAGTAGCTAATGCGCCACGGAGCCCTGCATGCTGGCACAGGAAAACAGGTGCCCCCAAAACAGTGCCAGTACACGCCAGGTACACTACACATACCACAGGGCGACTGTTTCGTCACCCTGCATAGCCTCCCTAACGCTCCAGCAGAGACCTCCAGGAGCAACCCAGCCTCGTGGGGACCTCAAGAAAGCTATTCATACCAGACACCCCAAGAATATTGCTGAACTGAAACAGTTCTGTAAAGAGGAATGGTCAGGAATTACTCCTGACCATTGTGCACGTCTGATCTGCAACTACAGGAAACGTTTGGTGGAAGTTATTGCTGCCAAAGGAGGTTCAACCAGTTATTAAATCCAAGGGTTCACATACTTTTTCCACCTGCACTGTAAATGTTTACATTTAATTCTTTGTTTGTTATTAGTTTAAGCAGACTGTGATTGTCTATTGTTGTGACTTAGATGAAGATCAGATCACATTTTATGACCAATTTGTGCAGAAATCCATATCATTCCAAAGGGTTCACATACTTTTTACACACACACACACACACACACACTCACCTGACCGGCGTCTTCTGGCTGCTCCAGCCGGATCACCACCTTCGGTGTGCGGCCCCTTGGGGAGGGACGCTACACCGGAACAGAGGGGACTTGCGGTGGTGATCTGAACAGTGGCGGGATACAGAGGTTTTTACCGGAAATCCTTTGCTTCTGTAGAACAGGAAGGAGCAGGGGGCTTGAGGGACCACCTGGTCTCCCGTCTCCTGGGTAGGAGTACAGGCAGTTTAAAGGACTGCCTGAAACTCCCACTAGGGAAAAAAAAAAAAAAAAAAAAGAAAAAACGAAAAAACAGAAATCAGAAGAGGTCTGCCTCCTACAGACGCTAAGCTAAAACTGATTTAGCTTAGTCCCTGTAGGAAGGGTATAGCTGAAGGGGAGGAGCTTACACTTTGTGTGCTTAGTGTCTGCCTCCTAGCGGCAACAGCTATACCCATGGTCAAGTCTGTGTCCCCCAAGGATACGGATGAGAAAATGCATGGACTTTCATGGGGCTATTTTTTAACTCTTACCATTCATTTCAATGGGAGATTCAGCGCTGATTTTGCCCCAAGATAGGACATGCAAGTTAAAAAAAAAAAAAAAAACGCTGTTTCCCATTGAAGTGAATGGAGGCAGAAAAGCTCCAAAATCAGCGCCAAAAAGCTCGGAGTGAACTGGCCCTTAGACAGTCTTAATAAATCTGCCCCTCAGAGTTTACGCGGTCCTCAGGTACTTCCATGTTACATATGGGTCATTCAGTCTCATTACGTGTACTAGTGATGCATTCCCTGACTGTGTCAATCCAATACCAGACACTATAATCCCTTCAGTGTCTTACAGGAATAAATAATAGATGCATTGGAAATTAAACTTCAAGTTGTGATTAATGGGACACTGCTTATTTGCCTTTGCCAGCAAACGGCGTTCAACGAGCTCTGATCTCAATGGGTCACAGGGCTGGAAAAGAGTATTACACTCACCGGTAATACGGTTTCCTGGAAGTTTCCATGACACCAAGTCCTGAGAGATTGACTTCCTTCTGATTAGACAGGAAAAACACAGAGGTTAAAAAGCCCACCCCCTCCCTACATCGCCAGTGTATTTTAACGAAGAACCCCAGGATGAAAGGATAATAGATAACAGATAATAGCAGAAAAAAAAAAAAGGGGTGGGATGTATGTGGTGTCATGGAGACTTCCAGGAAACCGGATTACCGGTGAGTGTAATACTCTTTTCCCCAGTCGTCTCCAAGACACCAAGTCCTGAGAAAATATCAAAGATACTATTGGGGGGGGGAACTGCAGAAAGGACTTTACGTCCAAACCTTAGGTCCTTATTAGCAAATATATCTAATCTGTAGTGTTTGGTACAGGTATGAATTCTTTTCCAGGTTGCTGCTCTGCAAATTTGTTGTAAAGAGGCTGAAGCTTTTTCCGCCCAGGAGGCTGCCATGCCTGTTGTTGAATGTGCTTTTAGAGAAGCAGGGGCATCCTTTCCTTGGACTTTATATGCTTATATGCTTCGGAGATAGCCAATCTTATCAATCTAGAGATAGAGATGGAACTTTTTCCCGCTTTTTCCCCTTATTGGGACCTGAAAACTGGACAAAAAGATTTTTGTCTACTCTCCATTGTCTGGTTGCTTCCAGGTATTTTAAGACTGCTCTCCGAACATCTAATGTGTGGTAGGAGATCTCTTGTTCATTTTTAGGATTGTTACAAAATGAAGGAAGAACAATGTCCAGTGACCTGTGGAACATCAAAACCTCCTTTGGGAGAAACGTAGGATCTAATTTGAGTACTAGTTTTTCCTGGAACACTGAAAAAAACGGCTCTTGGATAGACCAGGCCTGTAGCCCACAGACTCTTCTGGCAGATGTTATTGCCACCAGGAAAATAGTTTTGATAGTAAGCCATTTGATGTGGATTGTGTCCATAGGTTCAAACGGATCAGAAGTCAGGCCCGCCAATACCGAATTGAGATTCCAAGGAGCTACCATGTTTTTAAATCGTAGGTCTGATCCTATCCGCTGCCTTAAGGAATCTAGTTATCCAGGGATGTTCTGTTAGCCTGGTATTATATAAGGCTCCTAGAGCGGATACCTGGACCCTAAGGGTATTAGGGGATAGTCCTAAATCTAGGCCTTCCTGAAGGAATTCCAGGATTAATGGGATATTGGCCCTGAACCGGTCGAAGGACTTTCCTGACCATTCAGCAAATTTTTCCCATATTTTCAAGTACTTGTCATTCGTGCTTTGTTTCCTGCTCAGGAGTAAAGTGTTCACTACTTTCTTGGATAACCCGAGTTTTAATAAATTGGATTCTTCAGAATCCAGGCTGTTAACTTTAGCATTTTTAGCTCTGTGTGAGTATAAGGTCCCTGACTTAGAAGGTCTGGCCTCAGATGTAGAAGGAGAGGGGCTTCTATGCTGAGGGCTTTTAAAGGGAACCTGTCACCGGGATTTTGTGTATAGAGCTGAGGACATGGGCTGCTAGATGGCCACTAACACATCTGCAATACCCAGTCCCCATGGCTCTGTGTGCTTTTATTGTGTCAAAAAAAACGATTTGATACATATGCAAATGAACCTGAGATGAGTCCTGTATGTGAGATGAGTCAGGCACAGGACTCATCTCAGGTTAATTTGCATATGTATCAAATCGTTTTTTTTAACACAATAAAAGCACACAGAGCTATGGGGACTGGGTATTGCAGATGTGTTAGCGGCCATCTAGCAACCCATGTCCTCAGCTCTATACACAAAATCCCGGTGACAGGTTCCCTTTAACAGCGAAAACCAACTTCTCTTGGGACAAAAGGAAGTTATCAGAATTAGCGTACAATTCTCCTTCAGAAATTTCTGGAGCACTCTGGGGATTAGTGGAAACGGAGGGAATGCGTAGACTAAATTTGTTGTCCAATTTTGATTGAAGGCGTCTACTGCCAGAGGATGATTCCTGGGGTTGAAGGAGAAGAACTGACTTAACTGATGATTCTTTCTGGACGCAAACAGGTCCACTGTCGGTCTGCCCCATTTCTTTGTGATTAGATGGAAGGTTTCCGGGGATAACATCCATTCTCCAGGGTCTAACGTGTGGCGACTCAGGTAGTCGGCCTGTATATTTAGAGATCCTTTCAGGTGCACTGCTGAAAGTGACTGTATGTTCTCCTCTGCCCAGGAGAAAATTTTGTTTGCTAGGCCCTGTAGTAGATGATGTCTTGTGCCTCCCTGGTGTTGGATGAAGGCCACTGCTGTTGCATTGTCCGAATATACCAGGACGTGACAGTCCCGCTGACAACCGACTCGTGTGTTTTAATGCCTCCCAAATTGCCCTCAATTCTTTGAAATTTGAGGATTGATATTTTACATAATTCTTCCATCTTCCCTGGTAGGAGTTTCCCTGGACTAATGCTCCCCAACCCTGGAGGCTCGCGTCCGTTGTGATTACTATGGGTAGTTCTTGTGCCCAAAATATCCCATTCTTTAGGTTGGTTTAGTTGAGCCACCAATTCAGTGACTTCTTCACTTTTGGATCTAAGTATATTCATCTTTCTAGAGTCGTTTGCGATCTGTTCCACTTGGCTAAAATGAATTTTTGAAGTGGCCTTAGATGAAACTGTGCCCAGGCCACTGCTGGGATGCATGCTGAAAGACTTCCTAACACTTTCATGGCCTGCCGGATGGAACAGAATTTCTCTTTCTTGAAATTTCTCAATGTTGTTTGAAGTTTCTTTATTTTCTGAGGTGGAAGAAAGGATCTTTGGGAGACGGTGTTTAGAGTTATGCCCAAAAATATCTTCTGTCTTTCCGGGATTAAATCAGATTTTTCCCAGTTGATTATCCAACCTAGGCTCTGTAGATGGTCCAAAACTAACCTGAGATGGATTTCTAGGATAGCTAGGTTGTCTGCAACTACTAACAGGTCGTCCAGATAAGGGATCACACAGATTGCCTTTTCTCTCAGAATTGCTATGGCTTCCGCTATTACCTTTGTAAAAATTCTTGGAGCTGAAGAGATTCCAAAGGGGAGACACTTGAACTGAAAGTGTTGAATGTGTCCCTTTAATTCTATCGCGAACCTTAGGAACTTTCTTGATGACCTGTGTATTGGTACATGATGGTAGGCATCCCTTAAGTCTATTGTGGCCATCACTGCATCCTTTTTTATAATCTTCACTGCTGACTTTAGAGTTTCCATTTTGAATTTTTGGTATCTAACGTATTTGTTAAGGTATTTGAAGTTTATTATCGCTCTGGATTTCCCGTTTTTTTTTTTTTTTTTTTTAATAATAAAGAGACGGGAATAGAATCCCAGTCCTATCTGGTCTTCTGGGATGGGTTCTATTGCAGCCAAGCTTAACAAGTCTTTGATGTTGTTTTTTAAGGTACCAACTTGACATGCGGGAAGGGTAGTGACAACAAATTTTTGTGGAGGGGGAGAGAGTAGTTCTATTTTGTAACCCTCTTCTATAATATCTAATATCCATGCACTGTTTGTTATGTGCTCCCAAGATTTTTGAAAGGAGCTGAGCCTTCCCCCCACTGGTATGGCGCCATTGTTTGGTATTGGTGGTGGAGGATTCTGCTCGATTCGGGTTGAAGAGGAAATTTCTTCCCCTGCCTCCCTTCACATAGCTCCACCTACCAGTCTTTCCTTCATCTTATTTTCAGGCTGATAGTGTCGGTCATGAAAGGGCTGCCTTTTTTGTTTGTATCTTTCCTCTGGGAAACCCCTTTTTTATTAGTAGCATTCTCAAGGATTTTATCCAGGTCTTCTCCAAAGACATATTGACCGTGGAAAGGGAGCGCGATTAATTTATTTTTAGAAGTGATGTCTCCCGACCACGCTTTAAGCCATAACGCCCGTCTCGCTGTATTGGATAGAACTGATTCTGCTGCTGCGTCTGCTAGAAAAGAGGTTGCCATCTTTAACAGGGACGAGCTCTCCAATATTTGGTCACTTGGTGTCTTATTGACTAGATGTATCTCTAATTGTTCTAGCCATAAGTTTAGTGTTCTGGCTACGCAAGTTGACGCTACACCTGGTTTGAGAAGGGCCGCTGTTGTCTCCCAGGTCTTTCTTAAGAGACTCTCCGCTTTTCTATCTAGAGGATCTTTCAGTTGTGCCGAGTCCTCAAATGGTAGAGCCATATGTTTCGCCACCTTAGCTACTGGTGCGTCCACTTTAGGCATAGTTTCCCAGTCAGTGCAGTCCTCAGGACTAAACGGGTAGCGCCTTTTAATTCCCCTTGGAATAAAGGATCCTTTGTCTGGTTTCTCCCACTCAGAACGTATCAATTTCTGTACACTATCTGGTACTGGGAAAACCGCCTTTTTCCTTTCTCCTAGTCCCCAAAAAATTTCTTGTTGGGTTGACCTAGGCGTCTTTGGCATTTCCATCTGAATGGTAGCCCTAATGGCCCTGATAAGCTCGTCGATGTCTTCTGAATTGAACAGAAATCGTTAGTATTCACCATCTTCGTCTGAGGATGCAACGTGTTTTTGTACCGACTCAGAGTCCGAAACTGCCAGTCCCTCAGAATCTGAGTCCGAGATAAGTGACCGATTACTGCGGGTGTCCTGAGGAGGAGTAATTTTTGGGGGTGTTGGTTCCTTAGACGTTAAGGCCAGCTGAACCTCCTCTTTAACTACTTTCCTAATATCTTCAAGCAAGTTGGAAGATTCGGATTTGACGATACTGGATGTACATTCTTAACAAAGGGGTTTAGATCCTGTATTAGACAGTCGTTTACAGCAGATACCACATTTCCTAGTTTTTTTTTGTGGTAGTTCCCGAATCCTTTTCTCCATGAAAAGGTAAGGGAGGAAAGGATGAGCAGACCAAACCAGCAATACATAAACATGTGCCTGAGAGCAGGCTACTCACAGTCCCTAGATTTGATGCAGGCTCGGTTCCAGAGCCCGGCGTGAGGGGGGTACTCATCTCGACTCCCGACCGCTTCCAGGGGCGCACTCTCAGGAAGACGCTGCGCTGTGCAGGGCGCCATTCTGCAGGTCCTGTGGGATTTTAGTGCCCTTTTCCCTTCCAGGACCTGCGGTGCTGACGTCAGGACGCTTAGCTCCGCTCCCGGCGTCTGACATCACCTGTCTGCCGGCCGGAAGGGACACATCTCAGTGCCGATCCGCCGTATCTTCTTTTCCCCTCTGCATTAAGCCCCCCTGGGCCACCGCAGAGGGGATCTTTGCAGGGGGGCATACCGCGATGCGCCCGAGCCCAGGCCTAACCGGGGGGGAGGAGGGAGAGCTGAAGGAAAAAATCCAGGTGAGCCCGCTAGAGCTCCATGTACCTCTCCTGCTTCCTATCCTGATGGGACAGGAAAAACACTGGAGATGTAGGGAGGGGGTGGGGTTTTTAACCTCTCTGTGTTTTTCCTGTCCAATCAGAAGGAAGTCAATCTCTCAGGACTTGGTGTCATGGAGACGACTGGGGAAATACCAATTGCCTTCACCACTGTCTTTTACATTGGCGTACCATGTATAAAGCAATGATTATTCTGCATTTCTGCACTTCTCATCTTTACTGAAAGATGAGGACCATAAGAAAGCGCTGGGAATACTTATGGGAAGAAATGCTTTATTTTCTATTATATGCATGAGTTTAACCAGCGGAGCAGCACATCTGTTTTCTTCATTTTGAGCAAGGATAGCAATATCAAGATTACGCTTACGAAGAGCTAGCACAACTATATAATTGTTATACAGAAATCTTACAAATCTCCCTCCAAGAATGATCATGCATTATTTAGCTTCTGGCTTCAGGCTGCAGGGAAGCCAATGGTCTATATATGATCTATCCTGACATGCCTGTAGATGCGGTGTTGTTGTGCCCCAATAGCCATTTTACGTAATGTCACAGATCTCACACTTAATCTGCAGTTAACCTTAATGTCCCACTTAACCCATTGCACACTCACATGGCACCAGAAGCGGAGAGGTTTGCCGGAGTACTAGGTCAATCTCGGCAGTCCCTTTGAATCACCGCCAATCAGACAGATATCCCCTATCCTTTGTTTAGGGATAAGTGTTTGTCATGGGGCAATATAAAGAAGGGTCCATTCTATAGAGATGTCTTATGAATATGTAGTGGGATGTGCGCGTTGGCAATTTAGTATATTAAAGAAGTGAACACTTCACGGGCCATGACACACATCGCAGATGTTCTTGTACAACACCAGGATGGGGTAGACATGGTAGAAAGTATGGTCTCATGTCATTAGTAGGTCATTACATTATCATTATAGAACAAAGGTCACTGCTACATACTTCAGACAGAATGTTTTATTGTAATTGGCTATTTAATAAGCTGGACTCATTATCTACTCTCACAGCTCTTGAATATGTAGCTACCATCTGCTGTCTGTCATATTATCTTCAGCTTGGCTCCATTTACTGATAGCATATGCTGCTTAAACTCCAAAACGTGTCATAAAGGGCTAGAGACATGTCAGTAGGTAATATTATTATTACTATTTTATACACTTATATAGTGCTGACATATTCTGCAGATCTTTACAGACATTAGCATCACACTGTCCCCAATGGGGGCCACAATCTAAGTTCCCTAGCATTATCTCTTTGGAGTGTGGGAGGAAACTCGTACAAACCAGGGGAGAACATACAAACGCCATGCAGATAATGTCAGGTCGGATTGGAACCTAGGACCCCAGCGCTGAAAGGCACCAGTGCTAGCCGCTGAGCCACCGTGCTGCCGATGTCAGTGGAAACCCTGTAGACAGCAGGAAAAAGGGGCTGCAATCACTAAAAACTGGGTCCTAACTAGGGTTGTCACGATACCAAAATTGATTCGATTTCGATACCATAAAAAAGTATTGCGATACTCGATACCACACGAAAAAATATAAAAACACCAAAAAAGCTGCGTGCATTCTGTATTTTATGGAACGTCCGGCCCATAATCCAACAGTTCGATCCTACTTTTTGGGGGGACAAGGTAAATCACGCGGTTTTTATTTTATTTGTTGTGGCGTTCATCGCATAGGAGATTTTTTAAAATATTTTAATAGTTTGGACTTTTTCGGATGTGGCGATAACTAATATGTTTTAGATTGTATATGTAAAATTGGGAAAGAGGGTAATTTAAACTGAATATTTAGGTGTTTTTTTTTTCTTTTATTTAATAACTATTTTGCTCCTTAGGGGCTAGAGCCTGGGATTTTTTCATCCCTTGTCCTATTCACTCTGATATACATCTATTAGGGTGAATGGGACTTTACACTCTCCCCCTGCCCTGTGCTTTGTGCACACGGCAGCAGGGAGATTACCATTGCAGCCAGGGCTTCAGTAGCGTCCTGGCCGCCATGGTAACTGATAGGAGCCCCAGGATTACACTGCTGGGACTCTGATCACAACTGCCACTACTGTACCACCAATGAAGAGGGGGGGAGGGGGCCCTGTGGTAACTGCCACCAATGATTATAATACTGGTGTAGTTGAGGGGCGCACTGCGCCACCAATGAAGATATTTAACGTTTAATACAGATACAGGAGGCACCTGAGGGGTTAACTGCTGCTGATGGCAGCTCCCTGTCAGAGGTGCTGATTCTGCCACCGGCACCCGGCTCCTGTATCTGTATTAAACATTAGTTATTTTCATTGGTGGCGCAATGGCCACAGCCCCTCCCCTCCTCTTTCCTCTCATTGGAGTCAGCGGCGGCGGCAGCAGCAGCAGCACAGAGGGGAGGGAGAGTCTGCTTCCTTCTCGACTGTGCTGTTGAGGGAACATGGCGCACTCTGAGAGCAGCGCGTGCCATGTTCTGTGATACTAGGGTGTACAGTTGCACAGCCTAGTATCAGTAAAAGGCAAATCCCAAATCGAATCGATACCGGTACAAAAGTATCAATTGGGTAGTGATAATTCGATACCCAGTGCAACCCTAGTCCTAAGTTTAAAGGGCTTTTTCATGAGGACAAAATCATCATCTGATCGGTAGGGGTCTGACTCCCAAACTCCCGCCGTTCAGCTGTTTTTAGAAGGCTGTGATGCTCCGGTGAAGGCTAAGGCCTTCTCACAGTATACCAAGGCCAGCTCTGTACATTGTATAGTGACTGTGCCTGGTACTGCAGCCTAGGTCCATTTGCTTGAATGGGACTGAGTTGCACATAGGCCACGAGACTGATGATTGCAATGTCAGTGGCCCGAGAAGTGGCCGCAGTGCTTGATAGAGCGGCCTCTTCAAAAAGCTGTTCGGTTGGGGTTTTCGGGATTCAGACCCCCCCCATTCATCATATACCGAAGACCTATCCTGAAGATCGGTCATCAATATTTTACTCCCAGAAACGCCCTATAAATGGAGCTGCAGTCAAGCATGCACGTCTCCACTATATTCAACATCATGCTATTGGCAAAGACAGCTGCATAGAGGGCTCGGGGCCAGCGTTCTATGCATTATTTGTGGGGGAAGGGGAACCCTTTTAATCGATAATATACATATAATTCAACCTGATTCCTGCAGAAAGGAAATGTTATATTATACAGCAATCACTGGAGAGTGTGGAGGCAGTTTATCACAGAAGCAGTTCTAGGGACTTTTCAACTAGATTATTATGCAGGTACCATTATTTGATGACCCCTTTGACTTTTTGTTGTTGCTATGTATTACACAACTAATGTGTGCAAGTGTGGATACATCCGTATTAATAGAGAATCTCTAGAGGACAACAATCTCTCCTTATACTGGAGGTCTGTTCTCATGAGGTTCCTCACAATGCAAGCAATTGCGTCACCAGCAGTAGCTATAGTTCGCCTGCACATACAATAATCATTTATTTTAGTTCTCTCTTTGCCAGAACCTCCAGATAATTGGCTTATGCATTAGACATCTCACACATACAGTTTTCATCATTCTTGATGAACAGATCGTTACTTGACATGATGAGACTAAAGGGTTGAAGGGTCAGACGAGGTTCACATGGATAGTGGGTTAAAGGGTCAGTGATACCACACACGGTTTAATTCATTTTCTTATTGCTTCTTAAGCAGAAGCCATTGGAAGAAGATAAACAGTCACCTTTAATATAGTTGAGGGAATCCAGAATGACAACATCATCTTTATTTAATTTCCTAAAACAGCAGAAAAGTAGAATATTTATTTCAGTACAGGAGTTTAAAATTCTGCACAATCTAATCCACCCCAATCCCCGGACACAAAACCACCTACAAATTAGATTTGATCAGTAGTACTTTGTCCTCTCATTAAGGGACACTTAAGACATTAAAAACTATATTGAATGATTTGCAGCATTAAGAAGCAGCCAAGACGAAAACAACATTTCCTACCAGGTAAACTTAACGCTTGTGTATTTCTTTGTACTGTGCAAGGTTAAAAAAACATACAAAAATGACTGGGTTTACCTCAACATTGAAGGGGCTGTCCACCTATCTGCAGGATAGGCTATCACTAGCTGATCAGGCACCCCACACCCCTGCCGATCAGCTGCTCGGCAATAGGGTGCCGTGTGTAGAGGTTTTGACAGTGTGTCAGCTTTCAAAACCATAATAAAGGAGACCAATAAATGGTTACATTCACTAACATAATGCACAAATTAGAGATTTTATAACCTTTCAACTTCGGCCCTTAAAGCTCCACGTACTTCCTTCTCTTTTCGGGAGTCTGTAATAGAAAGATTGCATAATTTTATCATTTCATATTTCAGCACATTTATCAGGCTATGTAAATATAAACAATCTTCAATTGGGAATTTGTGTCCGTACACTTAGGCCTCATGCACATGACAGTGATTAATGGCCGTGTGACGTGAATCACAGGGCCAGTTTTAGCACCAATAAAATTCTATGGGGCTATTCATATGGCTGTTCTATTAAGGGCCAGTGAATAGCGTCCATCCAAAAAAAGGACATGTCCTATTTTTGGCCGTTTCCACGGCAGATTGACAGGAGCGCACCCATCTAACGGCCGTTACAAACGGGTACACTTTATCTATATGGACATTTAGGGGTTAAAAAAAAAAAAAATTCACCTCATCCACACACACACTATGGGGGACATTATTTTAACAGGGGGCCTACATTGGGGACATTATTAAAGCTGGGGGCAGCAAAAAAATTTAATAAAAAATTCCTACACTATGCCATGGGACATTATTTAAGATGGGGGCCTACCATCCTGTGGGTGTTCTCAGAAGGGTGGGTCTAGAAATAACTACCAATCAAATTCATCCATTTTTCATGTCCGTTTTTAACGAACATGAAAAACTGATGCAAAATGGCCATGAAAAACTGACAGTGTCCGTTTTTAACCAACGTTTTTTTTCCACTGTCGTGCGCATATCATTTTTTTTTATCAGTGCACGGTCATTTGTCTGTGGCTACATGCACATCTCCATCAAAAGCCTCAGCTACAGATCCCACCGTATTTCATGGGCATATAGCGCAGCATGCAGTCAAAACAATAGCCACCACTACGGAACCACAATGGACACCATTATAAGGTGCCGATGCTGTCCGTTGTGTGATGGACTGGACACTGTTTGGAACGGAAACCACAACATAGGTGTGAACACAGCCTAATAGATGTAATATCTGAACGTGTGAGACTGCAAGTCCCACAGAAGCTTTCCTATTTATTATAGAAAGTACATTTTCATGCCACTTACACAATGAATAAGAGCTGGAAGCAGCAATTAGTATTTGTACAGACGGACAGTTTTCATGCCAAGCTTTTCACCTGCATTAACAACATTTCACGCTCGCCCGGTCTCTTAGCAACTATGGCCACCCAATGTCTGCTCTGCCACCTATACAGTCAGCAAGGGCTCACTGCGCAGGGTATACTGTATCCAAAAAACTGACTGAAGCACTAGTCTCTTGTTTTAATGCTGCTTTCATTCATTTTCTACACTTCAAAATTTGTTACTCATCTAACAGCTAAAATAAACAGCCCAAAAAGCTGTGAACACAAAGCATACAAAAACTGGAGGGCGTACAGTAGGTGTGTATGCATCTATAATGAATATCAATAGACCGTTTGTCTGTCGGACATCAGAACACACCAGTTATTAACCCTTTAGTGACCAGCCTGTTTGGGGGCTTAGTGACCAAGCAATTATATTATTTTTTTGCCGTATCCTATCCTGATCAAGACTCGTGAAATATAGCCAAAGTGAGGCAGCGCGACTCCTTCTTTGAATTGACTGGGTTGAATGTGAATAAGCCCGCTTCACACGGTGGTCTGCGACGCCAAAAGAGAAAAAACAAAACAAACACAGTGGTGAACTTTTTTTTTTACTTATTATACTTTTATTTGATTGCAGAGACTTAATGGTGTGTAATTACACCAGTGAGTTTTTGCATTATATGCTTTGTGGCATTCATTTTTCAACATTTTTTATTTTTTTTTCATTTTACTACTCTTTCACAATAAAATGCTGCATCTGAAGACCCATTTTAACTTTTTTTATTTTTCCTCTAGGAAGCAGAGTGAGGACATGATTTTGCGGGACAACTTGTCATTTTCATTGGTATCATTCTGAGGTACATGCTTTTTGAAAACTTTTTATTCATTTCTTTGGCGGAGAGTAAGCAAAAAACAGCAATTCTGGTGGGTTTTTTTTTTGGGTGTTCACCATACAAGATAAATTACATGATAATCGTATAAAGCAGGTCTATACGCATATAGCGATACCAAATATGTGGTGGGGATTTTCTTTTTGCTATTTTTTCCTATTGAAAAGCTTTTTTTCTAAGGAAAAGGTGCATTTAAAAAAAAATTTTTACTTAATAAAACTTTAACCTTTTTTAAACCGTTTGGTAGTCCCTCAAGGGGACCTTAACAGGTGATCTTTTGATTGCTTCTATAATACACTGTACTGCTTATGCAGTACTGTGTATTATACTGTTAGTGCTATAGTGACAGTTACAAGCAGGCTGCATCAGAGAGGTGCAGCCTGATAGGGATACAATGCAAGTAGGCCTGGGACCTTCACTTGGCCCTAGGCAGTGATGAGTAAAAAAAAAAAAAAATATAATATATATCTATCTATCTATCTATCTATCAGCAACCCCGCAATCTCATTCAAGGGGTGCCAATGGGGGCTCCCTCTCTGTAAATCACTTAGATGCTACCTGTCGCTATTGACTGAGGCATCTAAGGGGTAAACGGCCTGGATTAACCATTCTGCCAATCAAGGCCACTGAGAGTCGAGCCTGTGCAGCGCTTAGAATAGGTCATGGCACCTAGCCTAAGGCCCTTTAGTGACCACAGAGAGAGAAAAAAAAAAGGGGGGCATACTAGGGTAGGAGAACAGAATGGAACATACATCAGCATGCTACGAAGGACACACCAACAGTGATGGCCAGTTCGCCCGCGAACACATGCGAGCTGCCATCTTAACTGACAAGTCCGGCGATGCACAGGCAAGTCCTTACCTGTGCGCGAGCCGGTCTGAAATGAAATGCGGTCTCCGGGTGCAGGCAGTTCCGAGAACAGCCCGATGAGGGCCCCCGGTGGCTGTTCTCGGAACTGCCTGCTCCTGGTGACCGCATTTCATTTCAGACCGTCTCACGCACAGGCACAGGTAAGGACTTACCTGTGCATCGCCGTACTTGTCAGTTCAGATGGCAGCTCGCATGTGTTCACGGGCGAACACAGCGAACTGGCCATCACTGCACACCAACTCTTGCTGCACCAAGTAGGAGAACATAGAGAGCAACAGTGTGAGGAAAAAGATAATTCTACATGTTTAGGATCTACGTATTATTAGTTTTGTACTGTTGTTGCAACCATTTTACTCCCTGAAAAAAGTCTGACATGAATCAATACGTGTCAGACTTTTCCCTGCCATTTATGAGCGCAGAGTGCACTGTGAACGGCACAGGCAGCACATTGATGTTACTGGTCGGTATTGGCGGACTGCCGGACCATTCAGTGCACCGCTGTGAAACAGCAGCATGCCAGCTAACTACATGCACACATCCTCTGCACGGGGAAGCTCTAGAAGCAGGTGCTGCCCACATTCTTCAGCACCATGCACAGGAACTAGAGCAGTGCCCACCCTCCTGCCCCACTACCAGTGAACATGGCAACTCAGGATGAGCTCAGTAAGTTAGCTCCCATTCTCATGTGGTGAGGGGCGCAGTAGTAGGTGGGTGGGTGGGGGGGGGGTCGTCACTGGGTATTATCTCTACAGTATGTGTTTTCATCCTTTGTGTGGTATATGGGCAAATAACGAGCCATGGCACTGCAGCCTCCAGTGTGTATATACTCTGAGAAGGAGGAGGGGGCATGCCCCTGGCACTGCTGTTCTGAAGTGGCCCTATAAATGTAGAGCGCAGTGGGATTTGTGAGGGGCAGCCAGTGGCAGGAAGGCCTGCACCCTGCTGTGCTTCCCAGGCCTGTCTGCAATATTTATATTGGAAGTGAAAGCACAGTCTGGAGCTAGTCACTCTCCATAGTGCTGGTTATCACCCATGTTACAGGTCATATGTTTGTATGGCATGTCATACTCCTAGAATCCACTGGTGTGGACAAGTAGCGGGTCCCAGTGCTAATGGAGTTTCAGTGCACCCAAAGATGCCTGTAGCTCCCATGGATCTCTGTGTATTTGTATGCCACCTGTAATTAGAAGGCTGTTGCGCCTACTCCTTTCTGTCAGGGGAGCTGACTGACCTGTCCTCAAATGCAAGTGATAAAGCTGTTATTCAGACTACTAATGGTTCATCTGCATAAATACTCACCACCGCTACTTATTTCTGTTTTTCTGCTCCGTTAGATGAGATAACGATAACAAAGATAACGAAAGTGTGGAATCGGACACATAACTGACAAGAACAGAGTTGAGCAGACTCTATTGACTACGATGGAGTCTGTTCAGTTTCCGGTCTTTTTACCAACAAAAAAGTCCTGTATGCAAGGCTTTTTTGTTCTGTCTATTTGACAGACTGGAGCCTCCAAGCAGATGTAAACAAGCCCTTAACATTGTGAAGGCCTACGTATTATTTATTTGTATTACTGCGGTAAGAGGAATATTTTTACTCTTCCAGAAATAATTTAGTGCAACCCCTGGCTCCGAGTATAATAGTATAATGATGTCACTGTCCCTCCCATGACAGAGGTGAGAAGATCGGAGAGACTGGCGGCACTTGAGGGTATCCGAGTCTCTCTGTTCTCTCCTTGCAGTGTTGTTGTTCGGTAATGAACACACCTCTTGGCAGGTGCAGCTTGTATTCATTACTGATGCTCTATTTAGTCCTAACTCACACTGCTGACCATGCGGTTGATATTTCCTGCTGGAGTTGGTTGAGCTGGTGTGTTGTTCCTTTGGATCTCCTGGTCCTCCATTCCTCTTGAAGCTAAGTGCATTTTGTTGTTCGTTTGTGTTTGTTGTTTTCTAGGCCTCAGGGAGATGCTGGTTCCTTCATCTGGGGAGGAACCAGTAGTCTCATTCCCTGCCACCACTTCTAGGGCCTTCCAGGGCTAAGGTTCCGGTGTATGAGTATTTACATCTTTAGGGTCTACTCATACTGGCAGGAGTCGGGGAGAGATCTAGGGATTCCTAGGAGGTCACCATCCCTCTGCCTTAGTTTTGAGTCTATTCCTTCTGTGTGTTATTTGGCGTTATCCCCTCCCCATTACCCATGACAAATGATTGTTCAGGTTTCCTGCAAGAATGTGGAATACTACTTTAATCTGTTTTAATGGATCTCCAAGGTGATTTTTCATTATGGTTACAGAAGTGTTCAGGAACAATAATTACAATTACAATAATTACAATTCACACATTGTTACAGTAACAGACTGGGGAAGAATAGCTTGTGTGTATTTATAGTTACTACAGCCTTTATAACTGATTATATACACACACACACACACACACACAACTCGAAAAATTAGAATATTGTACAAAGTTAATTTATTTCAGTAATGCAACTTAAAAGGTGAAACTAATATATGAGATAGACCCATTACATGCAAAGCGAGATATTTTAAGCCTTTATTTGTTATAATTTGGATGATTATGGCTTACAGCTTATGGAAACCCCAAATTCACAATCTCAGAAAATTAGAATATTGTGAAAAGGTTCAATATTCTAGGCTCAAAGTGTCACACTCTAGTCAGCTAATGAATCCATAACACCTGCAAAGGGTTCCTGTGCCTTTACATTGTCTCTCAGTCTGGTTCAGTAGGAATCACAATCATGGGAAAGACTGCTGACCTGACAGTTGTACAGAAAACCATCATTGACACCCTCCATAAGGAGGGAAAGCCTCAAAAAGGTAATTGCAAAAGAAGTTGGATGTTCCCAAAGTGCTGTATCAAAGCACATTAATAGAAAGTTATGTGGAAGGAACAAGTGTGTAAGAAAAAGGTGCACAAGCAGCAGGGATGACCGCAGCCTGGAGAGGATTGTCAGGAAAAGGCCATTCAAAAGTGTTGGGGACTTTCACAAGGAGTGGACTGAGGCTGGAGTTAGTGCATCAAGAGCCACCACATACAGACGGATCCTGGACATTGGCTTCAAATGTAGTATTCCTCTTGTCAAGCCTCTCCTGAACAACAAACGTCAGAAGCGTCTTACCTGGGCTAAAGAAAAAAGAACTGGTCTGTTGCTCAGTGGTCTAAAGTCCTCTTTTCTGATGAGAGCAACTTTTGCATCTCATTTGGAAACCACAGACCCAGAGTCTGGAGGAGAAATGCAAGATGCTTGAAGTCCAGTGTGAAGTTTCCACAGTCTGTGTTGATTTGGGGAGCCATGTCATCTGCTGATGTTGGTCCACTGTGCTTCATTAAGTCCAGAGTCTATGCAGCTGTCTACCAGGAGATTTTGGAGCACTTCATGCTTCCTTCCGCAGACTAGCTTTATTGAGATGGTGACTTCATTTTCCAGCAGGACCTGGCACCTGCCCACACTGCCAGAAGTACCAAAACCTGGTTCAATGACCATGGGATTACTGTGCTTGATTGGCCAGCAGACTCGCCTGACCTGAACCCCATAGAGAATCTATGGGGCATTGCCAAGAGAAAGATGAGAGACATGAGACCGAACAATGCAGAAGAGCTGAAGGGTGCTATTGAATCATCCTGGTCTTCCATAACACCTCAGCAGTGCCATAGGCTGATAGCATCCATGCCACGCCGCATTGAGGCAGTAATTGATACAAAATGGGCCAAAACCAAGTACTGAGTACATATGCATGATTATACTTTTCAGAGGTCCTACATTTTTCTATTTAAAATCCTTTTTTTATTGATTTTATGTAATATTCTAATTTTCTGAGATTGTGAATTTGGGATTTTCATAAACTGTAAACCATAATCATCCAAATTATAACAAATAAAGGTTTGAAATATCTCACTATGCATGTAATGAGTCTCTCTCATATTAGTTTCACCCTTTAAGTTGCATTACTTAAATAAATGAACTTTTGCACAATATTCGAATTTTTTTCTAGTTTCACGTGTACGCGCGCGTGTGTAAAAAGGATTTTTTTTTCATCTATTGCAGATGATTTGACAGTATAAAAGAAGGGGTGTAAAGTGGATGCGACACTGATTTGCCGCACTGGAAGACTTCGTACCCCAATGCCCGCTTTATAACAGCCGATTCTTGCTTTATGTATACAGCGATTTGGATCAGGCTGTGTCTCGCCAGATATAATAGTGCATTAATTAAAATATGATAATCAAAATATAGTTGTTGACCCCATGATGGTTAGGAGAATCCCTGATATGGCAGTGGTGGGAGGTATATTTGAGGCGGCATTTGTATAGGTGATCAACATTGCAATGCCGATCACACACATCTTGCACGCCCATATGAGGAGATTGTACCCCCTTGACAGAGGTGTGCAATTCCCCTCTATTTGCCTCACACAAGCCATGTACGATATATAGTTTACATCTTTGGGTCACTTTACCAGCTTCCAATATGGCGCTTTAGCCCTCATGTGGGCATGCGCATTGGAGTACTGATGGTGTATGGTCGCGCTGCGTTCGACTTGGGCGGCAAGCCTGTCTTATACGCAGCGTGAGGTCATTCTGCTGAGACGCATCCCAACGCCTGCGCACTGTCTAAAGGTAGACGCCAATGTTGGCTATGGCGGACATAGGGTAATACGCTGTCCACGTGTGGTATGTCATGTGTTCCCATCGCTTGCTCCTCCTGTTTTTAAATTGATGTAATTATGATGATTCATAACAGTTGATGGCAATTGGCATTATCAATATTCATATGTCATCTATGCTGCATTACTGTATAGATCTTGTGATTACCGTATTTATCGGCGTATAACACGCACAGGCGTATAACACGCACCTTCATTTTAAGAGGGAAATTTCAGGAAATTTTTATTTTTCAAATAAAGCCTCTGCTCTGCCCCCTCTGGTAACGCAAACCCCCCCCCCCAGTATTAATCATTGGTGGCAGTGGCCACAGGGTCCCCCTCCCATCATTGGTGGCAGTTTGCAGTTCTGATCGGAGCCCCAGCAGTGTAATGCTGGGGCTCCGATCGGTTACCATGGCAGCCAAGAGTCACGCTACTGAAGTCCTGGCTGCCATGGTATGTTAGTGAGCAGAGAGCAGCGCATTATACTCACGTGCGCTGTGGCCGCCGGTCGCTCCTTCTCATAGGTCTGTGCGGCGCATTGCTAATGCTGTAAGCATTAGCAATCCGCCGCACAGACAGAAGAAAGAGCGACCGGCGGCCACAGCGCAAGTGAGTATAATGCGCTGCTCTCTGCTCACTAACATACCATGGCAGCCAGGACTTCAGTAGCGTGACTCCTGGCTGCCATGGTAACCGATCGGAGCAGTTCACATGGCAGGTTTTCCCTCAGAATTTCGGAGCGAAGTTGAAATTTTGCCGAAAACTCACCAGCGGCTGCGTCCTTTCTCCTTCCCACTAATTTTGATTGTGGGGCCGTAGCTTAAAGCCGTGGCCGCCCTGAGAAGGAACATGTGCCATTCATTGGTGGCGCAGTGGCCACAGTCCCTCCCTTCCTACTCTGTCCTCATTGGTGTTCAGCGGCAGCCGCGCACAGTGGGGAGGGAGGGACTCCCTCCTCCTTCCTCCTTCCTCCTCCCTCCGCTGTGCCGGCCGGCTCAGTCCTGCCTCTCTGGCCTCCTAATCGGCGTATAACACGCATACATCATTTGCCCCCTATTTTCAGGGGGAAAAAGTGCGTGTTATACGCCGATAAATACGGTATATTTTATATCCAGTGTTGTAACACTATTCACATTATGTACACTTATTTTATCTATCTGTAATCATGTTTACACATCATTTTATTATATTGATTATATTAATTGATTGATCCACCCCTAATCATGTATATCTATTTATATGCTATGTTCACACTTATGTTTGATGCTTGAGAAAGGCTCTGTGTTTTGAGCCTAAACGTCGCCTCACTGTGGCTGAATAATTTTTTTGTATTTTTCTATTGGATGTGCTGTCCGTTTTCATCTACATACTTTGGGTAGGCAGTGATAACCCTGGACATAGCACCCGTTCTATCTCTTTTGTACTGGTGCTGCCACACACACACACACACACACACACACATATTTTAGAAAAAATGGCAGCACCGGAATCACCCAATATGTACGGAATAGAAAGAGGGCAGCACTGCAGACTTGTGAAAAAAAATGTGGAACTTTATTCACCCGTATGGCAAGACGTTTAGTGCTGCCTGCTTTCTACTGTGTGTGTATATATATATATATATATGTATTATGATTCACACAGTGTTACATTGATATACAGGCCATGATATACAGATGGTTTTGTATAGACTCTTTGGGTGGAGGGATTGAAATGTAAAGATCTAATATGATTCCCTTTTCATTAGAGTTGTAAATATACCTAAAATATCTTCAGAGATTTGTGCAGTTGAAATGTTATTAATTTGATTTGGGTATTATATGCTAAGTGCCTTGAGATATCTGATAGTAATGATACTTAAAAGACCCATTTACACTGTGCGTACATTAGCAAGATAATCGCTAACAAGCGTTTATGGTTCGAAACGCTCGTTCATTGGGTAATATAATTGTGCAGTCAACAAAATCTATACACGCTTTGCTGTTGACAAACAATGACCAATGGGATATTAGTAGTTGCTCCTCCCCAATACTTGCCAGGAAGTAATGCTTCTTTCCAGACAATCGCCTGCTAAATTGTTCAGTATAAAGGGGCCTTTACTCTGACGGGTTCTGAGGGCTTGACAGGTTCTGCCTACATATTGTAACCTGCAAGTTTCATGTGATAACTCGCATAACTTGATCTACAGTGTAGTTAGTGCCTGTCTGATAAAAAGGACTGCTTTCCTGTTACATTGGATCTCCCCGTGTTGACTATTCAAGATAGCTTTGCAGCAAAGACACATTGCTTTACTGAACTCATCCCCCGATACTCTTTAGAATGATTAGTATATAACTATATTTTTATATTTTATAGCAGATTAATATACAGTTTATGGGAAATGGTTCACACTAGCGTCGCCGGAACTGCCTGGCAGCAATCTGTATGCAAACGGATACCGGTTGTCATCCGGAAAAACGCATCTGGTATTTATCTTTTTCACATTTTTAAAATGGTCTGTGCATGCCAGATCCGTTTTTCCAGAACACTGGCATGCTGCAGTATTTTCTCTGTCCAAAAACCGTACAGTGACTGAACTGAAGACATCCTGATGCATACTGAACAGATTGCTCTCCATTCACAATGCATTAGGATAAAACTGATCAGTTTTTTCCGTATTGAGCCCCTAGGACGGAACTCAATGCCGGAAAAGAAAAAACACTAGTGTGAAAGTACCCTTATACATTTAAATCTGTTCTTATTCTATGCTTGAAGTCAAGGAGGTGGTCTTATTTGGTGATTTCCTGACATATACAGCGGTGCCCAGGGATCTCACTGCACTTACTATTATCCCTGGGCGCCACTCCGGTCTCCCGTTATGTCCTCCGGTATCTTCGCTCAGTAGGTTATAGTAGGCGGAGTCTGCCCTTGTTCTGCTGGGCGTCTCCTCCTCCTAGGCTGTAGTGCTGGCCAATCGCAGCGCACAGCTCACAGCCTGGGAGAAAAAAAAACTCCCAGGCTGTGAGCTGTGCGCTGCGATTGGCCAGCGCTACAGCCTAGGAGGAGGAGACGCCCAGCAGAACAAGGGCAGACTCCGCCTTCGATAACCTACTGAGCGAAGATACCGGAGGACATAACGGGAGAACAAAGCGGCGCCCAGGGATAATAGTAAGTGCAGTGAGATCCCTGGGCGCCGCTGTATAGGTCAGGATACTTAGTTCACAATGTTTTTAAGACCCCGAGTCATCTGTCAGATCTGAGCCCCTGGTGACATCATAGCCAGCACCATGAACCAATGAGCAGAGCAGTGAACCTGAATAGACTTGACAGCTTTATTCCTAAAATATATCTCTATCTGCCATTAGGGAGTGGACCTAGCACAGGATCCCACCTCCAGTAACAAGAGCACAAATACAACAAAGAAATGTTCTAGAATCGCCATGAAAGCACAATGTTATCGGCAGATAACGGGCTCTAAAAAGGTTTATATTAAAAAGCACAAGGCATACTATAACCTTCTAGTACAGTCTTGATCCCCAACACTGCTGTGACTCCTAATAATTATTCGTACATTATACAGGAACCTGGCCTCTTTCACAAGAGCGAGTTTTACATTCGTATGTGATGCGTTTAACGAATGCATAGCATCCAGACTCAATCCTCATCCAGACTCAATCCTGACCCATCCATTTCAACGGGTGCTTTCTTCTGCTATATAAAATATCTCCTGGCTTAGATGTAAATGGGAAGAGACCCTCGTTCCTCCTTGATGGTTTATGTAGGCCACCGCTGTTAAATTTCCTGTTTTTTTATTTCCGGAAGAGCCAACTTCAGTGCCATCTCTACTGTTTTTAATTCTTTGAAGTTGGAGGATGCTTTCCTCGCACTCAAATCCCACCTCTCTAGCCAGTACCGGTGCTGGGAGTGGGCTCCCCAACCCCAAGGGTTGGCATCTGTGGTAATTATAGTCTGGTCTGCAAATGTCCATGGAGCTCCTACTGATAGATTTTCTGGCACAGTCCACCACAACAGGGAGAGTCTTGTCTTTGAAGAAAAGTAGAAATTTTGATCCAAGGAACAAGGGGAGCCATCCCACGATCTTATGATGTCCGCTTGAAGATCTCTGGAGTAGATCTATGCATAAGGTACTGCTGGAATCGCTGATGTCATCTGCCGGAGCACCGCTATCGCCTCCCTGAAAGAACACTGATAAGAAAGGAAGACTGACCATACTTGTTCCCTGATCGACTCTCTTCTTGGAATGGTAAAAAAAACTCCTTTGCAGACAGGAGTCTAACTGAATTCCCCCAAAAAACGCAAACTTGAGAAGGAATCAAATTAGATTTTTTCCAATTTATTATCCATCCAAGTTCTATAAAGTGGAGCAGACTAACTCTGTATCTTTTTCTAGCCCCTCTTTTGACTGAGAGACTATTAAGAAATCATCCAGATAGGGCACCAGAGTAATTCCTGACACACAATAGCTGCTAATTCTACTACCACTTTGGTGAAGACTCTTGGAGCCTGAGATAGCCCGAAGGGAAGTGCCCTGTATTGGAGATGCATCAACTTCCCCTGAACCCAGACTGCTGTTTTTAAAAACTTTTGGGAGGAAGAATGGATTGAAACATGATAATAAGCATCTTCCAGATCCAGGCTTGCCATCCAGCAATCCTGGAAGAGGAGACTCACAGTAGAATTTATTCATCTCCATGCGAAATTTCTTGTAGACTAGGGATTTGTTTAATTCTTCAGATTAAAATAACTTTGAAGGTTCCATAATTTTTTTTCACCAAAGACAAAGGGCATATAATCCCACTTTATCTATTCTATCCCCTATGCCAGTGATAGGCAAACTGCGGCTCTCCAGCTGTTGCAAAAAAACAACTCCCGCCATGCCCTGCTGTAGGCTGAAAGCTGTAGGCAGTCTTTGCATGTTGGGAGTTGTAGTTCTGCAACAGCTGGAGAGCCGCAGTTTGCCTATAACTGCCCTATGCCAACACCTATAAAGGCCTGATCCTGCCTAATTCTAAGGGCGAGATGTTCTATCGCTACAGCGAATAATAGCGGCGACAGGGGGCACCCTTGCCTAGTGCCTCTGTGAAGCTCAAAAGACTCTGACTGAGACCCATTCACTAATATGTTTGCTTTAGGAAGTAGATATAGTATCGCTATCCATTTGATAAACTTGGGGCCGAAGCCAAAGCTCTGTGACACTTCTATTAAATACGTCCACTCCACTGAATCGAAAGCCTTGGCTGTATCCAGCGATGCCAGGGCCCAGTGCTTATCTCTAGCCCTACCTATCTGCGCAATGGCCTGCGCTCTCCTAATGTAATCAGATGTCGATCTACCCGGTATAAATCCTGACTGATCTTTATGTACTATAGTGGCAATTACCTTGTTTAATCTGGTAGCCAGTAGCCTCGTAAGTATTTTATAATCTAAGTTCAGAAGCGAGATTGTTCTATATGACCCACACTCCAAAGGGTCTTTAGCTGGCTTCAGGATCACCACTATAGTAGCGTCTTACATGGACTCTGATAACTGGAAAACTCCAGATTCTGCGCAGCACTGTGTGCAGACCTCCTGTTGCCAACTTGTAACGCGCCTCGGCTATTTTTAACTCTAGGCCCAAATACGCCTAATCCATGTAAGAAGGTGCCCTCCCCCTTCCTGCCAGCGCCGCCAGGAATGACCGCATGTGTAGAGCGCATCAGAAGCGCGCGCCGCCATTTTGGAAGCGGGACGACTGCCACCGCACCACTATGGACTGGGAGCTGCCTGAACACAGCCACAGCGGCTCCCTAATGAGGCTTGGGAAGAGGCAGGAAGCAGGGCAGACTTAGGCAATGGCTCCCAAAGAGACTTACGCCGCCAGGGATAGGTCCCATTACGATATTGTAGACTCAGACCTTCCCCAGAGGTGAGAACCAAGTAAGAAAGGAGCAAGAGCTCCTCAGGTACCTCCTATCCGGAGGACAGGAAACCTGAACTGAGGTGTGGTGGGGGTGTGAACCATTTTATCTCTTCAGGTTTCCTGTCCTAGATTGGAGGTCCTAGTCGCATGGGTGCCGTCATGGGGAAAAAAAATAAAAATAATAATCGCTGCATGTTCTATATGTTTTTCACGCAGCTGTATCTCCATAGAAGTTAATGGGGCTTCCGAAAAAAAAATTGAAGGCATCTGGATGTAATGCATTTTTTACTGATGGCTGCTAGGAGATGTAGATGGTTATTCTTCAGAAAAAAGTGACTGCACTTACGTGCAAAACCATCACTGAACAGATTCTGACACAATCTGTGTCTCTTGTGTGATAGAGGCCCAATTGTTACATTTTCATATAGCACCTCCACAGGGGAAAATAAAGCATTATGGAGTTCTCACCGACATCAATAGACTGTATATGTTATGCCTAGATATGCCAAGTCCCCCAAAGAGATAAGCTTTACGAATGTCCCACACTTTCATACAAGAAAACAGCAAGGATTAGACTCTTAAAACATAACGTTTAATAAGATTACCCCTTTAAAAACTTTATAGTACCACTACCACAAAACATCCAGAGCCTCATACAGTAAGCAGGTCTTACCATGAAACTTGTCCCAATGTAAAACACTCTTAGGGCCCCTTCAACGGTGAGTTTTTTGATCGGTGCAATGTGCGTGAGGTGAACGCATTGCACGCCTCACCGAATCCTGACCCATTCTTTCAATGGGGTTTGTTTACATGAGCATGTTTCTCACAATCATCACTTGTGCGTTGCGCATAAAAACGCGCGACAAAATCGCGCATAAAAACGCGCGTTTGCGAAATGCTTAGGTGTGAAACCAGGGTTAGGCCCCTTTCAGACGGGCGAGTTGTTTGAGCGGGTGCAATGCGTGAGGTGAACCCATTGCACCCGCACTGAAACCTGACCCATTCATTTCAATGGGGTTGTGTACATGAGCAATGTTTCTCACGCATCACTTGTGCGTTGCGTGAAAATCGCAGCATGTTCTATAGTAGTAAATGGGGCTGCGTGAAAATCGCATTGCATACGCTAGCAAGATTTTCACGGATGGTTGCTAAGGAGATGATGTGAATAAATAGGGATGAGCCCCGGGACCCCTTTAAAGTCCATTTGACGTGGTGAGGGCGGTAACTTCAGCGCAGGTCCTGCTGAATGAAGATAGAAGGTTCTTCTATGTTCATTCAGCAGGACCTGCGATGACGTCACTGCGCTCACCACATGGCTGCTCTCATAAACTCTATAGGTGAGCGCAATGACGTCAGTGAAGATACTTTTGCAGGTTCTGCAAGAAGAAGAAGAAAGAAGACGATAACAGCTACGCGATCAAGTGGATGAGGTGAATAATTTTTTTAAATTATTTTTTAACCCTCAATGGTCATGTTATAATGGAAAATAATAAAATCTATAGAACACCGAACCCAAACCCGAACTTCAGTGGGGTTCGGGTCTGGGTACCAACATTCAGTTTGTTATCACTCGCGTGCAAAACACATTAAAACGCTTAGCACTCGCTCGGAAAAAAAACTGAACAACGCCCTGTCAACTCTTACATGCAGAAGGCAGGGAGACTAGTGTGAAGCTACATATCATAGAACTACACTGGATAGTCAGCACATACAGATGGCATAGACAGGACGAGTAAGTTAGGAGTATACTATATAACTGCAACTAATCACTGTATACACTCACCTATTATATATCTGCACTCCTGATTCTTTAGATAGGGGAGACATTATATCTTCTACAGAATACAGAGATATATAGAGGAGTGTGGGGGGAAGAGGCCTGAATGCTGCCAGGAGGGATTTCAGGGCGTTCACAGGAAGTAATTAGAAAGACTGAGTCCCTGTTTACACATTAGGGCAAGCTCTGGGCTGCTGGTCAGACTTGAGATCACATGACCAGGTTCCCATGATGAAAAAGTTCAAAACGTATGGATGTAACTGAGTTAGGGCTCATGCACGTATATTCCTACCGTGTCCATTTCGTTTTGTTTTTTTGCGGACTGTATACGGAACCATTCATTTCAATGGGTCCGCAAAAAAATACAGAAGTTACTCCGTGTGCATTCCATTTCCGTATTTCCATTCTGCAGAAATATAGAACATGTCCTATTATTGTCCACATTACGGACAAGGATAGTACTGTTCTATCAGGGGCCAGCTGTTCTGTTCCGCAAAATATGGAATGCACATGGACGCCATCCGTATTTTTTGCGGACCGCAAAATACATACGGTCGTGTGCATGAGCCCTTAGGGTGAAACAAAGTACACTGCTAGAATACTGCTGGTCAGTTAGTAATATATGCTAAATAAAAATAAAAAACCCAGAGTGTTTCTTGTTTCTCCAGAGTGAGGGCCTTCCATATTTAACTCTGCAAGGATGGTTCTGAATGCTCTTACTGGGAGTGACAGCTGGGATCCATATTGAGAAGGCAGAGACCGTTATTTACAGTCTCTGCCTTTCACAATGCTGTATATACAGCTCTCAGTAAGTGCTTGTATACTGACCAGTCAGCGGCAATGCTGCTTCCATCTGCAGTCCTAGCAATTAGTCTCTTGGGACTGCACGAGTCTCTGGGTCTTAGAAAACCCAGATTAACTCTCTAGTGCATGTCAGAAGGCTTTTTTTTTTTACCTTTTCTCAGATAAAAAAAAAATAATAATATTAAAAATGGCATAAAAAGCCCCATGTATTATTGAAAAATTAGGAAAAAGGAAAAATTATTTAAATAAGTCTCCACCTAGCATATTGAAGAGAAGCCTGGTAAGTCACCAACAGTAAACAGACCTTGTGCTGCGTGATACAGTGCAAGGCAAGGGGGACCATCAGAGCAAGTAAATGCTCCGATGCTCCACTTTTAGGCCTCATGCACACGACCATTGTGTGCATCCGCGTCCATTCCGTCATTTTTCACAGTTTAGTGGAGGTCCCATTCATTTCTATGGAGCTGTGAAAAAAAACTGATAGTCCTCAGTTTTTTCTCCGCGTCCGTGATTCCAGTCAGTCAAAAAAATAAACCTGTGCTATTCTTGTCAGTGGAAAATGGAGGACGAACCCATTCAAGTCAATGGGTCCGTAAAAAAAAAAAAACTGATGCACAACTGGTATGTCATCCGTGTCGGTTTCCGTTTTTTCCTACAAGACCTTGGTGCAATAAAATTACACTTTTCATTTCCCCTGTCAGACAAAAAAAAGGAAGCCACAAGGAAACAACTGAAGCAAAAATCAGACACGGACCACTGAAGCCAAATCACTGACAGTGAAAAAACACTGTTGTGTGCATGAGGCTTTATGTAGTTAAAGAATAGTTTATATCTGGGTTCGGCCCTGAACCTGGACAAACCCTTTAACATGCCAATCATCCTGGAACAACATAACTTCTAGTATTTAAGAAGCCTGCTCACCTGCATACACAGAATTATTATCTACTCCTAGACCACGGTCTCCAACAATGTAAACTTTTCTTCCCTTCTGCTCCAAGTGTTCCTTCAGCTCTAATGCTCTACGACTCTTTCCGCTGCAAGGGAATCCGCACATCACAACAAGTGGCATTGTTGGAACCAGCCTGCTGGAATAAACACATCAAGCTATCAGAGCACAGAAGATGGCCAACAGTCAGGTTCTATGTACATCATGTTTAGGCCGTACAGCCGAGGTGTACAAATCATCTATCTCAAACCTGAACATACTTTTTGTTAATGTCTCCAGTGAACGGCTCAGTGTCGTTTTTTTTGTGTGCAGAGCTTACAGGCTTAGGGCTCATGCACACGACCGTATTTTCTTTCCGTGTCTGTTCCGTTTTTTTTGCGGACCATATGCAGAACCATTCATTTCAATGGGTCCCCCAAAAAAAAAAAAAAAATGCGGAAGTTACTCTGTATCTGTTATGCAAAAAAATAGAACATGTCCTATTATTACAGACAAGGATAGGACTGTTCTATTAGGGGCCAGCTGTTCCATTCTGCTAAATACGGAATTCAATCCAAAAAAAACTTAGACCCTAAAAGTGACCCTGGGTTATTCAAAAGTACTTAGTTCAATAGCCTAGGCTATCTTTCTACCAGAGCTGTCTCCACTACTTTTGCTGAAAGAGCAGGGGCTTCCCTGGACGATATATGCAGGGCGGCCTCCTGGTCTAGCATTCACACATTTGTGAGACATTACCGCTTGGATTTATCTGGAACTTCTGGCCTCTACTTTGGTCAGAAGGTTCTTCAGGCAGTTGCCCCCCGTATAAGAAGTAATTGTATAACTCTCCTGTGTGGCCGTCATGGTGATATGGGAAAACCGGAATTAAGACTTACCGGTAATTCAGTTTCCATGAAATCACCATGACGGCCCGTATATTCCCTCTCCCTTTTTTATGAAGTTTTACCTTTATTTCTCCTGGTATGAAGGAATACTGGGAAATACTAATAATTTTTGTTCTGGCACTTGATATCTTTGAAACACTGAGGTGTGGTGGTGGGAGGGGGCATTTTAACCTCTTCTCTGTTTCCTGCCCCACAGAGGTCATGGGTCAATCTCCTGTGTGGCCGTCATGGTGATTTCATTGAAACTGAATTACTGGCAAGTCTAATTCCGGTTTTTGCGGAGCGCAAAATACATACGGTGGTGTGCATGAGCCCCTAGGCTGAGTTGACACTTCAGTTACTTGGTCAGTTATTTCGATCAGTTATTGTGAGCCAAAACCAGTAGTGACATACAAAGAGGAAAGCCTACAGAAATCAAACAAAATCTGCAACAAAAAACGCATAAAATCACAATAAAGTGCGGATTTATGTGTTTTTATGCCCCTTTGGTGCAGGTTTTCTGTGTGGAGTCTCACAGTGGAATACAGTACCAGCAAAGTCTATGAGATTAGACAAATCTCATCTACACTTAGCTTTTTTTCTTCCATGTGAAAAAACTGACCTGTCATGCGGATTTTGAAATCTGCAGCATGTCACTTGTTTGTGTGGTTCTTTTGTAGGAGTTTCACCTTTTTCATTGGAAGGGTGAAATCTGCATCAAATTCCAAAGTAACACATGCGGATTTGGTGCAGAAACACACCGAAATCCGTGCTGTGGCCTTAAATGGATTTTCTGAGATTTTTTTATTTATTGATGACATGTCCTATGGATTGTTCATTAGTTTCTGACTGGTGAGGGCCAGACACCTGGGACCCCCACTGATCAGCTATTTGAAAAGGCTGCGGTGCTCCTAGTAGCGCCACAGCCTTCTTGCAGCTTAGCCTCGGCCATGTGACGTCACATTCATTGGTCACATGGCCTAGGCACATATGAAGTGAATGGGACTGAGCTGCTATACCACGAGAGCCGAAACACTACTGCAAGCGCCAGTGCCTTCCCAAACAGCTGATCGGCCTAGGTCCCAGGTGTCAGACCCCCAATCCTGATGACCTATCCAGAGGGTCACCGGTTAAAAGAAATCTCAGAAAACCCCTTTAAAGGAAACATATGAAAAAATAATTTTTTATCTGCCAGTTAAAACCAGATAGTAACACATCTCCTTTTTTATAATCTGCTTGTTAATCTGATTTTATTTTCTGATTGCAGATTTATTTCTTCTATTTCCTGAGCATGATTTTGGGGGGCGGCCATCTTGTCTGAGCTGTTCTTAACAGCATTTACAAAGCATTAAAAAAAATTGCTTTACGGCGGCCCCAAGGGCCATAGACACATATGGTCAGGAGGAGACTTCATTGACTTCTATGGGAGAGTTAGGCTCCATTCACACATCCATGTGTGTTTTGCAGATCCGCAAAAAACGGACAGCGGCAATGTGTGTTCTGCATCTTGCCGGCACTAAGAGAATATGCCTATTCTTGTCCGCTATTGCAGACAAGAATAGGACATGTTCTATTTTTTTCAGGATCGGAATTGCAGTCCCGGAAGTGCAGGTCCACAATTCTGAATCAGGGCCGCACAAAGTGCAGCCCCATAGAAATGTGTGGGTCCTCAATTCCGTTACGCAAAATGCGGAATGGAATTGTGGATGTGTGAATGGAGCCTTATCTAGACATGTTTTGTGATCTGTGCAGAGGTCAGAAGAAGAGATAAGCTCTGACAATCACCTATTGTTAGTGGTGGATCCTGTGTTATCTGTACACAGAGCTGATATCATTACACTCAGGATTAGAATGAAAGATAGATAAGCAGATAACTGCAATAAAATGATCTTTAAAGACTGGCTAGCTGTCTGCAGTACGGGTACAGAGGGGTGTTACCATTTGGGGGGTGTGTACTTGCACAGTCTGACAATGGCAGCACTGACTGGATAGAGTCAGACTGTGCAGGTACACCCCCCCCCCCCCCAACTGGTTACCTCCCCTCTGTACCCTTACTGCAGACTAACAGCAATTCATTCATAACTTCTGGTAGAAATAATAAAGGAATGGCAGAACATAGAGTCATCAGAATAGATGCTCCAGAACTGTTGTTATTACATGGGGAGTGCAGGAAGCTATTAAAACAGGCATGTCAGGAGCGGTGAAAGGTCCTCCTTAAGGTTCTACCAGAAAATGCAGATGGCCACATGAGGACAAGGCAGGCCTGGATGCATAATTTTACAGCAAAATCGTGCAGTTATCGCTGCCGCAGGTGGAGGTATTTCAGACATTTGCCATCTGGCCATACCCTAATGTGTATTTAGGCTACTTTCACATCTGCGCTTTCCCTTTCCACTATTGAGATTCATCATAGGATCTCAATAGCGGAGGAAAACGCTTCCGATTTGTCCCTATTCATTGTCAACGAGGACAAAACTGAACAAACTGTGTGCATCAGAATGCATTCTGTTCAGTTTGGTTGCATTCCCATCGCGGACAGAATAACGCTCCAAGCAGCGTTTTTCTGTCCTGCGATGTAGTGTGCGGAGCAAGAATGGTCCGTCACGACTCACAATGTCACTTGGGGACGGATCCGTTTTCGCTGATAAGAGAAAACGGATCCGTCCCCCATTGACTTTCAATGGTGTCCATGACGAATCCGTCTTGGCTATGTTAACGATAATAAAACCGGATCAGTTCATAACGGATGCAGACGGTTGTATTATCAGAACAGATGCGTTTCTGCTGATCCATGACGGATCCAGCAAAAACGCTAGTGTGAAAGTAGCTAGTGGATGTGCAATCAGTTATACTCTCAGGGAACTTGTTGCCAATAACAGCCAATCACAGTGCACTTTACATTTCTCCAGTGTAGATTACAAAAATAAAGCTGGGCTCTGGTTGGTTGTTATAGACAATGCCTTCCCTTTTATCCTCAGCAGGTCTGATGGGCAAGCTTCAAAGAGCCAAATGTATCAGCACCCGGAGCGGATTGGCCATATACACTACAGGGAAATTTCCCGGTGGGCCGATGCCTAGGAGGGCCACCCAAGCTCTCCTCATGGCAACCAGTCGGGTTCATAGTGATGATTCCCTCTTACACAGGTGCCCTCCTGAATAGAGTTGAGCGAACTTGTGTTTTAAGTTCGGCGTCTAAAGTTTGGGTTATCGAAGAATCGCGTTATGGATTCTAAATTCCGTTATGGTCCGTGGTAGCGAAATCCATAATGCGATTCTTTGATAACCCGAACCCAAACTTTAGACGCTGAACTTAAAACACAAGTTCGCTCAACACTACTCCTGAATTCAGCTGTATCGACGTCCTCAGGACAGCAATACAGCTGAATACTGTGCTGTGGCAGTATTTTGTGCTGCACTGTGGTAGCTGGTTCAGCTGGGGCAGTATATTGGTCTGCACTAATGCCTACTTCTGTTGTCCCTGTCTACAGCTGTTGGGTGCCTAATTATGTTGCTCCGCATTATGTCAATTTGGACCCACCTGCAACATGGGGCCACTTTTAGTTCTCAGTGTGCCCATGATCAGCACTGTCTGATTGAATGGGACACCATGCCACAGGAAAGAAGACATCCAATGAGCTCAACCATATAATAGTCCTATAACAAGCACACCAGCCATGGGGCACTGCGAAGGACCAACAAGAAAATAGACGTGTACAAGTATTCAATGCCGGTGTGCACTCAGAATACCCGTGTCACCTGTCTATGGTGTGCCCATCTGACACGTACAGCTTCCCGATCCAGGCTGCACAATACAACAAATCCCAGCGCCGAAACGTAAAAGTAATACCTTCTCACAGCTTCGCCTGAACTATATCTGAAGAAACATGGGCGTCGCCATGTTCAATTCCCGGCAACCACCTGCTTCCGGTCACGTGGCGAGAAGTGCTCCGTCACCCATGGCAACAGTTTCTGCCTGGGTTTGTGAGGCGGTCGTTCTGTGTATGTGAGTGCTGTCAGTGCAAAAATTCCAGCAGCATCATGGGCCCCTGAGGTCCTTTCACACGTGTTTTTTTTTACCATTTTTTTCTCTTTTGTTGTAGTTTTTGCCGTGTCTTTTTCAGCAAAAACACCAGCACCAGATGTTAATCGAAAGTCTGTATGAAATATGAAACAAAGGACACACAAGTTTTTTTTGTTGTTTTTTTTTTTTGTTGCTACAGGCGTTTTTGTTAATTAGGTAGAGAGAGTAATTAACAACGGACAAGTGACTTTTTAAGTTTAAAAAATAAAATATTACACCTGAAAACAGGCGTAATTGTTGGTGAAAAACAACTCCATTCAGGGTCAGAAGTAGTTTTTGTGCCGGACTGCCACATTTTAACCCTTTCCACTGTACATGTATGGTGGATGTCTGCACTTCAACCCCTTAACCCGTAGCACCGTATATATATGGCGTTATGCATCTGCGTGTGTATAGAGCTGGCCTGCTCCATACATGGCGGGTGCTGGCTATATCATACAGCTGGCACCCGCCACTGACAGGAAGCGACGATCTCGCCGCCCCAGTCATTTAACCCCTCAGGTGCCGCAATCATTGCTAATCGCGGCACCTGTGAGTGAAGGCTCCCTCTTCCTTCCGATCCAGGCCTGTCATGGCATTCTCCATGCTGAGCTATGCACAAGGCATAGCTCAGAATGGAGAGTGTAAAAATCCTATTCATCCTCATAGATCTCTATTAGGGCTCATGCACACGGCCGTTGCCCGTCCGTATTGGGGTGTGGATTAGAGACACAGATCGGAAGCACTACGGAGTGCTTCCATATGTTTTCTGTTCGTGCCTCCGCACCACAAAAAAAGTAGTGAATGCACTACTTTTTTGAGGTGCGGACAATTGGATGTCACACATTCGTGAGTATGATGCCTTAGGGTGAATAGGAGAGGGGATTAAAAGATCCCTTGTACTAGGCCCTTAAGGGGGCTAATAGTTATTTTAAAAAAATGTTTAAAAAAAAACCCAATATATTTAAAGTTTAAATCACTCCCCTTTCCCAGTTTTACATATAAAAAATATATAAACAATAAAAAAATAAACATTGGATATCACCACAATCCGAAAAAGTGTGAACTATAAAAATATTTTTTAAAAATGGTGTGTGTTGAATGCTGTAACGGAAAAAAACGGTGATCAAAAAGTCTTACATATTACAAAAACAGTACCAATAAAAACTACAGTTTGTTGTGCAAAAAACAAGCCCTCATACAGCTCTGTAGACCGAAATATGGTGATGCAAATAACATTTTGATTTTTCCAAATTTTTATTTTTTTTTAAGTTGTAAATCAAAAGAAAAACTATTCAAGTTTGGTAATGGCGCATTTGTATTTAGCCACAGAATAAGGACATCAGGTCATTTTTAGTACATTGTGAACGCTGTGATGTCAAAACCTTGCTGGAATTCTGTTTTCTTTTCGATTTTTGCCACACAAATAATTTTTTTCCCGTTTTCTAATACAAGACATGGTAAATTAAACGGTGGCATTAAAAAATGCATTTTGTCCCGCAAAAAGTAAGCCCTCATATAACTATGTGAATGGGAAAAAAAATAAGTTATGGTTATTGGAACATGGAGAGGAAAAATGTACAAATGGACATAGGCCCGGTCTTTAAGGGGTTAAAGATCTACTACAGAGCGGACGCCATAGCTGCCAAGTTTTGATTGTGTAAAGCCTCATTCACACGTCCGTGGTCAAATCCGTGAGCAGGTGGTCAGTGATGCATCGGTGAAGCTGTCCGTGAAGGATCCATGTTGGGTCTGTGTGTCTGTTTTTTGCTGTCTGTTTCACTGACACTGAACAGCTGAAAAATTATTTCAAAGAATCACTTCTTAATGATCCGTGAAACACGGATGCAACACAAATGGCCATGACCAATAGACTATAGTGGACGTGATGGATCCATGAACACAGACAAAATAGAGCATGCATCCGTGCTAAAACACTGATGTGTGAATACACACATTAAAATGAATGGAGACGTGTGCTGTCCATGGTGAACACATACAGCCCGCGTCTGTCAAACACTGACGTGTAAATGAGGCTTAACACAGCAGACACAAGGGGCTAATGTCTGCAGTCGGCAATAACACTAATTGTAGGCATTTAACACCTCAGATGCCGTGATCAGTTATGACCACAACATCAGAGGCAGCTTCCCCATGCTGTTCGTTGTTGGTTGATAGGCTGGAGCCTGCTGGAGGATTCCAAATGTGGTGGAATTGGGGGGGGGGGAAGGGGAGCAATTTAGCCAGTGTTATAGGTCTCATTTTTATTGCGTTCCCTGTGAGGTAACTTAAAAACATGTTAGGTTTATTTGCCAGCTCAGTACAATTACAGCGATTCCACAGTGCCTCTTGCACACGAACATTTATTTTTTTCCATTTCCGTTCTATTTTTTGCTATCCATATACGGACCGTATACGGAACCATTCATTTCAATGGATCCACAAAAAAAGGAAGGTACTCCGCATGCCTTCCGTTTACGTATTTCCGTTTTTCCATTCCATTCAAAGATAGAACATGTCCTATTATTGTCCACATAACATACAAGGATAGTACTGTTCTATCTGGGGCCAGCTGTTCCATTCTGCAAAAAATGGAATGCACACGGACATCATCTGTATTTTTTGCAGACCGCAAAATACTGAAAAAGCCATATGTTCGTGTGCAAGAGGCCTAAGGCTTCTTGCACACAAACATTTTTTTTCCATTTATGTTCAGTTTTTTTTTTTTGCGTTCCATATACAGACCGTATACGGAACCATTCATTTCAATGGATCTGCAAAAAAACTGAAGGTACTCCGTATGCCTTCCGTTTCCGTATTTCAGTTTATCCGTTCCGTTCAAAGATAGAGCATGTCCTATTATTGTCCGCATAACGAACAAGGACAGTACTGTTCTATCAGGGGCCAGCTGTTCCATTCCACAAAAAACGGAATGCACACGGACGTCATCCGTATTTTGTGCGGACCGCAAAATACTGAAAAAGCCATATGGTCATGTGCAAGAGGCCTAACATTGTGGGCCTAATCTGAGATCTGATGAAAGACTGGGAAAGTTGAGTGACAGCTGGTAAAAGCCATTATTTGTGGTCCCAGGTAGAGGAGATTGTCGATCTTAGAATCACAGAGAATTCAGGTCTGATGAAAAATATTTTTTTCCTCCTCTAAACCCTAGGTGCATCTAATGGCCCAATGCATCTTAGGCCTCATGCACACGGCCGTATGTATTTTGCGGAACGTAACAGCTGGCCTCTAATAGAACACTCTCATCCTCCAATAATTGGAAATGTTCTATTTTTTTGCGGAACGGACATACGGAAACGGAATGCACATGGAGTAACTTTTTTTTTTTTTTGCGGACCCATTAAAATGAATGGTTCCGTATACAGTCCGCAAAAAAAACGGAACGGACTCTGAAAGAAAATACATTCGTATGCATGAGGCCTTATAGAGTGAAAATTACATTACGTGCCTCCATAAACCATGTATTCACCCGATGAACAAGCGTTTTCTCGTCCTTCAGTTGATCTGCTGCACATTCTCATGGGCGGATTTTCGGGAACGAGCATTTGTACCCGATAATCAGCCGGTAAATAGTCGCATGTAAAGGTGCCTTTAAGGGAAACTGTAGCATACCCTAAAAACCACCCGCCCCATGTCAGATCCCATTCACAGCAGTGCAACATTAGACTGCTGCCACAAAGCCCCTGTTTGTGAATATTGCCCTATTCATTTTTCTGCATCCAGTTTTCCAAATTACAGACTACCAATTCTTGGTTCACACCACATTCTGGGTTTATGTTCTTTGCGATCCTTTGAAAAGGAAACAATACAGTTCTATACTAAGCCATTGAGTCCCATTGTAAAAAAAAATTAATTTTGTGGCAACACCATGTATTGAAAACGCTTTTCAACAGCTAAAAAAGTGCACTACCATATATTGGCCAAATTAGCCAAGAAGTGTTTCCTATACATTTGATTAAGGGCTCGTTCACACGAACGTTTGCTGCCCGTTGCCGTATTGCGGACCGCATTTGCGGATCCGCAATACATGGGCACTGTTCCATGTGCATTCCTCATCACTGATGCGGACCCATTCACTTCAATGGGTCCGCAAATCAGGAGATGCGGAATGGGAGCACGGAACACTACAGAAGCATTACGGAGTGCTTCCTGGTGTTCCGTTCCGTGCCTCCGCACCGCAAAAAGATAGAACATGCTCTATCTTTTTGCGGAACGGAGGGATCGCGGACCCATTCAAGTGACACCAGCAGCACATCACCAGCAGTCCATGCTTATTTCTTTCCCCACGGACTCGCCTTCTCGAAGTTGTTGCAGAGACCCCCATGATCATTCATCTTGAGGGTCTTCTTGCTGCCTGTCGCTTTGTTAGCAGGTAGTATCTGCATGTAGCTGTACAGTGGGCCCCCAAATTAATTTACTGGTGGGCCCTAGGTACCCCAGTCCAAAACTGACCATCCCCATTTGGTGAGGACAGCGTAGAAACACCTGTGCGACAAAATTTTGTTGCGCGGGCCTATAAAAAGTGTCAATAAGGGGTCTTGAACCTCTATGTCTTTTAACTGAATACATACAAGCTGCACTACTGACAGATCTGTCCTCTACAGTTCGATGTGAGTAACATGTGACCCTATGTAGATCTCATTTTGGTGAGGTGATCTGTGATTAGAGCTACCTGTCACCTTGGGATTTTATTGTAATCGTTTTTCAGCTAGATTGTTGTATTTTCTCTCAGTTACCTGTCCTTGACTTTCCCAGTATGGCATCTTTTAAACTTGAAATTTTTAGGCCTCTTCACACTTGCGTTGTCCGGATCCGGCGTGTACTCCACTTGCTGGAATTACACGCCGGATCCGGAAAAACGCAAGTGAACTGAAAGCATTTGAAGACGCATCCGTCTTTAACCACTTCAGCCCCGCTAGCTGAAACCCCCTTCATGACCAGAGCACTTTTTACACTTCGGCACTACACTCCTTTCACCGTTTATCGCTCGGTCATGCAACTTACCACCCAAATGAATTTTACCTCCTTTTCTTCTCACTAATGGAGCTTTCATTTGGTGGTATTTTATTGCTGCTGACATTTTTACTTTTTTTGTTATTAATCAAAATGTAACGATTTTTTTTGCAAAAAAAAGACATTTTTCACTTTCAGCTGTAAAATTTTGCAAAAAAAACTACATCCATATATAAATTTTTGCCAAATTTATTGTTCTACATGTCTTTGATAAAAAAAAATGTTTGGGC
Organism: Bufo gargarizans; assembly: GCF_014858855.1. NCBI lineage: Eukaryota > Metazoa > Chordata > Amphibia > Anura > Bufonidae > Bufo > Bufo gargarizans. The sequence continues at coordinate 199,626,315 of NC_058081.1, read as the reverse complement.
AAAAAAAAAAAATGGTTTGGGTAAAAGTTATAGCGTTTACAAACTATGGTACAAAAATGTGAATTTCCGCTTTTTGAAACAGCTCTGATTTTCTGAGCACCTGTCATGATTCCTGAGGTTCTACAATGCCCAAACAGTAGAAAAACCCCACAAATGACCCCATTTCGGAAAGTAGACACCCTAAGGTATTCGCTGATGGGCATAGTGAGTTCATAGAACTTTTTATTTTTTGTCACAAGTTAGCGGAAAATGATGATGATTTTTTTTTTGTTTTCTTACAAAGTCTCATATTCCACTAACTTGCGACAAAAAATAAAAAATTCTAGGAACTCGCCATGCCCCTCACGGAATACCTTGGGGTGTCTTCTTTCCAAAATGGGGTCACTTGTGGCGTAGTTATACTGCCCTGGCAATTTAGGGGCCCATATGTGTGAGAAGAACTTTGCAATCAAAATGTGTAAAAAATGACCGGTGAAATCCGAAAGGTGCACTTTGGAATATGTGCCCCTTTGCCCACCTTGGCATCAAAAAAGTGTCACACATCTGGTATCGCCGTACTCAGGAGAAGTTGGGGAATGTGTTTTGGGGTGTCATTTTACATATACCCATGCTGGGTGAGAGAAATATCTTGGCAAAAGACAACTTTTCCCATTTTTTTATACAAAGTTGGCATTTGACCAAGATATTTATCTCACCCAGCATGGGTATATGTAAAATGACACCCCAAAACACATTCCCCAACTTCTCCTGAGTACGGCGATACCAGATGTGTGACACTTTTTTGATGCCAAGGTGGGCAAAGGGGCACATATTCCAAAGTGCACCTTTCGGATTTCGCAGGCCATTTTTTACACATTTTGATTGCAAGGTACTTCTCACACATTTGGGCCCCTAAATTGCCAGGGCAGTATAACTACGCCACAAGTGACCCCATTTTGGAAAGAAGACACCCAAGGTATTCCGTGAGGGGCATGGCGAGTTCCTAGAATTTTTTATTTTTTGTCGCAAGTTAGTGGAATATGAGACTTTGTAAGGAAAAAAGGAAAAAAAAGAAAAATCATCATTTTCCGCTAACTTGTGACAAAAAATAAAAAATTCTAGGAACTCGCCGTGCCCCTCACGGAATACCTTGGGGTGTCTTCTTTCCAAAATGGGGTCACTTGTGGCGTAGTTATACTGCCCTGGCAATTTAGGGGCCCAAATGTGTGAGAAGTACCTTGCAATCAAAATGTGTAAAAAATGGCCTGCGAAATCCGAAAGGTGCACTTTGGAATAGTGTGCCCCTTTGCCCACCTTGGCTGCAAAAAGTGTCACACATCTGGTATCTCCGTACTCGGGAGAAGTTGGGGAATGTGTTTTGGGGAGTCATTTTACATATACCCATGCTGGGTGAGAGAAATATCTTGGCAAAAGACAACTTTTCCCATTTTTTTATACAAAGTTGGCATTTGACCAAGATATTTCTCTCACCCAGTATGGGTATATGTAAAATGACACCCCAAAACACATTCCCCAACTTCTCCTGAGTACGGCGATACCACATGTGTGACACTTTTTTGCAGCCTAGATGCGCAAAGGTGCCCAAATTCCTTTTAGGAGGGCATTTTTAGACATTTGGATCCCAGACTTCTTCTCATGCTTTAGGGCCCCTAAAAAGCCAGGGCAGTATAAATACCCCACATGTGACCTTTGGAAAGAAGACACCCCAAGGTATTCAATGAGGGGCCTGGCGAGTTCATAGAATTTTTATTTTTTTGCATAAGTTAGCGGAAATTGATTTTTTTTTTGTTTTTTTCTCACAAAGTCTCACTTTCCGCTAACTTAGGACAAAAATTTCAATCTTTCATGGACTCAATATGCCCCTCAGCGAATACCTTGGGGTGTCTTCTTTCCAAAATGGGGTCACATGTGGGGTATTTATACTGCCCTGGCTTTTTAGGGGCCCTAAAGCGTGAGAAGAAGTCTGGAATATAAATGTCTAAAAATGTTTACGCATTTGGATTCCGTGAGGGGTATGGTGAGTTCATGTGAGATTTTATTTTTTGACACAAGTTAGTGGAATATGAGACTTTGTAAGAAAAAACAAACAAAAAATATATATATTTCCGCTAACTTGAGCCAAAAAAATGTCTGAATGGAGCCTTACAGGGGAGGTGATCAATGACAGGGGGGTGATCAATGACAGGGAGGTGATCACCCATATAGACTCCCTGATCACCTCCATCATTGATCACCCCCCTGGTAAGGCTCCATTCAGACGTCCGTATGATTTTTACGGATCCATGGATACATGGATCGGATCCGCAAAACACATGCGGACGTCTGAATGGAGCCTTACAGGGGGGTGATCAATGACAGGGGGTGATCAGGGAGTGTATATGGGTGATCACCCCCTGTCATTGATCACCCCCTGTAAGGCTCCATTCAGACGTCCGCATGATTTTTACGGATCCATGGATACATGGATCGGATCCGCAAAACACATGCGGACGTCTGAATGGAGCCTTACAGGGGGGTGATCAATGACAGGGGGTGATCAGGGAGTGTATATGGGTGATCGCCCCCTGTCATTGATCACCCCCCTGGTAAGGCTCCATTCAGACGTCCGTATGATTTTTACGGATCCATGGATACATGGATCGTATCCGCAAAACACATGCGGACGTCTGAATGGAGCCTTACAGGGGGGTGATCAATGACAGGGGGTGATCAGGGAGTGTATATGGGATGATCACCCCCCTGTAAGGCTCCATTCAGACGTCCGCATGTGTTTTGCGGATCCGATCCATGTGTCCATGGATCCGTAAAAATCATACGGACGTCTGAATGGAGCCTTGCAGGGGGGTGATCAATGACAGGGGGTGATCAGGGAATCTATATGGGTGATCACCCGCCTGTCATTGATCACCCCCCTGTAAGGCTCCATTCAGACGTCCGTATGTGTTTTGCGGATCCGATCCATGTATCTGTGGATCCGTAAAAATCATACGGACGTCTGAACGGAGCCTGACAGGGGGGTGATCAATGACAGGGGGGTGATCAATGACAGGGGGGGTGATCAGGGAGTTTATATGGGGTGATCAGGGGTTTATAAGGGGTTAATAAGTGACGGGGGGGTGTAGTGTAGTGTTTGGTGCGACTTTACTGACCTACCTGTGTCCTCTGGTGGTCGATCCTAACAAAAGGGACCACCAGAGGACCAGGTAGTAGGTATATTAGACGCTGTTATCAAAACAGCGTCTAATATACCTTTAGGGGTTAAAAAAAATCACATCTCCAGCCTGCCAGCGAGCGATCGCCGCTGGCAGGCTGGAGATCCACTCGCTTACCTTCTGTTCCTGTGAGCAGGAAATCTCGGGTATCGCGAGATGACGCGCCGATGCGTCCAGGAGGAACAAATCAACCACCTCCCGGACGCATCGGCGCGTTAGGCGGTCGGGAGGTGGTTAAAATGCGTTCAGTGTTACTATGGCAGCCAGGACGCTATTAAAGTCCTGGTTGCCATAGTAGTAGTGGGGAGCGGGGGAGCAGTATACTTACAGTCCGTGCGGCTCCCGGGGCGCTCCAGAATGACGTCAGAGCGCCCCATGCGCATGGATGACGTGCCCTGGGGCGCCCTGACGTCACTCTGGAGCGCCCCGGGAGCCGCACGGATGGTAAGTATACTGCTTCCCCACTCCCCACTACACTTTACCATGGCTGCCAGGACTTTAGCGTCCCGGCAGCCATGGTAGCCATTCAGAAAAAAGCTAAACGTCGGATCCGGCAATGCGCCGAAACAACGTTTAGCTTAAGGCCGGATCCGGATCAATGTCTTTCAATGGGCATTAATTCCGGATCCGACCTTGCGGCAAGTGTTCAGGATTTTTGTCCGGAGCAAAAAGCGCAGCATGCTGCAGTATTTTCTCCGGCCCAAAAATGTTCCGGTCCTGAACTGAAGACATCCTGATGCATCCTGAACGGATTTCTCTCCATTCAGAATGCATTAGGATAAAACTGATCAGGATTCTTCCGGCATAGAGCCCCGACGACGGAACTCTATGCCGGAAGAAAAGAACGCAGGTGTGAAAGAGCCCTTACAAAGCTCTTAAACTACGGTATTCTGTTACTGAAACCATTCATTTCAGGTCACAGAACATTATAATGTAATAAAGATGTGTAATAGGAAAATCTGCAGCATTTTAATCTTAATGTTAGAAAACCTGCACAGATGACATATTACAGTACTGGAGGCCATATCTCCAGAAGGATATAGATACTCTAGAGAGAGTTCAGAGAAGAGCTACTAAACTGGTACATGGATTGCAGGATAAAACTTACCAGGAAAGATTAAAGGACCTTAACATGTATAGCTTGGAAGAAAGACGAGACAGAGAGGATATGATAGAAACTTTTAAATACATAAAGGGAATCAACTCGGTAAAGGAGGAGAGAATATTTAAAAGAAGAAAAACTACCACAAGAGGACACAGTTTTAAATTAGAGGGGCAAAGGTTTAAAAGTAATATCAGGAAGTATTACTTTACTGAGAGAGTAGTGGATGCATGGAATAGCCTTCCTGCAGAAGTGGTAGCTGCAAATACAGTGGAGGAGTTTAAGCATGCATGGGATAGGCATAAGGCCGTCCTTCATATAAGATAGGGCCAGGGGCTATCCAAAGTATTCAGTATATTGGGCAGACTAGATGGGCCAAATGGTTCTTATCTGCCGACACATTCTATGTTTCTATGTTACAGTAAACAGAGACACAATTTGTAACTTTAATCACTTTTAAGATACATATTTATGTGTAACAGTTTGTTCAGTAAATCTTCATACCCTTTCATCTTTTCCCACATTTTGTTATGTTGTGGTCTTGTGCTAAAATCAAAAGGAAAAACAAGTTTTCCCCTATCATTCTGCTCTCAGTACCTCATAATGAGAAAGTGAAAACAGAATGTTTGAAATGTTTGCTAATTTATTGAAAAGGAAAAACTTAAATCTTGCATTGACATAAGTATTCAGACCCTTTACTCAGTACTTAGTTGAAGCACCTTTGGCAGTGATTAAAACCTCCAGTCTTCTTGGGTATGATGCCATATGGTTTTCACACCTGGATTTGGAGACTTTCTGGCATTCTTCTCTGGAGATCCTCTTAAGCTCCGTCATGTTGGTTTGAAACTGTCAGTGGACAGCCATATTCATGCTTAGGTTGAAGTTAGGAATCTGGCTAGGCTATTTAGGAACATTCACAGAGTTGTCCCTAAGCCACTCCTCTGTTGCCTTGGCTGTGTATTAAGGGCCATTATCTTTTTTAAAGTAAATCTTTGGCCCAGTCTGAGGTGCAGAGCACTCTGGGTCAGGTTTTCAATAATGGGCTTCTGTCATCAGAAATATCCTTATTAAACCGGCTGACTTTAAATATGTTCAAATGTCAGCTGAAGCTAAGGCCTAGTTCACACGAACATATGGCTTTTATAGTTTTTTGCGGACCGTTTTTCACGGGTCCTTTGTTCCGTTTTTGAGTTCCGTTGTGTTTCCGTATGCCATGTACAGTATACAGTAATTACATAGAAAACATTGGGCTGGGCATAACATTTTCAATAGATGGTTCAGCAAAAACGGAACGGATATGGAAGACATACGGATGCATTTCTGTATGTGTTCAGTTTTTTTTGCGGACCCATTAACTTGAATGGAGCCACAGAACATGATTTGCGGGCAATAATAGGACATGTTCTTTCTTTCAACGGAAAGGAAAAACGGAAATAAGGAAACGGAATGCTTATGGAACACATTCCGTTTTTAATGTGGAACCATTGAAATGAATGGTTCCCTATACGGACCGTATACGGAAAACAAAAAAACGGCCCGTACACTCGCAAAAAAAACTTTGTGTGAACTAGGCCTAACAGTCTTTGTCTCTACTTTGTATGTGCCTCTGTTTTGTGAAAAATGAACTTTTATTTTATGCAAATGAGACTCTTGGAGCAATGGGTTGTTGCCCCTACTTCTAGAGGCTCTGTTCTCCCTCCCTTGGCCATGCCTTCATCATGTTGATTGACAGAACCAGGCAGTGTTCACATCATCCTGCCTGGCCCCGTCACAAAAACGGAGGCACACAGAAAGAAGCAATTAAGGCCGAATGCACACGGCCGTATTTCACGGCCGTGGAACCGCGGCCTGGATCCCTGCCGAGAGCAGGAGCGCAAGGCGTCATGGGTTGCTATGACGCCGTGCGCTCCCTGCTGCCGCCACAGTACAGTAATACACTGGTATAGATCATACCAGTGTATTACTGTATTGCGGCGGCAGCAGGGAGCGCACGGCGTCATAGCAACCAATGACGCCGTGCGCTCCTGCTCTCGGCAGGGATCCAGGCCGCGGTTCCACGGCCGTGTGGATTCGGCCAAAGACTGTTATCTTCAGCTGACATTAGCACAGGTCTAAGGGCTCTTTCACACCTGCGTTCTTTTCTTCCGGCATAGAGTTCCGTCGTCGGGGCTCTATGCCGGAAGAATCCTGATCAGGATTATCCCAATGCATTCTGAATGGAGAGAAATCCGTTCAGGATGCATCAGGATGTCTTCAGTTCCGGAACGGAACGTTTTTTGGCCGGAGAAAATACCGCAGCATGCTGCGCTTTTTGCTCCGGCCAAAAATCCTGAAGACTTGCCGCAAGGCCGGATCCGGAATTAGTGCCCATTGAAAGGCATTGATCCGGATCCGGCCTTAAGCTAAACGTTGTTTTGGCGCATTGCCAGATCCGACGTTTAGCTTTTTCTGAATGGTTACCATGGCTGCCAAGACGCTAAAGTCCTGGCAGCCATGGTAAAGTGTAGCGGGGAGCGGTGGAGCAGCATACTTACCGTCCGTGCGGCTCCCGGGGCGCTCCAGAGTGACGTCAGGGCGCCCCACGCACATAGATGACTTGATCGCATGGCACATGATCCATGCGCATGGGGCGCTCTGACGTCACTCTGGAGCGCCCGGGAGCCGCGCGGACTGTAAGTATACCGCTCCCCCGCTCCCCGCTCCTACTATGACAACCAGGACTTTAATAGCGTCCTGGGTGCCATAGTAACACTGAAAGCATTTTGAAGACGGATCCGTCTTCAAATGCTTTCAGTACACTTGCGTTTTTCCGGATCCGGCGTGTAATTCCGGTAAGTGGAGTACACGCCGGATCCGGACAACGCAAGTGTGAAAGAGGCCTAAAGTCAGGCAGTTTGATAAGGATGTTCCTGATGACAGAAGCCCTTTAAAGATGACCTTTCACCGGTTCTGACATTATCATGTACAGTAAATAGCTGGCTGTCACTCCTGTGACAGGTCTTAGAAGGTCTGAAAGATTATCTGCACATTAGTGATCTGACAGCCTCTTTTGGTTTCACTTTGTCTGTGTGTTGCTGGTATGTCCACACCTCCTGTTCAGGGGTGGATCATGTGACCTTTTACCCATCCCTATTAAGTCTGACTTTACCCATCACTCCTTGCTCTGGATAGCTTCATTTGGTTTTGGAAGAGCTGGAGTGTGGGTCGTGCTGAAGTCCTGTTCATCCATTATCCTCAGAAGTTAAGTGTCCCGCTTGTTGTGTTTTGTATTCCCCCCCCCTCTCGTTGTTTACTAGGCCTCAGCGAGACGCTAGTTCCTTCACCAGGGAAGGAACGGGTTATCTCTGCCCTGTCATTACCTTTAGGGCATCTGAGGGTCACCAGGGTTTTCTAGGTTCCGGTGTATGGGCATCTCTACCATTGAGAGGTGCCCATACGGATAGGAGTTAGGGCCAGAAGCAGGGTTTTATAGGTGGTGACCCTTTTCCTTCCCTAGCGGTGAGGCCTAGTGTCTTTACCCTTCCTTCTTGTTGTCTTTTGGTGTTCTCCCCTATTACTTCTGTGAGACTGGCTGTGTAGGGCATACTGATGGCAGGTGAGATTGCTTACTATTTTTCCTATGCACTGCTCTGTCCCCCCGCTGTGCCCCCCGTTCTGGTTTCCTGCCTGGTATGTAAATCCATACCATCAGTACAGGAAGAAAGAGACGGCCATGTTTCTAAAAGGGCGTGTCCTTTTTCCTGGCTATGAGCTGGCCAATCGCAGTGGAGAGTGTTACAGCAAAGTAGAAGGCAAGTTTTTTTTTCTCCCTGGCTGTGACGCTCTCCGCTGCAATTAGTCTGCTAACAGCCAATCATTTTTAAAATTCGTTTTCATTTTCTCATTATTATATTCTTTGATTATCGTAAAATGAAAGTCAGGCATCATATAGTACATGTTAATCTTGTTCTAACAAAGCTAGAACCAGCCCTGTACCTTATATGGATCCAAAGATATCCCCATTCATTCCTCTACTAGATTTATCTCAAGCTGACAGCTCAAGCGGAGTGTCTTTTCTGCTGTAGCTCAGGGGGTATGTCTCTTCTGCTGTAGCTCAGGGGGTATGTCTCTTCTGCTGTAGCTATGGGGGTGTGTCCATGCTCTCCCTATCACAGCTCAGGAGGCGTGTCCATGCTCTCCCTATCACAGCTCAGGAGGCAGTTGAAGGATGAAACTGAGCATGTCTGGCCATCTCAGTGAACAGGACAAAGAAATAAGAGAAAGAACAAAGAGCAGGTGGCGCTATACAAATAAATGTTTTAATGCATAACATAAAAGTGGGTATACAAAATTTTTATTTACATGCAATTGCTAATGTATTCAGATCCAGGTACTGGTTGGAAAACTGTTGAATATTTGCAGTGGAACAACCCCTTTAAAAGGGGTTCACTGGGATTTTTATATTGATGAGTAGAGAAGTGAAATTCGATCTGAATTTCAGGGTAAATTCGATTCGCCTAGAAGCCGAATTTCCTCGTGCTTCGTGTCAGAGAATTGATTTAACCTGAAATAGTATAGAATACAAAAACATTCCAACTTACTTCCTCCATTTGCTCGTGACAGGCCGCCAGTCTCCAACTTGCTTGAAGATCTCGGCCGAAATCCCGTGCAGTGCGAGATTACATCATCATGCCGGCTCGCGCCGCACAGGATTTCGGCCAAGATCTTCAATCAAGATGGTGGTGGACGGCCCGTCGTGAGCGAATGGAGTCGGTAAGTTTGATAAAATTTTTTTTTTATTATTGTTAATTTTGCACTCAGATGTCGCGATCATGTATGAACGCGGCATCTGAGTGGTACACTGACAGGGGCGGCGCTATCGCAGCTCCTTGTCATTGCACCCACTACTTACAAAAAAATTAACTTTTGTGAAATTCTGCGAATCAGCTGAATATAAATTTTAAGAAATTCACTCATCTCTATTGATGAGCTATCCTTAGAATAGCTCATCAATATCAAATGAGTGCAGGGGCTGGCTGGAAAATTTTATCCTGGGGGGCAAGCACACTGCACTGGCCCATGTGTAGTGACCCATCCCTAAAGGGGGTTCTCCGGAAATTAAGAAAATACAATTACTGAAAATACATAAATATGACTTCATTATAAACACTTTCCTAAATAGCTTTCATTATTTATAATATCTTGTTTTCTCTAGGGGACAAGGATCAGGAGAAATAAAATGGCGGCTCTGCTGGTAGCACAGGCAAAGTCCGTCCTCATAACACGGCTGGGACGGAATACATCAGAGGTTCAGTGCAGTTAGCTAAAGCGCTCTCTCAGCCTTCCTGACCAGTCTGGTTGTAATAAGGGTACTTTCACACTAGTGGCAAGGAACTCCGGCAGGCTGTTCCGGCAGGTGAACAGTCTGTCAGATCTGTGCTGCCGCAAGTGCACGCTTGCCCCCGGACTACCGCTCCGGCTCCTTTGACTATAAGGGGGGTGGGGCGGAGTTCCGGCAGCAGCACGGCAAACATGCCGAGAGGCGGCTGGAATAAAAGTACGATATGTCTCCCTACTTTCACTGTCTGGCTGTAATAAGTTAGGATCTTACATACAGCTGATAAGATATCAGCTGTGTGTGGTAATAGACCAAAGTGAAAGTAAGGAGAGGAGGGCAGATTGTTGTGGGGCTGTGGTAATGTAGCAGACAGCTGCTACTTATTAGCCACATCCCCCACCCGTCCGTCCTCCTCTCTCTACTTTCACTTTGGTCCATTACAACACACAGCTGATATCTTATCAGCTATATGAAAGATCCTAACTTATTAGGCCCCTTTCACACGGGAGAGTATTCCGTGCGGATGCGATGCGTAAGTTGAACGCATTGCACCCGCACTGAATACCGACCCATTCATTTCTATGGGGATGTTCACATGAGCGGTGATTTTCACGCATCACTTGTGCGTTGCGTGAAAATCGCAGCATGCTCTATATTCTGCTTTTTTCCCGTAATGCAGGCCCCATAGAAATGAATAGGGTTGCGTGAAAATCGCAAGCATCCGCAAGCAAGTGCAGATGTGGTGCGATTTTCACGCACGGTTGCTAGGAGACGATCGGGATGGAGACCCGATCATTATTATTTTCCCTTATAACATGGTTATAAGGGAAAATTATAGCATTCTGAATACAGAATGCTAAGTAAAATAGCGCTGGAGGGGTTAAAAAATAATAATTTAACTCACCTTAGTCCACTTGCTCGCATAGCCGGCATCTCCTTCTGTCTTCATCTTAGCTCTGTGCAGCAACAGGACCTGTGGTGACGTCACTCCGGTCATCACAGGATCCATCACCATGGTAAAAGATCATGTGATGGATCATGTGATGACTGTGATGTCACCAAAGGTCCTTGTTGCTACATAGAGCTAAGATGAAGACAGAAGGAGATGCCGGCTATGCGAGCAAGTGGACTAAGGTGAGTTAAAACAAATTTTTTTTTTTTTAACCTCTCCAGCGCTATTTTACTTAGCATTCTGTATTCAGAATGCTATTATTTTCCCTTATAACCATGTTATAAGGGGAAAAAATAATGATCGGGTCTCTCAGACTATGGAGACACTAAAACATGATTTTTTTTTGTTTCAAAAATGCTTTTATTGTGTTAAACTAACATAAATAAAAAAAAGTGCTGACCACGGCATATGAGGGGTTACTCTATCAGCATTATCATCGATGCTGGTGGATGCAGCAGGGATCCGGCTGTCAGTAACAGCCGGATACGTGCTGCTGATCGCAGCTTCGCACAAGGGGGGAAGAAGGACCAAAGGCGCAAAGTACTTGCCATTTAGGATGAGCATTCTCATCCTGGGTCCTTAAGGCGTTAACAGGGTAAGTAATATAAATATTTAAAGTGTGATTAACCACTTCTACCCCGGCCAGTTTTCACCCTTTTGCCCAGGCCATTTTTTGGTAATCTGATGTGTCATTTTATGTAGTAATAAACTTATCCAAGCCATTCTAAGATTCTCGTAACACATTGTACTTCTTGAGAGTCATACATTTGAGTCAATATATTTCACCTTTATTTTCAAAATTTTAATTTCTCTTATTTTAAAACAGAAAGTTATGCCTCATAAAATATTTATTACTTAACATTCCCCATATGTCTACTTTATGTTGGCATCATTTTGTATATGTCATTTTTTTTTTTTAGGACATTAGAAGGCTTAGAATTTTACAAGCAATTCTGAACATTTTAAAGACAATTGTCTGAAGTCACTTTGTGGGGCTTACATAGTAGAAACCCTGATAAATGACCCCATTTTAGAAACTACACCCCTCAAATTACTCAAAACTGATTTTACAAACTTTGTTAACCCTTTAGGCATTCCACAAGAATTGGAGGAAAATGGAGATTAAATTTCTAAATTTCAGTTTTTGGGCAGATTTTCCATTTTAATCCATTTTTTTCTTTAAGACGTCGAGGGTTAAGAGCCAAACAAAACTCAATATTTGGCAAAAGACAAAGGGATCCGCTCACTTCTGTTTCCCTCAGGACAGGTGCTCCAATCCAAAAATGAGTCACCCCTCAAAATGGTAAGTAAATATGTAAAAAGGAAGGATTGGTCACTCTTACATGGAAATATAGGGTGTTTGTTTTATTAATATTACTAATATAAGTTAAAATACAAAAACAATAATATAAAATGCATAAAATAAAACAATCTCCTATATCTATTCTCTATATATGACAAGAACGATAATAATTTCAATGCTGGACAGAAAACAGTGTCACAGTGTCTCCACCTGGATTCAATAGTCTGTTATGTGGAAGACAAATTGATACAAGTGTTTTCGCCCAATGATTTGGATACAGTTTCAGTTGAATAGATAAATCAGCTGTATAATGGTGGAGAATGAGTCTCTAATACTTGTATCAAAGTCCATATATATGAACGAAATCCCACTCTTTGTTTCTACTCCTTTTCTTGGTATTATAATATATAGCACTAATAGTCCGTGCAAAATGCTTTGAAACACAGTGAGTGTAGACGAATCGACCGCTATAGGCCAATGCTGCACCGTATGCGCCTGCTGACTGATGCGCTATTTTTGTAAGAAAAATCGCTGTATAGATAGTGTCAGTCTTCACAGGCAATGTATTTGATCGGTGTTAGCTGAATGTTATACCCACTGGGATAGTGGGCTTACCTTAGTTGAAGCCGTCGGATGGAGGTAAGGGCTTGAATGCGAGACCCTGCTTAGCTGGATCAGCCGGCGTCCCGGCTGCAGGGCTGCTCGCGTCCCACGTGTTCTCCGCGGGAAATTTGAACCGGATATGCAAAGTCCTTCTCTATCAGCGCTGATGAATGACGTGTTGCGATGATTTCAACAATGGATCCAAGGGTTTCTTTTTCTTTATAGTGCACTTGGTAGAAGATGGGGTATTCGTCCAAAGGTGTGACGCTAGACGCGTTTCGGGGAAACACTGTCCCCTTCCTCAGTAGCATACTCCCATCTTGTAAAACCTCGTAATTTATACTAGTGTTGGTTATCACCAAGGTCCGGACTGGACTCTGGAGTGTTTCATTCAGGGTCGGTGTAGCATTTTTAGATATTATTTTAATGCATTGTTTTCATGTCTCAATCTGAGTCATTGTCATATTTGTACCTAACATTTTGGTCTACAGATATAGGGTATCATATCAGGTATTGATATTTCATTTCTTAGTTTTAAACATATAATAAAAATACACTTTAAAAGTATGTAAAAATATAAATAAATAATACCAAACATACTCAAGTCTGTTATTCCAAAGCTTTTTTAGAGGATTTATTCATCCTTCATTTAAATCTTCTTTTCGTTGAAAAAACACACTTCACTTCCAAAAAACGCACCTTATTACAAAAAAAACGCAGATGCGGTTTTGCTGCGTTTTTTACAAATTTGATGCGCCCTTTCTCTTTTTTCTCTTCCCAAGTGTCCAAAATTATTCAGAGGTGTTATATATATGCTATCTCCTATTGTGCGGTGTGTGTAGCAGTAGATACAATGGCAGTAGAAGAGATGATAATAGAAGAGATGATAAAGGGGTGGCACGTGTGGGGTAGAGGGAGAGTCGTGGTGCTGGGAAAAAACAGCCTGACAACGACTCTACATCGACACCCACACGGACCACCCATATTCTACATGAACCCGAAAATTTCTAACTCCGCATTTAGGCCTCTAGGTAAGAGACTACCAAATTCATAGATTTTTCTAGATTCCGCCCTTGATAGTCTCTCAATTTGGTTGCCTCCTCGCCAATGTTTCTCCACCCTTTCCAGTGCCATGAAAGACAGACCTTTAGGGTTTTGTTGATGTACGTCCTTGAAGTGCTTGGACAGCGAGTGTTTTTCATACCCTTTAGAGATATTATTAAGGTGTTCCGCTATCCTAACCTTCAAGGTACGTTTGGTCCACCCAATGTATTGTCTCTGACATGGACACTGGATTAGGTAGATAACATTGGTGGAGTTACATGTGAGAAAGTGCTTGATGGTCATAGTATGTGAGTTTTGTGTGGAGGTGACTGTGGTTGTTTTCCTTGGGAATTTGGTCTTCCTACATCCCAAACAACTACCACATCTATAAAAGCCCTTCTGTTGGAGCCAGTTGGTTACTTGGCCTTTTTTCTTTTTTTCTTTTACTGAAGGAGCTATTTGGATTCCCAAATTAGGGGCTCTTGAATATATGATTTTGGGGATTGGTGGTAGGAGCGTCCCTATGGTTTTGTCCCTATGTAGATGATGCCAATGGGATTTTATGATGGATTCTATTTGTTTGGCCTGAGTGTTGTATGGTTAAATGATTCTAAACTCAGAATTATTTTCTTTTTTACATTTTTGTGTTGGTTCAAAGAAGGTTTTTCTATCCAACTCTTTTACTTTGACAAGGGCCTCATTAATAATTGTATCTGGGTAGTTCTTTTCCTTGAATTGTTTGCTCATACCTATGGCTTCCTCCTCAAACTTGTCCTCTTCCGTGCAGTTGCGCTTAAGGCGGCGGAACTGCCCGAATGGGACGTTGGTTAGCCACCTTGGTAGGTGGCAGCTTGAGAAAGGAATGTAGCCATTCTTGGCCGTGGGTTTATGGAAAGTATTACATACATATTTGTTGTTTTTTCGTATGATCTCGATATCCAAAAATTCCACTCTCCCACTCCCAATGTTGGAGGTGAACTTTAAGTTGTTTTCATTATCATTGATCTCCTCAACGAATCTGTTCAAATTTCTTGTGTTCCACCCCAAATAAAGATGACATCGTCTATATATCGCCGCCACAGGACCAGGTCTGCCCCCAGGATCGGGTCGATGTTATTTACCTCCCACTGAGCCAAAAATAAATTGGCATAGCTGGGGGCCAACCTGGTCCCCATGGCGGTTCCCCTCCTCTGCAGATAAAATTGATCAGAGAAGAGGAAATAATTATGATGTAGGATGTGGTTAACACCCTCCAACATATATTCTATTTGGTTTTCTTCCCATGTCGTACCCTTGGATAATTGTTCCCTCAAGGCTGAGATACCCTGATTGTGATCAATGATGGTATAGAGGGACTGGACGTCCAGGGTACCCATTATCCAATGGTCCTGGGCGTCCAGGCCCTCCAAGAGCCCTACAATCTCAGTGGTGTCACGTATATAAGATCTAATCTTTCTCACCTCAGGCTGGAGTAGGGTATCTATATACTGAGATAGATTCACTGTGAGGGATCCAATTCCCGAGATAATCGGGCGGCCCGGTGGGTCCACAATACTTTTGTGGACCTTTGGTAGGCAATAGAAAATTGGTAACCTACCCGGCATGTCTAAAATAAAATTATATTCTGATTGTGTTAGAATCCTCTGTTCTAAACCTTTTTTACAATATTCTGAAAGTACCCGTCTGAAATCCTCAGTCGGGTCCTTTTTCAGAGGGATATAGGTTGTTTGATCTGCCAACTGTCTCAAGCATTCCTTATTGTATTGCTCCTCTCCCCAAATCACAATTGCCCCTCCCTTATCGGCTGGGCGGACAACTATTTTTTCATTTTTCTGTAATTCCCTTATTGCTTTGATCTCCCCATTTGTGAGGTTGTTTTTGTGTACATTTCTTATTTTTAGTTTTTCCAAATCTGCCTCCACATTTTTCTGAAATGTGGCCATTTCTGGTCCAATCTCGGATCTCGGGAATTTTTTTGACCTATTCCTTAATTGTGTGTGGATATAGGGATCTTGTGTTTGATATTCCATCATAGGTGGATTTTTAATAAAGTATTTTTTTAAGCAAATTTTCCGAATGAATTTTTGAATGCCTATATACGTGTTAAATTTATCCAAGGAGAGTGATGGTGCAAATTTTAAACCTTTATTTAAAAGTGTGACCTGGGTGGTAGTGAGATTTATTCCACTTAAATTGATAATATTATTGTCAATAGTGTTTAATAGTGATCCCTGTGTTCCCCTCTTTCTCTTTGATCGCCGTGTCTTCCTCTTTTTTGATAATAATTTTCCCTGTGATGTGTTTCTCGTATGCTCTCCGGATTGTAATTGTCCGGGGAGTCCAGTGTCCATAATCCGTGTCTCCCTGAATCCGTTTTCGACCGTGTTTGATTTCTCTGTACCTCTTGAGCCCTGTGTCTCAGATTGTAAGGTGCTCTGTGTATATAAGGGGTTATCCTCCCTTGATCTGTTGGTTGAGATTGTTTTGGTTTTAACCGAGGGGAATGGTGGGGGGGGGGGGTTTGATCTAAAAAAGAATGATCAGCCAGGGTCTCAAACCTATTTTGTGTTGGTATATCATACCGTCTTGACTCTCTAATTTCATTGTGTTTAGGCTGATGATTCTCTCTTACTTGTTCTTCCCTATTGGGTCTCCTCTCATCAGATTTGGCAGTATATTTATGTTTTTTAGTTTTTTTGGATATAATTTCTTGTTCTATTTTGTCTAGGCTCTTATGTAATCTTTCCTGCCACATCTCATATATCTGATCTTTTGGGAATTTGTCTATCTTTGATTTCAATGTTGTTATTTTATCTGTCAAATTACCCAAGATTGGGTAATTTGACAGATAAAATAACAACATTGAAATCAAAGATAGACAAATTCCCAAAAGATCAGATATATGAGATGTGGCAGGAAAGATTACATAAGAGCCTAGACAAAATAGAACAAGAAATTATATCCAAAAAAACTAAAAAACATAAATATACTGCCAAATCTGATGAGAGGAGACCCAATAGGGAAGAACAAGTAAGAGAGAATCATCAGCCTAAACACAATGAAATTAGAGAGTCAAGACGGTATGATATACCAACACAAAATAGGTTTGAGACCCTGGCTGATCATTCTTTTTTAGATCAAACCCCCCCCCCCCCCACCATTCCCCTCGGTTAAAACCAAAACAATCTCAACCAACAGATCAAGGGAGGATAACCCCTTATATACACAGAGCACCTTACAATCTGAGACACAGGGCTCAAGAGGTACAGAGAAATCAAACACAGTCGAAAACGGATTCAGGGAGACACGGATTATGGACACTGGACTCCCCGGACAATTACAATCCGGAGAGCATACGAGAAACACATCACAGGGAAAATTATTATCAAAAAAGAGGAAGACACGGCGATCAAAGAGAAAGAGGGGAACACAGGGATCACTATTAAACACTATTGACAATAATATTATCAATTTAAGTGGAATAAATCTCACTACCACCCAGGTCACACTTTTAAATAAAGGTTTAAAATTTGCACCATCACTCTCCTTGGATAAATTTAACACGTATATAGGCATTCAAAAATTCATTCGGAAAATTTGCTTAAAAAAATACTTTATTAAAAATCCACCTATGATGGAATATCAAACACAAGATCCCTATATCCACACACAATTAAGGAATAGGTCAAAAAAATTCCCGAGATCCGAGATTGGACCAGAAATGGCCACATTTCAGAAAAATGTGGAGGCAGATTTGGAAAAACTAAAAATAAGAAATGTACACAAAAACAACCTCACAAATGGGGAGATCAAAGCAATAAGGGAATTACAGAAAAATGAAAAAATAGTTGTCCGCCCAGCCGATAAGGGAGGGGCAATTGTGATTTGGGGAGAGGAGCAATACAATAAGGAATGCTTGAGACAGTTGGCAGATCAAACAACCTATATCCCTCTGAAAAAGGACCCGACTGAGGATTTCAGACGGGTACTTTCAGAATATTGTAAAAAAGGTTTAGAACAGAGGATTCTAACACAATCAGAATATAATTTTATTTTAGACATGCCGGGTAGGTTACCAATTTTCTATTGCCTACCAAAGGTCCACAAAAGTATTGTGGACCCACCGGGCCGCCCGATTATCTCGGGAATTGGATCCCTCACAGTGAATCTATCTCAGTATATAGATACCCTACTCCAGCCTGAGGTGAGAAAGATTAGATCTTATATACGTGACACCACTGAGATTGTAGGTCTCTTGGAGGGCCTGGACGCCCAGGACCATTGGATAATGGGTACCCTGGACGTCCAGTCCCTCTATACCATCATTGATCACAATCAGGGTATCTCAGCCTTGAGGGAACAATTATCCAAGGGTACGACATGGGAAGAAAACCAAATAGAATATATGTTGGAGGGTGTTAACCACATCCTACATCATAATTATTTCCTCTTCTCTGATCAATTTTATCTGCAGAGGAGGGGAACCGCCATGGGGACCAGGTTTGCCCCCAGCTATGCCAATTTATTTTTGGCTCAGTGGGAGGTAAATAACATCGACCCGATCCTGGGGGCAGACCTGGTCCTGTGGCGGCGATATATAGACGATGTCATCTTTATTTGGGGTGGAACACAAGAAAATTTGAACAGATTCGTTGAGGAGATCAATGATAATGAAAACAACTTAAAGTTCACCTCCAACATTGGGAGTGGGAGAGTGGAATTTTTGGATATCGAGATCATACGAAAAAACAACAAATATGTATGTAATACTTTCCATAAACCCACGGCCAAGAATGGCTACATTCCTTTCTCAAGCTGCCACCTACCAAGGTGGCTAACCAACGTCCCATTCGGGCAGTTCCGCCGCCTTAAGCGCAACTGCACGGAAGAGGACAAGTTTGAGGAGGAAGCCATAGGTATGAGCAAACAATTCAAGGAAAAGAACTACCCAGATACAATTATTAATGAGGCCCTTGTCAAAGTAAAAGAGTTGGATAGAAAAACCTTCTTTGAACCAACACAAAAATGTAAAAAAGAAAATAATTCTGAGTTTAGAATCATTTTACCATACAACACTCAGGCCAAACAAATAGAATCCATCATAAAATCCCATTGGCATCATCTACATAGGGACAAAACCATAGGGACGCTCCTACCACCAATCCCCAAAATCATATATTCAAGAGCCCCTAATTTGGGAATCCAAATAGCTCCTTCAGTAAAAGAAAAAAAGAAAAAAGGCCAAGTAACCAACTGGCTCCAACAGAAGGGCTTTTATAGATGTGGTAGTTGTTTGGGATGTAGGAAGACCAAATTCCCAAGGAAAACAACCACAGTCACCTCCACACAAAACTCACATACTATGACCATCAAGCACTTTCTCACATGTAACTCCACCAATGTTATCTACCTAATCCAGTGTCCATGTCAGAGACAATACATTGGGCGGACCAAACGTACCTTGAAGGTTAGGATAGCGGAACACCTTAATAATATCTCTAAAGGGTATGAAAAACACTCGCTGTCCAAGCACTTCAAGGACGTACATCAACAAAACCCTAAAGGTCTGTCTTTCATGGCACTGGAAAGGGTGGAGAAACATTGGCGAGGAGGCAACCAAATTGAGAGACTATCAAGGGCGGAATCTAGAAAAATCTATGAATTTGGTAGTCTCTTACCTAGAGGCCTAAATGCGGAGTTAGAAATTTTCGGGTTCATGTAGAATATGGGTGGTCCGTGTGGGTGTCGATGTAGAGTCGTTGTCAGGCTGTTTTTTCCCAGCACCACGACTCTCTCTCTACCCCACACGTGCCACCCCTTTATCATCTCTTCTATTATCATCTCTTCTACTGCCATTGTATCTACTGCTACACACACCGCACAATAGGAGATAGCATATATATAACACCTCTGAATAATTTTGGACACTTGGGAAGAGAAAGAAGAGAAAGGGCGCATCAAATTTGTAAAAAACGCAGCAAAACCGCATCTGCGTTTTTTGTAATAAGGTGCGTTTTTTGGAAGTGAAGTGTGTTTTTTCAACGAAAAGAAGATTTAAATGAAGGATGAATAAATCCTCTAAAAAAGCTTTGGAATAACAGACTTGAGTATGTTTGGTATTATTTATTTATATTTTTACATACTTTTAAAGTGTATTTTTATTATATGTTTAAAACTAAGAAATGAAATATCAATACCTGATATGATACCCTATATCTGTAGACCAAAATGTTAGGTACAAATATGACAATGACTTAGATTGAGACATGAAAACAATGCATTAAAATAATATCTGAATGAAACACTCCGGAGTCCAGTCCGGACCTTGGTGACAACCAACACTAGTATAAATTACGAGGTTTTACAAGATGGGAGTATGCTACTGAGGAAGGGGACAGTGTTTCCCCGAAACGCGTCTAGCGTCACACCTTTGGACGAATACCCCATCTTCTACCAAGTGCACTATAAAGAAAAAGAAACTCTTGGATCCATTGTTGAAATCATCGCAACACGTCATTCACCAGCGCTGATAGAGAAGGACTTTGCATATCCGGTTCAAATTTCCCGCGGAGAACACGTGGGACGCGAGCAGCCCTGCAGCCGGGACGCCGGCTGATCCAGCTAAGCAGGGTCTCGCATTCAAGCCCTTACCTCCATCCGACGGCTTCAACTAAGGTAAGCCCACTATCCCAGTGGGTATAACATCCAATTAACACCGATCAAATACATTGCCTGTGAAGACTGAAATTATCTGTACAGCGATAATCCTTACAAATATAGTGCATCACTCAGCAGGCGCATACGGTGCAGCATTGGCCTATAGCGGTCGATTCGTCTATACTCACTGTGTTTCAAAGCATTTTGCACGGACTATTAGTGCTATATATTATAACACCAAGAAAAGGAGTAGAAACAAAGAGTGGGATTTCGTTCATATATATGGACTTTGATACAAGTATTAGAGACTCATTCTCTACCATTATACAGCTGATTTATCTATTCAACTGAAACTGTATCCAAATCATTGGGCGAAAACACTTGTATCAATTTGTCTTCCACATAACAGACTATTGAATCCAGGTGGAGACACTGTGACACTGTTTTCTGTCCAGCATTGAAATTATTATCGTTCTTGTCATATATAGAGAATAGATATAGGAGATTGTTTTATTTTATGCATTTTATATTATTGTTTTTGTATTTTAACTTATATTAGTAATATTAATAAAACAAACACCCTATATTTCCATGTAAGAGTGACCAATCCTTCCTTTTTACAAAACTCAATATTTATTACCCTGATTCTGCGGTTTACAGAAACACCCCATATGTGGTTGTAGTACGGCATCTTTAAACGTTTTAACATTTTTACAAAGCTCTTAAAATATTCTGTTATAGAAACCATTCATTTCAGGCCACAGAACATTATAATGTAAAAAAGATGTGTAATAGGAAAATCTGCAGAATTTTAATTGTAATGTTAGAAAACCTGCACAGATGACATATTACAGTAAACAGAGACACAATTTGTAACTTTAATCACTTTAAGATACATATTTATGTGTAACAGTTTGTTCAGAAAGTCTTCATACCCTTTCATCTTTTTTCACATTTTGTTGTGTTGTGGCCTTGTGTTAAAATAAAAAGGAAAACCAAGTTTTCCCCTATCATTCTGCTCTCAGTACCTCATAATGAGAAAGTGAAAACAGAATGTTCGAAATCTTTGCTAATTTATTGAAAAGGAAAAACTAAAATTTTGCATTGACATAAGTATTCAGACCCTTTACTCAGTACTTAGTTGAAGCACCTTTGGCAGTGATTAAAACCTTCAGTCTTCTTGGGTATGATGCCATATGGTTTTCACACCTGGATTTGGAGATTTTCTGCCACTATTCTCTGCAGCCAGACATAAATACTGTACACGTTTATTGAGCTGTCTAAGATAAGCACATAGACGCCACTGACCATTCGGTTTAAGAATACCACCGGTCTTATAATGCCCCTTTCCTTGAGATTCCTTATTATTTCCGCTAGGGAATCATAACACACTAGGGGAAGACAATATTGCTTGATATAAATGAAAGGAGCCATTGGATCAGTCTGAATTTTGGCTACGTGTATGTCTGTTAGACCACAATCATAGGAATCTTTAGCAAAGACATCCTTGAATTCTAAGAGAACTTCTTTTAATTGTTGGCGCTCTAGGTCATTGAAGCATCCATCCGCTAAGGATATTTGCTGCTGAATCATCTCCAAGAACCCTGGAAAAACTTCAGGTTGACCTATCTCATAGGCTTCTTCAAGCCTGTCAGTGAGGTCATGGTTTGACTTACCAACCTTTTCGGGAAACTCACGATATTCCTCAGTTTCCTGATCATTAAGGGTATGATCAAAGGTGAGGGAGGATTCCTCCACCTTGCAGGTATCTTCTTTAGGATTAAAAGGATAAACTGAACTAATGGTAAACAATCCTTCAGGAGAAGAATAGAATGTTTGTTCAACCACTTGCTCCTCGGTGAGATGTGATTCAGTTATTAGGCCAATAATTACCTTTTGAAACCCAAATGCAGGGCCGGCGTCATAACCCGGCATCCCCGGGCAAGTGCCGGGGCCCACTGAGCTGCTATGAGCACTTCCATCAATACAGATGGGAGCTCTCACTGCTGTCATTTCACTTACGCAGTACCCCTTTGGTGGGCCCTCTGAGCTGCATAGACTCAGAACACGCCCCCTCTACACAGGACATGCTGCCTGAGGAGAGAGACCGGAGGGCTGGAGCTGGAGCAGAGAAGTGTGAAGACAGTCTGTGAGTGACTCTGCACTGTGACTGTCTCTTGTCTGTGGGATAGAAGGAAAGGGGGGGACTCTTCGATCTGCTGCTGCTTCATTCTATTTAGTTGTGTTACTGTTTCATTAAGCAGTTTGTCTCCATGACACCTGCCCCCCCCCCCCCCACATATCCTGTCCTATCTCATCCTCATGGGGCCCCTGCTGTCTCCTTTCCTCCCTCATGTATCCAGAGCTCCTGTTTCACCCTCCTATCTCCTATTGCTGCCCTGCACCGACCTCCTGCCCCTACGTTTTGTATGAATCCCCCTCAGAGCCCCTTCAACCTACTTGCTGTGTCCACCCCTCCTGTCCATCCAGGGCCCCTGTCTCACTCCTCTGCCTTTCATAATGGTGGCATCTGAACAGCATTCACCATAAGGACCTTCTAACGTCACAGGGTCATGTGACTGTGCCCCCCACCCCGTACTGTACCCCCTTTATACCCTGCATTGTGTCCTCTTACCACACCCTGTGCAGTGCCCATAGTCATTCCCTGTACTGTGCCCTCTTATACACTTTTATCCAGTCACTGTATGGTGGTTTTATCATTGTATGGCGGTGTTATCACTATATGGCGGTGGTATCCAATAACTGCATGGCCATAACTGTATCCCCTTCCATGCCCACACCACTTTTTTTAGACCTGGCATGAGCGGGAAAAGATACAGATTGCGGTGCTAAGGACCTTTGCGCCACTATCTGTGTCAGAAATACGCCTAATATAGACTTATTTCTATATAATAAATGACCCCCTAATTGTATTATTATTTGGGGGTAGGGCTAATATCTTTATAGTATATAGATTCTAGTGTATTATACTGTGCCCTGTATTTCCCAGTAGAAAATGATCCTTCGAAAGCACAGTCCTCATCCCTGACCACCAGGACCAGGTAGCGCTCTGTCAGTACATGGCGTCTCCCCGCTCCGCTGCTCCGCTGTGTACGGGTTCTTATTCTGACACTAGGGCTGGGTTCACATATAGAAACATAGAATGTGTCGGCAGATAAGAACCATTTGGCCCATCTAGTCTGCCCAATATATCTGAATCCTATGAATAGTCCCTGGCCCTATCTTATATGAAGGATAGCCTTATGCCTATCCCATGCATGCTTATACTCCTTCACTGTATTTGCAGCTACCACTTCTGCAGGAAGGCTATTCCATGCATCCACTACTCTCTCAGTAAAGTAATACTTCCTTATATTACTTTTAAACCTTTGCCCCTCTAATTTAAAACTGTGTCCTCTTGTGGTAGTTTTTCTTCTTTCAAATATGCTTTCCTCCTTTACCGAGTTGATTCCCTTTATGTATTTAAAAGTTTCTATCATATCCCCTCGGTCTCTTCTTTCTTCCAAGCTATACATATTAAGGTCTTTTAACCTTTCCTGGTAAGTTTTATCCTGTAATCCATGTACTAGTTTAGTAGCTCTTCTCTGAACTCTCTCTAGAGTATCTATATCCTTCTGGAGATATGGCCTCCAGTACTGCGCACAATACTCCAAGTGAGGTCTCACCAGTGTTCTGTACAGCGGCATAAGCACTTCACTCTTTCTACTGCTTATACCTCTCCCTATACATCCAAGCATTCTGCTGGCATTTCGTGCTGCTCTATTACATTGTCTTCCCACCTTTAAGTCTTCTGAAATAATTACTCCTAAATCCCTTTCCTCAGATACTGAGGTCAGGACTGTGTCAAATATTCTATATTCTGCCCTTGGGTTTTTACGCCCCAGGTGCATTATCTTGCACTTATCCACATTAAATTTCAGTTGCCAGAGTTCTGACCATTCTTCTAGTTTTCCTAAATCCTTTTCCATTTGGCGTTTCCCTCCAGGAACATCAACCCTGTTACATATCTTTGTGTCATCAGCAAAAAGACAAACCTTACCATCGAGGCCTTTTGCAATATCACTTATGAAGATATTAAACAAAATTGGTCCCAGTACAGATCCCTGTGGAACCCCACTGGTAACATGACCTTGTTTTGAATGTTCTCCATTGACTAAAACCCTCTGTTGTCTGTCACTCAGCCAACTGCCTAATCCACTCAACAATATGGGAGTCCATGCTCAATGACTGCAGTTTATTGATAAGTCTTCTGTGTGGGACAGTGTCAAAAGCCTTACTAAAATCTAGATATGCGATGTCTACTGCACCTCCACCGTCTATTATTTTAGTCACCCAGTCAAAAAAATCTATAAGATTTGTTTGACATGATCTCCCTGAAGTAAACCCATGTTGTTTTTCATCTTGCAATCCATGGGATTTTAGATGTTCCACAATCCTATCCTTTAATAGGGTTTCCATTCATTTGCCTACTATTGATGTCAGACTCACTGGTCTATAGTTGCTCGATTCTTCCCTACTACCTTTCTTGTGAATGGGCACGACATTTGCCAATTTCCAATCTTCCGGGACGACTCCTGTTACTAATAATTGGTTAAATAAATCTGTTAACGGTTTTGCCAGCTCACCACTAAGCTCTTTTAATAATTTTGGGTGTATCTCATCAGGCCATCCCATTTCTGCCATCCATTTAATGTATACCAAAAATGTATGCGTTAACAGATGCCTCAGACTGATGCCATACAGTGGCATCCGTTCACCATACAGTTCCATGGTAGAAAAACATATACGTTAACGTATGCATTTTTTACTTGACTCTGCAGGATACAAAAATGTGGAGTGCTGCACATTTGTATACATCAAACCGATAGGAAAAACGTGATGTGAACACACATTGGGGGGGAGGGGGGCGTACTAAAATTTGCTGTGGGGCCCAGTCAGTTCTAGCTACATCACTGCACATCTCCTTCTCTCTTCCAGGCCTGGCTCACTGCTGCAGCGGGCCGCCGGAGAGAAGGAGCGCAGGGAGCTACGGTTAGTGAATGACAGGACCGCCGGCTCCCCTGCACTCCAACAATGATAGGTATGTGAGGGGGCCACTGGGGGGTCATTCATCACACTGTGAGGGCCCCTTACACAGTATAATGACTCCCAGTGCCCCCCATTTAGTATAATGATCCCCATTGACCCTCCATTTAGCATAATGACCACCAGAGCCCCCATTAAATATAATAACCCCTCGTGCCCCCTCCATACAGTATAACCCCCAGTGTGGGGGCGACTGGGGGTCATTATTCTGAATGGAGGGTCACTGTGGGGTCATTATACTGTGAGGGCCCTTTACATAGTATAATGACCCCCAGTGTCCCCCATTTAGTATAATGATCACCAATGACCCTCCATTCAGTATAATGACCCCCAGAGCCCCCTCCATACAGTATTCCCCCAGTGTGGGGGCTACTGGGGGTCATTATTCTGAATGGGGCGACTGGGGGTTATTATTCTGAATGCAGGGCCACAGGTGGTCATTATACAGTGGGGGGGGGGAATTGGGGGTTCATTATACTGTGTGAAGGGCCACTAGTAGTCATTATACTGTGTGAAGGGCCACTAGTAGTCATTATACTGTATAGGGGCCACTGGGGGTCATTATACCATGTGAGAGCCACAGGGGGACATGTCAATGTAAAAAATTGCCTCATGGGGGCCCACTGGGATTTATCGCCCAAGGGCCCACATGAACCTGGAGCCGGCCCTGCCCAAATGTATAATAATTTGAATCTAAAGCCATACCAATTATGGTGTCTTTAGACAATTGGACCTCGGTTGGCATACCATTATTAACAATTACAGTTAAAGAAAAAGTATGTGAACCCTTTGGAATGATATGGATTTCTGCACAAATTGGTCATAAAATGTGATCTGATCGTCATCTAAGTCACAACAATAGACAATCACAGTCTGCTTAAACTAATAACACACAAAGAATTAAATGTTACCATGTTTTTATTGAACACACCATGTAAACATTCACAGAGCAGGTGAAAAAAGTATGTGAACCCTTGGATTTAATAACTGGTTGAACCTCCTTTGGCAGCAATAACGTCAACCAAATGTTTCCTGTAGTTGCAGATCAGACGTGCACAACGGTCAGGAGTAATTTTTGACCACTCCTCTTTACAGAACTGTTTCAGTTCAGCAATATTCTTGGGATGTCTGGTGTGAATTGCTTTCTTGAGGTCATGCAACAGCATCTCAATCGGGTTGAGGTCAGGACTCTGACTGGGCCACTGGCTATTCCTGAAATGGATCTCAATAGAATCCAACCTTTCCTCTATCACATGGCAGTTACGCCGACTGTGATAGGATTGGGAATGTTCATAATTGGGAATGTTCATAATTAATGGGCTTTCTCACCTGGGACCATATAACCTTATTAATAAAATCCACAATGGGATTTAATCATTTAAGGAAATCAATGCCAATAATTAAGCGATCAGAGGGCATATCCACTATCAATGTGGGATGGCTGATTACTTTATTTTCCCACTTTGAAATCCAGCCACGCCTTACCCAAAACCTTGAGGGTGGTACCTGAAACACTTACAAGATTAGGGTACTTTCACACTTGCGTTTTTCTTTTCCGGCATAGAGTTCCATCACAGGGGCTCTATACCGGAAAAGAACTGATCAGTTTTATCCCCATGCATTCTGAATGGAGAGTAATCCGTTCAGTTTGCATCAGGATGTCTTCAGTTCAGTTGTTTTGACTGATCAGGCAAAAGAGAAAACCGCAGCATGCTACGGTTTTCTCTCCGGCGAAAAAAACTGAAGACTTGCCTGAACGCCGGATCCGGCATTTTTTCCCATAGGAATGTATTTGCGCCGGATCCGGCATGCGCATGCGCAGATCGGTAAAAATTAGAAAAATGTACAAGACGGATCCGTTGGTCCGCATGACAAGCATCCGGATCCGTCTCACAAATGATTTCAGTCAGCGGCAGATCGGCGGATGGAACTGCCTGCCGGATCACACTGCCGCAAGTGTGAAGGTAGCCTAAGCATTAAAACTTTTTAACTTCTACCTTTCAAAAGATACATCCTGTAATTGTTTAAAATATTTTTGAGATAATAAGATTGCTTGGCTACCTGTGTCCATTAAAGCCAGTATTTAGGGGATATTTTCAAGCAATTCCACCTTAATAAAATATTGTTGTTCTATTTCCTGTAATGAACACAAATTAATGACATGTGAAATTGTTTTCCTGCTCTGCAGGCATTCTTACCCTTGACCCCCTACCTTCTCTTTACCAACAAGATTGCATGTCATCCTTTGCGTAGCTGAGGATTCTGTGGGCTGAAAAATTAAATCACAAACATGTCACCCCTCCCCTTGCCATTTGACATTAGAAGGGTTAAATTATTTTCAGGGATACCAACATTTGTGTTATTTTGCTCATTTTTACATAACACAGAATCACCAGCTTTTGCAGTATTTCACCCTCTTACCTGCTTCCCCCCATTTTTTAATTGGGGAGGGCTTTCTACAGGAGTAGCTGCTCCTAAAAAAGGATTTTGGGGGTTAGCAGTGATAGCTTTGGATAATTCTTCCATCCGTTGCATCATTACTCTAAACTGGCTCTGGATTCAATCCATTTGATGATATAAATTACCTCTATTGTTCCCATAACCTTTTGGAGGTTGATTTTGGAATTTAGTTGATTAAGATTTACCAGAACCATCTGACCCTTTCCTGCCCACGTTCAAATTTCCTGTAATAAGCTCTTTGGCATCTTTGGAAAGGAGGGCATTGCCTATTTATAAACTGATTCTTTTTATCTGGACTTTTGGCTACATTGGGCACCTTATTATTATCTGGCCTAGATTTAACTTTATCTGGCTGGGGCTGCCTGGAGTTTTTTTTACAACTTCAGCGTAACTCCTTCTGGGAGCCTCACACCGTCCCTGATCCCTTTTTATTTGGGTCTCAGCTATTTCATCCGTTTTTTTAAATCTCCTACTCTCTGTCAGCAACCAATCCAAAGTTTTTCTGAGTTGGTAATCCCTGGCTAATATAAATGTTATTTTATTGGGCTAAGTGTGATAAAACAACTGGATGAATTCATGGCTTTCAAAATTGGGATCTTTCTCAGCCAAGCTTTAGGCATTTTTGTGAACGACAAAAATTCCCTGGGACTCTGATTCGGCCTACATTTCAGGGTAAACATGGCCCTCCGTGCAGCAGTGGCTGACATATAGCAACCAAACTCTGTGTTTATCTCTGGCACTACCTCTGACCAGGTATCTTTGCCCATATCTCTGAGGGAATTAAAGGAGTACCGGTGCTTTGGCTCAAATGCCGAGGAAATAAATTGAATTTTCTGTTTATCATGTTCTAAATGTAGGGTGTTCATCGCCTCTTCAGAGGTTTCTATATGATTTATTATAGAAGACGATCCCTTCTTAGTAAACATCCCCACAGTCTCTTTAACATTTTTTTATCACTTTGGTCGTATCAACCATAGGTTGATAGATCTTCCTATCACTCTCATGGGACAACCTTTTGGGAAACTTAGGAGGAGAGATGGGTTTTAATTTATGAAGAGAACGTTCCTTTATAAAGATGTGTTCTTCAGAGGGGCTACTATCATCACATTCTGTCTCTGACCTTCACACTGAAGGTTTAACCTTTACTCTACTGACATATTGTTTCTGTCTGGATTGCAGATATTCTGGATCCTGGCAATCTGTCTTTTTGCATTCTGTTATTTTAATTAAATAACCTCTCACATTCTTTTTCTAAATCAACGTTAGACTTTTGACATTCTGACAGTTCACTACAGACTTGACCTAATTTCCATTCAAGAGTTTTGATCATCTCTTTATGTTGATTATCTCTGTTACAATATTCTGATAATTTAGCGGAACATTGTGCTAATTCACCAGAAACCATGGCAGCCTTAATTTCCATCTCATCTATCTCTTTTTGTAATTTATCAACTTTATAAGCCTGTTGACCATTCTTATGTTTTGCCTTCTCTAATTGTTTTGCCAACTCACAGATCAGATACAAAAACCAATAGATCCTTTTCTTTCTTCTGTTTAGCTTGAGCAATGCGACAGAGATAATCGGCAAACCTGGATTCCTTAGACCAAACACCATTTACATATTCTGCAGCTTTCCTCTCCAGACCAATTGCCCAGTCCCTCATATCCTCCTTTATATCCAATCTATCTAGAATAAACAACATTACATGATATTTTACAAATTCTTGAGTTTCTCTACTATGCATATCAGTCTTAACTTCTACACTAGCCTGAATGACTTGGCTAGCCTCACTGTTGTCTCCCAACATTTTCAATTTGCACTACCAATGCACTCCAATTAATAAATAACTTATCAAAATATATATTTTGCACAACAACCTTTGCATCAATATATGTCAAATCTCAGCAGTGCTTCCAAAATATGTCAGAATATTTATACTGCTTCTGAAAAAGTCTTTTATTTATGTAAACAAGTCAGGATCTATAATCAAGGAGATTCCAACTTATTTTCATAAACAAAACAAGAGCTAAGTAGAGCCCATTTATCTGTGCTGAGTTGAAGACAAAAGGAAACAGGTATGCAAAATATAGATATTTATTAATAATAATTCAGTGCAAATAGAATAAAATATAACATCAGTGACAATAAAATGGTAATAAACAATGATATGCAATTAAGAAAAATGCAATAACCTAGAGAATATAAAGATAATAAATACATGAATTGGATATCGGAGTAATAACTGGAAACAAATATAAAATAAATAAATAAATCACATCTGATTTCTCCTAGCCAACAGATGTTTCAGATTAAAACTGAGTTAGGTTTTTCGCCATATTTAATTTCCATATATATATTCAACCATATAAATGACTAGAACTGAAATCAGTTCTTTGGAGATGATACAGTGATATGTAAATATATATCAACAGTATAATACTATCTCCCTAGACTAAAGAGGGTACCATTGATACTGCAGGTACAATCACCCCAATTCAGTCTAAATCCTATACACACGGTATGATTGATATAATATATATATATATATATATATATATATATATATATATATAGATATAGATATATATAGATATATATACAGTACAGACCAAAAGTTTGGACATACCTTCTCATTCAAAGAGTTTTCTTTATTTTCATGACTATAAGAAATTGTAGATTCACATTTAAGGCATCAAAACTATGAATTAACACATGTGGAATTATATACATAACAAAAAAGTGTGAAACAACTGAAAATATGTCATATTCTAGGTTCTTCAAAGTAGCCACCTTTTGCTTTGATTACTGCTTTGCACACTCTTGGCATTCTCTTGATGAGCTTCAAGAGGTAGTCACCTGAAATGGTTTTCACTTCACAGGTGTGCCCTGTCAGGTTTAATAAGTGGGTTTTCTTGCCTTATAAATAGGGTTGGGACCATCAATTGCGTTGTGGAGAAGTCAGGTGGATACACAGCTGATAGTCCTACTGAATAGACTGTTACAATTTGTATTATGGCAAGAAAAAAGCAGCTAAGTAAAGAAAAACGAGTGGCCATCATTACTTTAAGAAATGAAGGTCAGTTAGTCCGAAAAATTGGGAAAACTTTGAAAGTGTCCCCAAGTGCAGTCGCAAAAACCATCAAGCGCTACAAAGAAACTGGTTCACATGCGGACCGCCTCAGGAAAGGAAGTTCAAGAGTGACCTCTGCTGCGGAGAATAAGTTCATCCGAGTCACCAGCCTCAGAAATCGCAGGTTAACAGCAGCTCAGATTAGAGACCAGGTCAATGCCACACAGAGTTCTAGCAGCAGACACATCTCTAGAACAACTGTTAAGAGGAGACTGTGAATCAGGCCTTCATGGTAGAATATCTGCTAGGAAACCACTGCTAAGGACAGGCAACAAGCAGAAGAGACTTGTTTGGGCTAAAGAACACAAGGAATGGATATTAGACCAGTGGAAATCTGTGCTTTGGTCTGATTAGTCCAAATTTGAGCTCCTTGGTTCCAACCACGTGTCTTTGTGCGATGCAGAAAAGGTGAACGGATGGACTCTACATGCCTGGTTCCCACCGTGAAGCATGGAGGAGGAGGTGTGATGGTGTGGGGGTGCTTTGCTGGTGACACTGTTGGGAATGTATTCAAAATTGAAGGCATACTGAAACAGCATGGCTACCACAGCATCTTGCAGCTTGCATGCTATTCCATCCGGTTTGCGTTTAGTTGGACCATCATTTATTTTTCAACAGGACAATGACCCAAACACACCTCCAGGCTCCACAGTCACCGGACCTGAACCCAATTGAGATGGTTTGGGGTGAGCTTGACCGCAGAGTGAAGGCAAAAGGGCCAACAAGTGCTAAGCATCTCTGGGAACTCCTTCAAGACTGTTGGAAGACCATTTCAGATGACTACCTCTTAAAGCTCATCAAGAGAATGCCAAGAGTGTGCAAAGCAGTAATCAAAGCAAAAGGTGGCTACTTTGAAGAACCTAGAATATGACATATTTTCAGTTGTTTAACACTTTTTTATGTATATAATTCCACATGTGTTCATTCATAGTTTTGATGCCTTCAGTGTGAATCTACAATTTTCATAGTCATGAAATTAAAGAAAACTCTTTGAATGAGGTGTGTCCAAACTTTTGGTCTGTACTGTATATATATATATATATATATATATATATATATGGATATAATCAACTAATTTCTTAAAATGCAAATAGAACTTGATATTATACCACAGAATCGGCCTGGAAGAAATCAGGGTCAAGGTTCAGTAATGTAATATAGTCAGGTCCTATTCCCTCCTCTCTTATTGAATATAATATAATTACCACATGATTAATATGAACATTACAAATAGTAATATTAGATCCTCTTTCTATTCACTAAGAATAAACTAAAACTCAGCACATTTCTACTTGGTTACCTAACTACAAACAGCATTTAATGATACGTCTCTGTAAAGTCATGAAGACTTTTATGATACGTGTTAAACCCCCTTCTGTCAAGAGAATACATTTCTGCACAGATCCTTAATCTCGGAGTTAGTGATTTTTTGGGTCTCAAAAAGTTTGAACTCATCTTGCCCTTCTAAAGACCAGACAAGATGGCTCCCATACAGCACATATACCAGTCCATATTTGTAATCTGTATAAACCTTCATAATACGGATTCTTTTAGACCCAATAGTTCTGACACTCCCTGGCTATGAGCTGGTCCATCGCAGTGGAGAGCATTACAGCGAGGTAAAAGGCAAGTTTTTTTTCTCCCTGGCTGTGACGCTCTCCACTGCGATTAGCCAGCTAACAGCCAAACATTTTTAAAATTCTCTTTTCATTTTCTCATTAAAGGGGTTATGCCATGATTATTGTAAAATAAAAATCAGACATCATATAGTACATGTTAATCTTTTTCTATCAAAGCTAGAACCAGCCTTTTACCTCATATGGATCCAAAGATATTCCCATTCATTGCTCTACTAGATTTATCTCAAGCTAACAGCTCAAGCTGAGTGCCTTTTCTGCTGCAGCTCAGGGAGTGTGTCTTTTCTGCTGTAGCTAAGAGGGTGTGTCCAGACATGGAAAGCTCAGGAGGCAGTTGAAGGATGAAACAGAGCATGTGCAGCCTTCTCAGTGAGCCGGTCAAAGAAATAAGAAAAAGAACAAAGAGCAGGTGGCGCTATACAGATACATTTTAATGCATAAAATAAAAGTGGGTATACAAAATTTTTATTTACATGCAAGTACAAGTGTTTTCAGATCCAGGTACTGGTTTGAAAAATTTTGAATATTTTACGTGGAACAACCTCTTTAAAGGGGTTCACTGGGAATTTTATATTGATGAGCTATCCTTAGAATAGCTCATCAATATCAAATGAGTGCAGGGGCTGGCTGGAAAATTTTAGCCTCGGGGGCAAGCACACTGCACTGGCCCATGTGTTGCGACCAATCCTTAACCCCTTAAGGACTCAGCTGTCACCGCCAGATCTCTGAGAAGCTCTGACAGACAGTCTTCAGTACCTCTTGCTTGAGGTTCTTTTGGTTTCGTTTTGTCATCTCGTTTCCCTCTCTCAGCTGTCATCTAGTTGCACTGATTGCATCCCTTTATATCCCCTCCCATACTGCATCACTTAGCGGTTTATACAACTTCCTGGATTGTGCTCACTGCTAGATGCTGCAACTGCTGGTTCCTCACATAAGTATTTTCCTTTATTTGTGTTTTCCTGTTCGCTTGATTCTAGGTGACCCTGACTCCCTCCGCATTAAGTGCAGGGAGCCGGTGGTCGTGTCCCCTCACTATTGTAGGGTTTTCAGGTGTCACTCAGTCTAGGTACGAGGGCATGCAATTTTCTATCATTAAGATCTTTGCATGGGCTGAGCAGTCAGGGAGAGCTCTAGGGCTTTTATAGGGCTTACCCATATGTTCCTTAGTTTGGGATCAAGTCAGTTGGATCTTTATTTGTTACTTCTAGTTTTCTGCAACACCATCCGTGACATCAGCCCTATTTCACCTTAAGGACTTGGCCATTTTTTGCAAATCTGACCAGTGTCACTTTTAGTGCTGATAACTTTAAAACGCTTTGACTTATCCAGGCCATTCTGAGATAGTTTTTTCGTCACATATTGTACTTCATGACACCGGTAAAATGAAGTAAAAAAAATATATTTTTATTTATAAAAAAATTACAAAATTTACAAAAAATCTGTAAAAAATTGCAAATTTCCAAGTTTCAATTTCTCTACTTCTATAATGCATAGTAATACCTCCAAAAATAGTTATTACTTTACATTCCCCATATGTCTACTTCATGTATGGATCATTTTGGGAATGATATTTTAATTTTTGGGGGATGTTACAAGGCTTAGAAGTTTAGAAGCAAATCTTGAAATTTTTCAGACATTTTCAAAAACCCAATTTTTAGGGACCAGTTCAGGTCTGAAATCACTTTGCGAGGCTTACATAATAGAAACCACAACCACAGATGTTAGGCTAGCGTGTAAGAGAATATGTGTGTACATAAATAAAAAACCTAAAAAAGTCACACACATATATAATTGATAAATCTTTATTAATAGAAAGACACAAATAATGGGTACTACATATACAACGGTTACAATTAGTGGTAAAAAATGCAGGAGGATAAAGTGACAAGTGCACGGAGCCACCAAAGCAATCCTAAAACTGGTACGTCAGATAAGTCAGATGGTACATAAGGTAAAATGATGTAATGGATGGTTATAATACCAATGAATAATCACACAGAAAGCACAGCGTCCCTATTACGCCACCACAAGTCACAAAAGTTTAAATATGTAAAGTCGCAATAATATTGCAGGGAGGTCAGCAAAGTGATCACAACACGGTAATCAGACGCTAATCCGCCTGCAACAATCAATACAGAATACAAATGACAGTGGAACAACCTATACTGACCAGGAAGGATGGGGTGAGGACTTCTTGCCCGACGCGTGTTTCGCCTTGCTTCTTCAGGGGGCGCCCTGAATGATTTTTGGTTGCTCTATATTACACTTTTTGTGAGGCAAGATAACAAGAAATAGCTGTTTTGGCACCGTTTATATTTTTTGCTATTTACAACATTGATCTGACAGGTTAGATCATGTGATATTTTTATAGACCAATGGAAAAATGAGCGAGCACTCATACACTTGGCAACCAAATTGACATATGCATAAAATATTTATTATTAAATCCCCATAAAATTCAAGTAATAAAAATAATAAAAACTGTGTATTATTGCAATGACATACAAAAACTACAATCACATAAACTATAGTAGATATAATAGTATATTCGATATTGTATTGAATGATACAATATTCGATAAAATATTCGATACTATTCAATATTATATAGTCAATAAATTCACTGATATAAATCACACACCAAAAACTTCAAATATTGTCCAGGTCTTACATATGCTGTTATTGTGAAGGGGGAGGTATTTTCTCTGTGAATCTATCCCAGATTGGGAAAATGAGTGTCACTTTAAATATTGTAGGTGTATTTCCCCTGGGAACGAAATGTATTCATAAAATGGATTATGGGCACACTTGATATTCAGTCACTTTATACTGTAATTGATCATCACCAAGGAATTGATGCTGTAAAAATGCAACTAACAAGAGATGGCTCGTATGGGGCAATAAAAAAAGAGTTTATAACGAAAGGAATAGAGTATATCCTGAGCCACAACTACTTCTTCTTTGAGGGGGAATTCTTCTTGCAGAAACGGGGTACCGCCATGGGGACCAGATTCGCCCCCAGCTATGCTAATTTATTCTTGGCCGAGTGGGGATACAACCACATCAAGACGAGGCTGGGGACGAATCTGGCCCTGTGGCGCCGTTATATAGATGATGTGATCTTCATCTGGAAACAAAGTAAAGAAGAATTGGAAAAATTCCTAGAAATAATTAATATTAATAACTTAAATTTGGTCTTTACCTCAAACATACAGGAGAGCACCGAATTCTTGGATTTACTAATCACAAAATCTGGTAATAAATATATATGTGAGACGTTTCGCAAACCCACAGCTAGAAATAGTTATATTGATTTTTCTAGCTGTCACCTGCCAAAATGGCTGACAAATGTTCCCTCTGGTCAGTATTGTAGGATAAAGTGGAACTGCACAGAGGGACACACTTTTGAGATAGAGGCCATTGAGATGAAGTGGAGGAGTCACTCAATCAAATTAGGAAACTAGATAGAAGAGAGTTTTTTGAGAAGGAAGACAACAAAGATAAAAATGAGAAAGATAAAACACAAAACAAAGAAGAAGCCATTAGGGTTGTTCTTCCATTTAATGAGAACTATAGGAAGATTCAGAAAATTATTAAAACCCATTGGCACTACGTGTTGAATGACAAAATTGTGGGACATCTACTTCCGACTGTTCTGACGATTACCTTCACTAGGGCACCTAATCTAGGTATTAAGGTGGCCCCTACTGTAAAACCTTGGAAACAGAACAAGTTGAGTCTTTCAGGAACCTGGCTGAGTCTGAAGGGTTTTTACAAATGTGGAAGATGCATGGGTTGTAGAATGAATAAGAAACCCCGCCTGACGACGACTGTCCCCTCGACTCAGAATGATTTTAATTGGGAGATAGAAGATTGTCTTACATGTGACTCCAGTGGAGTTATCTACCTTCTCCAGTGTCCTTGCAATAGACAATATATAGGACGCACCAAGAGGCCATTCAAAAAAAGAGTGGCCGAGCATATTGCTAACATCAGGAAGGGGTACGATAAACATTCCCTATCAAAACATTATAAAGACGTACACAACCAGGATCCATCTAGTCTGATGTTTGTGGCACTGGAGAAGGTGGAGAAACACTGGAGAGGCGGTGATTTCATTAGACAAATGTCTAGGATAGAATCCAGACGCATTTATGAATTTGGATCTCTACAACCGAAAGGTCTTAATTCGGAGTTGGAGATTTTTGGATTCATGTAGGTTGGGTGTCTTGTGGCCAATGGCACGTCGCATGCCAGGCCGTTTATCGGCGCTGCGACGTGTCCTTGGCTCCTAGATACCCACCCTTCCTTCTCTATCAAATTCCAAGAATTTTATCAAATTCCAAGAATCCTATAAATCTCCAACTTTTAAGATTCCTCAAATCCATTCTAAATGTTGGGGAGTATTTATAGTTTTATATCTGGATTTTAATCTAAATAATTTGCTTAATAATATTTTATCATTAAAATGTGATTTTATAAGTGTTAGCAATTAGATATTAAGTTTATATTTCATGCATCAGTATATCACACCAATTGGGACATCTGGGCAAAAAAACGCATTTGTCCCCAAAAAAACGCATGGAAACTGCAAGTAGGGAAATACACCTACAATATTTAAAGTGACACTCATTTTCCCAATCTGGGATAGATTCACAGAGGAAATACCTCCCCCTTCACAATAACAGCATATTTAAGACCTGGACAATACTTGAAGTTTTTGGTGTGTGATTTATATCAGTGAATTTATCGATTATATAATATTGAATAGTATCGAATATTTTATTATCGAATATTTTATCATTCAATACAATATCGAATATACTATTATATCTACTATAGTTTATGTGATTGTAGTTTTTGTATGTCATTGCTATAATACACTGTTTTTATTATTTTTATTACTTGAATTTTATGGGGATTTAATAATAAATATTTTCTGCATATGTCAATTTGGTTGCCAAGAGTGCTCGCTCATTTTTCCATTGTTACATTCACTTTTTAACAGAGGGTGGGGTGATTCCCTCTATATGAGCTTGCAGCACCACCCTGTAACTACTAGGGAGTGAGCCACTACAACCCACTACTATTTTTATAGACCAGGCTGTCACGGATGCGGCGATACCTAATATGTATATTTTTTTTTATTATTTATGTAAGTTTTACACAATGATTTCTTTTTTGAAGCAAAAAAAATCATGTTTTAGTGTTTCCATAGTCTGAGAGCCATAATTTTTTCAGTTTTTGGGCAATTACCTTGGGTAGGGTATGATTTTTGCGGGATGAGATGACGGTTTAATTGGCACTATTTTTGGGTGCGAGTGACTTTTTGATCGCTTGCTATTACACTTTTTGTGATGTAAAGTGACAAAAAATGGTTTATTTTGGTTTAAATACCCCCAACAAGAGGTATCATGTACTCAACATTCTCAGGAAACTTAAGGCCTCCATTCTCTTTTTACAGGAGACCCATTTTAAACAAAACAAAATCCCCAAGCTGCCCACTAAACACTTCACAAATTGGTACCATTCATGTCATGCTACCTCAGCTTCCAAAGGGGTTTCCATAGCCATCCATAGATCCCTACCAATCAAAGTACTAAAACAATACACGGACCAAGAGGGTAGAATATTATTCCTAAGAGATCAAATATATACGACTAAACTTACTTTAGCAAATATATATGTCCCCAACCATGCGCAGATTCCTTGGTTGTTGGATACCTTAGATAAAGTTAAGCTATTTGCAGATGGTCCGGTAATTCTGGGAGGTGACCTGAATGTCACCTTGAATCCGTTACTTGACTCCTCAACCTCCAAATCCGATATCTCTCACCGTGCCTTAGCTAAACTACGATCTAAAATTTCTGACCTTTCTCTTACAGATATTTAGAGGCTGCGGAACCCCTCCGCTCGGGACTGTTCCTATTTCTCCACAGTGCATAACTTACATCAAAGACTGGACTATCAAATGATTCACACATCTCTATTACCATGTGTCACGGCCACATGTATTTCTGTTATATCCATATCGGATCATGCTCCGGTTCACCTTTCCCTCACCTTAACTAACACTCCTCCTACGATGTGGAGATGGCGTCTCAATGAGCAGATTTTAGAAAACACTAAAGCTTTATTTGACATACCAACACAAATCTCAGCTTTTTTTGAGCTGAATAAAAACTCTGGCCCCTCAAGCCCAATAATCTGGGGAACACACAAAGCCTTTGTCAGAGGGCTTTTCATCTCATGGGGCTCCAAACTAAAAAAGGACAGGCAAAGAGAAATAGACGGGTTATTAGAACAGATAACACTTTTAGAAAAATGAACATAAAAGCTCTAAAATAATTGAAACACAGATGAAATTGCGAACCTTAAGGGAAAAACTCCTCACTCACTTACAAAATAAATCAGCTAAAGCTTACCTTCATTTTAGACATAGGCTTTACGCCCACGGGAACAAGGGAGGAAAGCTTCTCTACTTAAGAAAGAAAGAGCTAAGTAACACATTTATGAGATTAGAGACCACACAGGTCTGACTACCTCCTCTCTACCAGAAATGGCGGCGGCTTTCCATAGGTATTACTCAGCTCTATATAATATTGATAAAATAAGTATGGCGCAAGGAAAAAATCATAGGCAAGCCCTGATTGATGACTCTTAAAGGTACATATCCCTGCCAAACCTAGATCAGGCCATGATAAACTCCCTTCTTACTCCTATCACGCATAAGGAAGTGAGCATGGCCCTCGCCTCCTTCCCCCGGGGAAGAGCCCAGGTCCAGATGGACTCCCCTTGCTCTACTATAAAAAATTCCAAGATGTGCTTATGCCTCATCTCATCGAACTTTGCTCCTCGTTGTTTAGAGGGGATCCACTCCCCAGGCAAACGCAGGAAGCACACATCACCCTTATTGCAAAAGAAGGGAAAATCCAGAAGAATGTGGGAGTTACAGACCCATATCACTTCTAAATTTAGACCTTAAAATATGGGCTAAGCTTCTGTCCCTACGTATAAAGAAGCTTCTACCACACTTGGTAGGTGAAGAGCAATCAGGGTTTGTACTGGGGAGGGACGGAAGGATCAACACTACCAAATTGCTCACATCTATCCACCAAGCCCATGCCGAAGCTAGACCATTGGCCCTTCTCGGAGTAGACGCCGAGAAGGCCTTTGATAGAGTCAATTGGCTTTTCATGCATTCCATGCTACTGAAGTTTAGGATTCCCAATCGCTTTCCATAAAAGCAATTTTTTTGCTCTACTCTCAACCGTTGGCCTTCCCTTCTAGTGAATGACTATTTGTCATCCCCTTTTGATGATAACAAATGGAACCAGGCAGGGGTGTCCGCTCTCCCCCACTCTGTTCGTACTTGTAATGGAAGCCTTGCTACAGCAAGTAAGACAGCATCCACATATAAAGGGTTTCCCCACGCCAGATGGCGAGTTGAAAATGCTAGCTTTTGCAGATGACCTTCTGTTCTTACTGCCTGAACCAGAGGTTGGACTTCCCTTGTCTGGTTAAATTATTTGAAAGATTTGGACAAGTCTCAAACTTTAAAGTAAACATCACGAAATCAGAAGTCCTGAACATATCCCTTACTAAACAAAGCTATTTGAGGATTAAAGGAACCTCTCCCTTCGCATGGGCTCCCTCATCCCTCAAATATCTAGGCGTTCATATTCCTACCTCCATACACAAGATATATGACATAAATTTTCGCCCTCTCCTTACTGAGATTTAAAAGATCCTTACAGATTATGATATCCCTCTGATATCATGGATTGGTAGGAAAAACGTTATACAGTCGTGGCCAAAAGTTTTGAGAATGACACAAATATTAGTTTTCACAAAGTTTGCTGCTAAACTGCTTTTAGATCTTTGTTTCAGTTGTTTCTGTGATGTAGTGAAATAAAATTATACGCACTTCATACGTTTCAAAGGCTTTTATCGACATTTACATGACATTTATGCAAAGAGTCAGTATTTGCACTGTTGGCCCTTCTTTTTCAGGAACTCTGCGATTCGACTGGGCATGCTCTCAATCAACTCCTAGGCCAATTCCTGACTGATTGCAACCCATTCTTTCATAATCACTTCTTGGAGTTTGTCAGAATTAGTGGGTTTTTGTTTGTCCACAAGCCTCTTGAGGATTGACCTCAAATTCTCAATGGGATTAAGATCTGGGGAGTTTCCAGGCCATGGACCCAAAATGTCAACGTTTTGGTCCCCGAGCCACTTAGTTATCACTTTTGCCTTATGGCACGGTGCTCCATCGTGCTGGAAAATGCATTGTTCTTCACCAAACTGTTGTTGGATTGTTGGAAGAAGTTGCTGTTAGAGGGTGTTTTGGTACCATTCTTTATTCATGGCTGTGTTTTGGGCAAAATTGTGAGTGAACCCACTCCCTTGGATGAGAAGCAACCCCACACATGAATGGTCTCAGGATGCTTTACTGTTGGCATGACACAGGACTGATGATAGCGCTCACCTTTTATTCTCCGGACAAGCCTTTTTCCTGATGCCCCAAACAATCGGAAAGAGGCTTCATCAGAGAATATGACTTTGCCCCAGTCCTCAGCAGTCCATTCACCATATTTTCTGCAGAAGATCAATCTGTCCCTGATGTTTTTTTTGCAGAGAAGTGGCTTATTTGCTGCCCTTCTTGACACCAGGCCATCTTCCAAAAGTCTTCGCCTCACTGTGCGTGCAGATGCACTCACACCTGCCTGCTTCCATTCCTGAGCAAGCTCTGCACTGGTGGCACTCCGATCCCGCAGCTCTTTAGGAGACGATCCTGGCGCTTGCTGGACTTTCTTGGACACCCTGAAGCCTTCTTAACAAGAATTGAACCTCTTTCCTTGAAGTTCTTGATGATCCTATGAATTGTTGATTGAGGTGCAATCTTAGTAGCCACAATATCCTTGCCTGTGAAGCCATTTTTATGCAACGCAATGATGGCTGCGCGCATTTCTTTGCAGGTCACCATGGTTAACAATGGAAGAACAATGATTTCAAGCATCACCCTCCTTTTAACAGGTCAAGTCTGCCATTTTAACCCAATCAGCCTGACATAATGATCTCCAGCCTTGTGCTCGTCAACATTCTCACCTGAGTTAACAAGACGATTACTGAAATGATATCAGCAGGTCCTTTAATGACAGCAATGAAATGCAGTGGAAAGTTTTTTTTGGGGATTAAGGTAATTTTCATGGCAAAGAAGGACTATGCAATTCATCTGATCACTCTTCATAACATT
Organism: Bufo gargarizans; assembly: GCF_014858855.1. NCBI lineage: Eukaryota > Metazoa > Chordata > Amphibia > Anura > Bufonidae > Bufo > Bufo gargarizans. The sequence continues at coordinate 199,584,532 of NC_058081.1, read as the reverse complement.
CTGGAGTATATGCAAATTGCTATTATAAAAACTTAAGCAGCAACTTTTCCAATTTCCAATATCTATGTAATTCTCAAAAATTTTGGCCACGACTGTACAAACATATGTCCTCCCCAAAGTTGTATATAAATTACAGATGCTGCCGATAGCCTTGCCGCAAACCTTTTTTTTACCAAGATACGCTCCCTTTTCTCATATTACCTATGGAAACAGAAACACCCCCGCCTGGTGCATAAACTCCTGACTAGAGTAGACCAACTAGGAAGGGAGGCATTGGCCTACCAGACGTCCAAACAATATATAGGGCAATTCAATTGAGAAGGTGGATCAACTGCTTTTTCCGACTCTCATACCACCCTTCGTTGGGCCGCAAAGGCTTATAAAGGAGACTTGGTGCGTGACATGTGGCTGCCCCCCAAAGCACATAACACATATAACCCTTCTGACACTAACTTGATATTCAAAGGGGCTTCCAATACCTGGGCTCTGCTTTCATCTTCCCTATCCCCTACTTTATCCCCATTACTACCTTCCAGCCTAATACCTGTGGTCGTAGGCAGAGAGTCTCTGACTTTTAGGCCTATGTGGGATCAACTTGCACACATTTCAGTCTTGAATATGTTCCCGAGCGGAGGGATTCCTAGCCTGGCTGACCTAAAGTTACTGCTCCCAAATTTCTCATTCACGTTTCTACATGTTTTACACTTTACTAGATGTTGTAAAGATTTCCTCCAAGCGCATTACCCTTTCAGAGACTTAACTGAATTTGAATTGGATCTGTTTTCTCCAGTCTTTTAGTTAAAAAAAACTCAGAACGTTATTAGAGGTGAAAAACACTTGAATAACCCAGGGTACATTGCTTCTTGGGAGAAGGAACTAGGTCTCTCTCTCAATGAGACAGAGATAACCCAGATTCTTCAAAACTCCCATGGGTATTCAAGATGTGTTCGCTTGCAAGAGTCCCACTACAAAATTCTCGCTAGATGGTACAAAACCCCTGAGTTTCTCCATGTGCATGGACTTTCTATCACTAATCTGTGCTAGAGATGTAACTCACATGTAGGCACACATCTAGTGTGATTGTCCGGCTATACGCCCCTTTTGGTCTGAGGTAGAATGCACAATAAGGGAAATTACGGGTTCAAAATTAACACTAACACCGGTCTTGGTATTGCTGGGATGCCCTACATTGGAATTTCGTCAATCCGCCTCATCCTTGATCACTCACTTTCTAGCAGCAGCTAAGTCTTTGATCCCTCTGAAGTGGCTTAACACTGCACCCCCACTATAAATGAGTGGTTTGAAAAATTGCATCAAATATGCAGATTTGAAGAGATGTCTAGTAGATCAAATCGCGCTCACCACAAGTTTCTCACAATGTGGGATACTTGGTTGAAATCACCATATTGCACATCAGTACGCACCAACTTTACTGCCTGAATAGCGTCTGATTTAGTCAGGTTCTTGAGGTACTCGTCTTTCCGTTTCCAACCCTTTCCCCTTCGTCCCCCTCCTTTTCCCCTCTACTCCTTTCACACCCAAATCATTTGTTAATTGTTATACAACAAGAATTTTATCTAGTGTGTTGTTAAACTGTACTTTTGCACTGGTATGCAGTAATACTGGTCTTACTTTGACTACTGCTTTGTAAAATGCCACCCAATGTTGAACCATTATCCCGTGTTGGGATTGCTATGTAATTACTATCTTACTTCATTGGATATCTTTATTGCATATACAAACTAATAAAAACACAGATGATAAAAAAAAATGGTTTATTTAGCACAGTTTTTATTTGCGTGTGACTTTTGGATCACTTGCTATTACACTATTTGTGATGTAAGGTGACAAAAAATCGTTTATTTTGCATAGTTTTTATTTTAAATTTTTTACGGTGTTCATCTGAGGGGTTAAGTCATGTGATATTTTTATAGAGCCGGTCAATACGGACGCGGGACGTGGCGATACCTAATATGTATACTTTTTTTATTTACGTAAGTTTTACACAATAACAGCTTTTTTAAAACAAAATATGTTTTAGTGTCTCCATATTCTGAGCCATAGTTTATTTTTATTTTTTAAGCGATTGTCTCAGGTAGGGGCTCAGTTTTTGCGGGATGAGGTGATGGTTAAATTGGTACTATTTTGGTGGGCAAATGCCTTTTTGATCGCTTGCTGTTGTGCTTTTTGTGATGTAAGGTGACAAAAAAATGGTTTATTTAGCACAGTTTTTATTTTTTATTTTTTACGGTGTTCATCTGAGGGGTTAGGTCATGTGATATGTTTATAGAGCCGGTCGATACGGACGCGGCGATACCTAATATGTATACTTTTTTTAATGTAAGTTTTACACAATGATTTCATTTTTGCGCGATTACCTTGGGTAGGGTATGATTTTTGCGGGATGAGATGACGGTTTTATTGGCACTATTTTTGGGTGCGTGTGACTTTTGGATCACTTGCTATTACACTATTTGTGATGTAAGGTGACAAAAAATCGTTTATTTTGCATATTTTTTATTTTAAATTTTTTACGGTGTTCATCTGAGGGGTTAAGTCATGTGATGCATTGGCTGTATGAGTAATACAGTGAGTATTACTCATACAGCTTCCGGCCTGTGAGATCCAGGGGGCTGGATCTCACAGGCTCATTACCAGAAGACAGCGGGATGCCTTCCTTAGGCATCGCGCTGCCTTCCATGCCATCGGGTCCCCCCTACAGCCGCATGGGGACCCGATGGCACCGCCACACGTCGCCGCAAACCGCAGGTAAAGCCGCAAACCGCAGGTCGGAATTGACCTGCGGTTTGCGGCGATCGCCGACACGGGAGGGGGGGTTACGGAACCCCCCCGTGCATTTAGCCAAGGTGCCTGCTCAATGATTTGAACAGGCACCGGGTTCCGATCACCGCCCACCGGTGATCGGAAATACACATGACGTACCGGTGCGTCATGGGTCCTTAAGGACTCGGGAACCATGCCGTACCGGTAGGTTCTAAGTCCTTAAGGGGTTAAAGGGGTTCTCCGGGAATTAAGAAAATATGACTTCATTATAAACACTTTCCTATTTTCCTAAATAGCTTTCATTATTTATAATGTCTTGTTTTCTCTAGGGAACAAGGATCAGGAGAAATAAAATGGCGGCTCTGCTGGTAGCACAGGCAAAGATCGTCCTCCTAACACAGCTGGGATGGGATACATCAGAGGTTCAGTGCAGTTAGCTAAAGCGCTCTCTCAGCCCTCCTGACCAGTCTGACTGTAATAAGTTAGGATCTTACATACAGCTTATAAGATATCAGCTGTGTGTGGTGATAGTGGAGATAGGAGGGCAGACGGGTGGGGGATGTGGCTAATAAGTAGCAGCTGTCTGCTACATTACCACAGTCCCACAACAATCTGCCCTGTCCGTCCTCCTGGGCTGTCTTTTCACCCATCGGGTCCCCACCACAGCAGCCCGGGGACCCGATGGGCTCCCTCACATGACGCAAATACTTTCTATGCAGCGGTCAGCGCTGATCAAGGCATAGAGGCCTAGAAGAGGTTAATCTGCCAACATCGGTTTTTACAGTGACGCCGGCGGATACAGCAGGGGCCCGGCTATCAGGGACTGCCGGGCCCTTGCAGTCATCGCCCGATGACCATGACGTAATAGTACGTCAAAATGCTGCAAGTTACTTGCCGCCATGACGTACTATTGCGTCATGTGTCGGGAAGTGGTTAAATATAAGGTAAAACAGACAAATCACATTGAGAATAAATAATAATCACATGGCTTGCACAATACAGTATGAGGGGGGACTCCGGTCGCCATGTCATACTACATGGCTGACACCCCATGGTGATATAAGACATAGGGAGAGTGTTTCAATCATAACACCCTACTTGGATGGTGTTCCTCAGTGGCATTCCAGTTAATTGTCTGCCAGCAGCAAAGTTTATACCTTTCAGCCCCTCCTCCTGAGGATGTCCAGTGTGCAGCACGTTTGTCTCTGAGATAAGCACTCAGGAATGTGGCCTTCTCACTACATTACAAAGAATACAGAAGGTGATTTATTAAAGGGGGACAGAACCAATCAGTTCGTAATTAAGTGGGTAAAATACCTTAAAGGGTATTAAAGGGAACCTGTCACCTCAAAAATGCATATACACCCACCAGCAGTACCTCATAGTAGCCCGCAGCCTTTTAATAATCATATATTTCATCCTGTTGTCCGATGCTGCGTAAGCTTGAAGAACGCATGCCCGAGACTTGGGGAATCGCGGCCACACTGCAGGCTGTCACTCTCAGGCAAGAGGGGATGGTTAGGGGGCGTGGTTACCTTGACTTGAAGTAAGGAGGCCGCTGCCCCCTTGACTTCAAGCTGGCCGGCACTATAGTGCTAATGGAGAATAAAACTGCGTTTTTTGAACTTACGCAGCATCGGACAACAGGTTGAAACATATGATTATTAACAGTCTGCGGTCTACTATGAGGTACTGCTGGTGGGTGTAGATGCATTTTTGAGGTGACAGGTTCCCTTTAAAACGTTACTGTATTTTCTTGGAGCAGAAAGCATTGGAAAAGTGCAGCTCGGCTCTATCCTGAAACAAAATGAAACACAAAATACAGCCAAATTACAATAATGAAGATTGCTCAAACATTCAACAAAGATCTTATCAGTGGTAATCTTTTACGGACAATTTCTAGAACATCCTGAAACTAAACTACTTTCAAAAGATCTCGCTCTACAGGTATGATCATAAGTGCTTTAAGCAGAACTTGTCCCATTGCAACCCAAAGTCTTGTCTTTATGAGTTTCAGTTTGCTGAATGCTCTTTCACATGCCACTTATATGAAAGATAGTCAGTAAATGCTCATATGTCACAGGCAGATTCTCATAAGCAGCTGAATAAAGATTGTACTTCAAAAGTAATTTGTGACAGCAGAGGAAGCAATTTTTGCATGACTTGCATTTTGTTTTGCCATCCTCTATATCTTCAAGTACGCCCCAATCATCTTCATTCCCACCATCTCCTTCTGAAAGTACTTTTGTACTTTCTGGTTCATCCAAGTGTCCTGTCAGCTTAAGAGAAGAGGTTGGCAAAACTTACAAGTTCATTAACAAAAGACTCTTCATTCACTCTTGCCAGTTCTGAAATCTGTTTAAAGTGCCCTCTTTGAGCAGTTTTGAATAATTTAGAATATTTGGGTTTAATACTTTTTTTATTAATTTTAAGAAAAGACATACATTGTTGTTATTAAACAAAAGACAAAGAACACAGATGGCTACATAGAAGCCACATTAATAGCCGATATATGCATACCACGATAAAATATAAAGCAACAGAAATGACTAACAATACATCATAAACAAAACATAAAACATAGGAGAAGACAACAAGAGATAAGACAAACAAACAGACACACGGCGCTGTTGTTAGAGTACATTGCGCAGGCATAGTTTTATCAAATAAGGTCTCATATACCAGACCTTAGCTATACAAATCAGTTATATTTAAGTATATTTTATTTTAATTTAGAATATTTAAAAAAAATCAAGGATGCAAAAACTGGATATCAATTACTGTTTACTTACTTAAAACCTCTCTCTGAGACTTGCCAAAATCTGATAAAAAATTGTCTTTTATATTTCCATATGAAAAAGTTCTGTTTTATCACCTTCAAGGTTAGCCAAGAGTGCCTAATGTAGTCTCCATTTTGCTTTTTACGATAATAGAAATTTGCCTCTTTAACCCAAATAACAGGATAACAGGCCGAACTGGATGGACAAATGTCTTTTTTTCGGCCTTATATACTATGTATGTTACTATAATACCGGAGGTTTTTTGTTTTTGAGTTTTCATTTTTCTATCCTATGTTCCTTGAGCCATAACTTTTTTATATTTCCGTTCACATAGCTGTATGAGGGCTTATTTTTTGCGGAACAAGTTGTACCTTTTAATGTCATCATTAATTATGGCATACAATGTAGCGGAAAGTGGTAAAAAAAATTCAAATGAGGTGGAATTGGAAAAAAATGCAGTATCTTCAGTTTTACAACGATACCCCCATATGTATAGGTTTTTTTATGTCTAAAATTATTTTTTATATCACCATTTTCTGACCCCCATAACTTTTGTATGGTTATATCTACTGAGCTGTGTGGGGTCTCATTTTTGCGGGACAATCTGTAGTTTTTATTGATACCCTTTTAGAGTGTGTGTAACTTTTTAATCACATTTTATTACATTTTTTGGGGTAAGAGAAGCAGTGAAAAAATTGCAAATTGGCCATTTTGACACTTTTTTCCATTACGCCATTCGCTGTATTGGAAAAATATTTTTATAGTTTAATAGTACGGGTGTTTTTGGTCACAGTGATACCCATGATGTTTATATTTTTTATTATTTAGGTATTTATTTATTTTATCATACGGAAAGGGGGGTAGTTTAAACCTTTATATTTTTAATTTTTTTATACTTTTTAACATTTTTTTTTGCAATGATTTTGAAGCTCATATATGAGCCTATAAAATCTGTTTTTTATTTTAATTTTGAACAATCGTCAATTTTTTAAATGAGTTCATTACTGTATATTGCTCATTTCTTATGTTGGTCTGCCATCTGATGGCCAAAATAAGAATTGTAGCATGAATGCTCTGGGTCTCATCAGCGAGACTCAGAGTATTGAAAGCAATTACCGACATCCCGATTGGCCACAGGGGATGTCGGTAGGAGGCCCGGAAGCTCCTCTTACAGACTTGATAATGACATCTAAAGCCTTTAATTTGAAACAGCAGAGACTTGCCGGCCATGATACTTGCTGCACGTGCGAGTGGGCACCATGTTTGCCTATCACTCCAGCTCCGTACATGTACGGCGCTGGTAGCGAAAGGGTTAAATGAAATGTTGTCAAAATCCATGGTACAAATACATCCAAGTCACCGCTCTCTTCATCTGTAATACTCTCTTGCTCAGGAAGACTCCCAGGTTCTTCCTGGTAAGGGATGTGTGACAGTGGGTGAAAGCTCAGCTAAGAGCTGCTTTAACCCTTTCGCTACAAGCACCGTACATGTACGGCGCTGGAGCAATATGTAAACATGGCGCCCACTCGCATGTTTAGCGGGTGTCATGGCCGGCAGGTCTCTGCTGTTTCAAACAATAATGCCGATCACAGTAATTAAAGGCATTAGATGCCGTGATCAAGTAAGATCACGGCATCTAAAGTGTCAAAATCCCGGAAGCACTTCACACCTACATCCCCTGCGGCCAATGGGGATGTCGGTATAGTTGTTTTGAATGCTCTGAGTTTCTACTAAGACTGTGCCATCTTTTCTCTCCAAGGTCATCTTTTCTCTTCAAAACACATATCTTGCTGTTGGCTTGCCATCTGGTGGCAAAACTTCCATGAAAAATTACGTAGTTGACGCAGAGTCGGGTTTTAATCCATAAAGGGCATAAATCACCTAACATTCCTAAATTGTTTGGAATAACGTGCTTTAAAACATCAGGTATGATGTTGTATTGATCAGGTAGTGTAAGGGTTACGCCCGCTTCACAGTGACAGACCAAACTCTGACAGACCAAACTCCCCGTTTAACGCACCGCAAACAACCGCAAACAGTCCATTTGCACAACCGACAACTCCCCATTTGTTCCTTGTCCTCACTGACGTCATTGGCAATATTCCAACCAGTATCAGCTGCCCATCTCCGAAATTCAGAACAATATATCTCTGCGGACTGTTTACCCTGGCATAAAAGACGCAGTTTAGATTCAGCCAGAGCAATGCGATCCGGGTCATCATATATCTGCCCCAGGGCTACAAAAAATTCATCCACCAATCAGAGGGGCCGTGCGAAAAGGCCCAAGACTGAGCGTTATACCTGAGCAGCAAGATGATGATCCCCACCCTCTTCTCCTCATCACCAGAGGAATAGGGAAGTAGGCGAAAATGGAGTTTGCAAGGCTCTCTAAAGCAAACAAAATTCTCACTACCCCCGGAGAACGTATCCGGAAGCGAGATCTTAGGCTCGGAACAAACTCCATGAATGCCAGCAGAACCGGTCACCTGAAACTGAGACACAGTTTTACAGAGATCTGCTACCTCCAGCGAAAGACCTTGCATGCAGTCAATCAAGGCTGAAACCGGATCCATGCTTAAGACAGTTTATAATGTCACGGGTGAAGTTGCAGATAGCTGGAACTTATAAATAAACGACTGACTGGCTTGATCCCAACTAAGGAGCAAATAGGTGAGCCCTTTAAAACCCTAAGAGCTCTCCCTGACTGCTATGCACATGCAAGGGTCTCAATGGTAGATGATTGCATGCCCACGTACCTAAGACTGTGTGACTCCTGAAAACCCTATAATAGTGAGGGGACACGACTACCGGCTCCCTGCACTTAATACGGACGGAGTCAGGGTTACCTATAATTAAGCCAGCAAGGAAACACAATAAAGAAAAATACTTATCTGAGCAAACAGCAGCAGCAGCAGCCTCCAGCAGTGAACACTTCATCCAGGAACTAGTATAAACAGCAAAGTGAGGCAGTATGGGAGGGAATATAAAGGAAGACTATTAGTCTAAATAAGTGACACCTGGCAGAAGGAAAGGAGATGACAAAGTGAAGCCAAAACAAAGAACGTCATACAAGAGGTAGAGAAGAACGTCTGTCAGACGTTCTCACAGAACTGGCGGTGACAGGTTGCTGGACATCGCTAAAGAGGCGTGGGAGCAACAGCCCACCCCACACAAGAGTATTATAGAGCATATAGAAAAGATGCAGGACCGTATAGAGACAGTCCTACCAATTGTCTGGGAACACATGGAGGCCGCCCAACTGGCACAGAGCCAGGTATACAACCGGAGTGCCCAGGTCCGGACATTTAACCCAGGTGACCGGGTACTAGTGCTAGTCCCCACCATTGACAGTAAGTTTTTGGCACAGTGGCAAGGTCCCTACAAGGTGAAAGAGAAGGTAAGGTCAGTGAATTACAGGATATCCCAGCCAGGTCGGCGGAAGCCAGAACAGGTATATCATGTAAATTTACTGAAATCGTGGAGAGATAGGGAGTGTCTCGTTGGGGACGGCCCAAGCACTGTCTTGTCTGTGGGGAAGATGCCGGCCCCACCCGAGGTCCCGGAGGGTACCTACGCGGTAAAGATAGCGTGTGGTCTGTCGACCAAACAAGCTCAGAAAGCCAAAGAGTTGGTGAGTCGAAATAGGGACATGTTCTCTGAGCTTCCTGGTCGAATTCGGTAGTCCGACATGACATCGTCACCGAGCCCCACGTCAGGATACGGTTAAAGCCGTATCGTGTACCGGAGGCCTGGCGACAGGCCATTTCAGAAGAAGTAAGGTCCATGTTGAGGTTAGGGGTCATTGAGGAGTCAAGAAGCGAGTGGGCCAGCCCAATAGTCCTCATCCCAAAACCTGACGGTACTCTGCGCTTCTGCAATGACTTTAGAAAGCTCAACGAAGTGTCGAAATTCGATGCCTACCTAGCTTGCTTTTTCTCAGTCCTCGACCTCACAAAAGGATATTGGCAGGTGCCTCTCACGAAGGCAGCAAAGGAGAAGACGGCCTTTGTCACCCCCGACGGGTTATTTCAGTACCAAGTTTTGCCCTTTGGCCTACATGGCGCTGCAGCCACCTTCCAGCGATTGATGGACGTCATCCTACGGCCCCATCGTCCATATGCTTTGGCATATCTGGACGACATCATCGTGTTTAGCCAGGACTGGGAGAGTCACCTGCCCAAGGTACAGGCTGTAGTCGATTCACTTAGAAAAGCCGGACTGACGGACAACCCAAAAAAGTGTTCGATCGGGTTTGAGGAAGTCCGGTACCTGGGATACGTGATTGGGCGGGGAGTTGTCAAACCCCAGGTAGACAAGGTTGAGGCGATCAAGAGCTGGCCCAGACCTCTTACCACCAAGTAAGTTCGTTCCTAGGGATGATAGGATATTACATGTGCTTTATCCCCAACTTTGCCACAGTAGCAGCCCCGTTGACAAGACTTTTAAAGGGGAGGAAGACGGTGATGGTCCGCTGGGATGAGCAGGCGGAAGAGGTGTTCTCCCGTTTGGTTTACTCTGTGTGGGTCCCCAGTTTTGGTGACACCCAACTTCACACAGGAATTTTTCGTTCAGACAGACGCCTCTGGAGTAGGCCTAGGGGCAGTACTCTCTCAGGAAATCAGTGAGGAAGAACACCCCGTTGTCTTCCTGAGTCGCAAACTCACCCCAGCAGAAACCAGGTACAGCGTGGTAGAGAGAGAATGCCTGGCCATTAAGTGGGCCCTCGAGTCCCTTAGGTACTATCTGTTAGGGAGAAGGTTCTGTCTGGTGACCGATCATTACCCTCTCCAGTGGATGAGCCAGGCCAAGGAGGGGAGTGCCGGGGTCACCAGATGGTTCTTGTCCCTCCAGAATTTTAAGTTCAGTGTCGAACACAGGGCAGGCCGCTTACAGGGGAATGCAGATGCCCTGTCCCGGGTACACTGCTGTACATGTGTCCAACCTCTCGGGATTGAACAGGGTGTGCAACCCTTCAGGGTTGAACAAAGGGGGGGGGGACATGTAGGAGAGTACCTGGGGTGGTGGTAGACGGGAGGTACGTGCCACCGGGGGTCCTGGCCCTGGTGAAGTAAGAGCCGGAAAAGAGCATTTTGCAGCGGTTATGCTGTTAACACAGCGGATCCGGGCCGGCTCTTACTGGGAGCAGGCAGAGATGCGGGTGGGTGCCTGTCTCCCCACGGTCCAGGCCAGGTTTTGCAGGGAAGGGTTAAAACCCGACCAGCAACAAGAGTGTGGTGTGCAATGTGGAGGTTTTTGTTCTCTGGCTGTGAGAATGAGAGGTGGAGGTGAGCTGGGCTGTGTGCTGAGGCCTGTAAAGGACTGTGCGGGAAACCGCAGCTAAAGCCAGGAGGGATCCGTGTTCCATGGCTAGAAGCCTGACCCAGGGACTTACTTCACCAAGGAGAAAAAGGTGACATTACTCCTGGTTTTAAATAGATTTCACTTTATGTGAAGGAAACAGGCCTCAAGTAGCCTGCAGCAGGTTTGGGGCCCATTCAGGGAATTGCTGTGCTTGAGCTATTATTTTGCTGTTGTGTGTGACCACCCTCCCTATGAACTGCACCGCCTTTCACTTGTATGCATCATGTAAATAAACAAAGCATCGTGTTTTACACCAAGACCGGTCTGTGTTGCCGCTATACTGCACTCACTACCACTGCCTATCATAGCAGATCCCCACAAGGGGTATTCCATATTCCCATCTGAGACAACTTTCGGGGGTCAGTTCTTGGTGTAGGTGCGGGTCCCAGTGATTTGACCCGCACCTATCAGACAATGGGGCATATCCTAGCAATATGCACCCATTGTCTGAGATGGGAAAACCCCTTTAATTCATTCTTGCATTTTCTTTTTTCACTCCCTGCATTTCCAGAGTCATAAAGTTTCTATATTTCTGTTTACTTAGCCGTGTAAGGGCTTTTTTTTTTATGTAGGACAACTTGTACTTTCTAATGGCACCATTTAATATTGCATACGATATAGTGGGAAGCTGAAAAGAAATTCTATAGTGGCTGCAATTGGAAGAAAAAAACAAATTGTTTGCAGTCTTACGAGTTTTGTTTTTACGGTTTCCCTGTGCCGTAAAACTGACCTGTTACTATCATTCTCTTTTGCAGTGTAATCTGTAATTTTGCCATTTTTGCCATTTTGGCATGTGTACGACATTTTGATAACTTTTTGTTACATTTTTTTGGTAGGTGAAGCAATAAAAAAATGGTGAATGGCTTCTTTGATGTTTTTTTCTGTTACACCGTTCGCCGTATAGGCTAAATATTTTTATATCCTATTAGTATTGGCATTTTCAGATGCGGTGATGCCAATGAGGTTTATTTATTTATTTATCATTTTAAATTTCAGGAAAAGAGAGTGAATTGAATTAATATATATATATTAATATGGGCCAATGTCGTTTCAAGATTTTATTCACATCATTACTAAGTTCGGAGTAAGTAGACACAAATGTGACTCTCATATCACTCTTTTTATCTTTATTTTTATTATTGACCTTTAACAACGAATCTCTATCCATGGCTAAAGCTTTATCTTTCTGTATTTGCAATAATTTGCTAGGGTATCCCCTTGCCTTAAATTTAGAGATCATTTCATCCACTGTTTTGTCAAGGGCAGTCTCATCAGTGACTATTCTCCTTGCCCTCAAAAACTGCGAATATGGCAGGTGTTTTATCATACTGCGAGGGTGACAGCTCTCGTATCTCAGTGTAGTGTTCCTGTCTGTGGGTTTTATAAATAATTGCGTGCTTAAAGCTCCATTGGACCAAATGACATTAGTCACCTAAAGAATTATTAGGAACAACATACTAATACAGTGTTGGACCCCCTTTTGCCTTCAGAACTGCCTTAATTCTTCGTGGCATTGATTCAACAAGGTGCTGATAGCATTCTTTAGAAATGTTGGCCCATATTGATAGGATAGCATCTTGCAGTTGATGGAGATTTGAGGGATGCACATCCAGGGCACGAAGCTCCCGTTCCACCACATCCCAAAGATGCTCTATTGGGTTGAGATCTGGTGACTGTGGGGGCCATTTTAGTACAGTGAACTCATTGTCATGTTCAAGAAACCAATTTGAAATGATTCGAGCTTTGTGACATGGTGCATTATCCTGCTGGAAGTGGCCATCAGAGGATGGGTACATGGTGGTCATGAAGGGATGGACATGGTCAGAAACAATGCTCAGGTAGCCCGTGGCATTTAAACGATGGCCAATGAGCACTAAGGGGCCTAAAGTGTGCCCAGAAAACATCCCCCACACCATTACACCACAACCACCAGCCTGCACAGTGGTAACAAGGCATGATGGATACATGTTCTCATTCTGTTTACGCCAAATTCGGACTCTACCATTTGAATGTCTCAACAGAAATCGAGACTCATCAGACCAGGCAACATTTTTCCAGTCTTCAACAGTCCAATTTTGGTGAGCTCGTGCAAATTGTAGCCTCTTTTTCCTATTTGTAGTGGAGATGAGTGGTACCCGGTGGGGTCTTCTGCTGTTGTAGCACACGTTTCTTTCCCATTCTGACATTCAGTTTGGAGTTCAGGAGATTGTCTTGACCAGGACCACAACCCTACATGCATTGAAGCAACTGCAATGTGATTGGTTGACTAGATAATTGCATTAATGAGAAATAGAACAGGTGTTCCTATTAATTCTTTAGGTGAGTGTATATGTGTTGAGTGACAATTACAGTTCTCATTATACTCCTTAGCTCCGTGTTTCAGGTACCTGACTATGAAATTACTTCAGCCATTGACAGCACCCATAGGTCCTAGGCAAGAAATATTGGAGATACTAAATGCAAGAGAGAATCTATCAACCAATGGTGGTCATGTGATGTTTGTGACCTAAGCATTAAAGAGGACTTGTCACTTCTCCTGACATGTCTGTTTTAGTACTTGCATTTACCTTGTAATAATTCTGGAACATCTATTCTAGCTACTTAATTTCAGGTTGCTGACTATGAAATTACTTTAGCTAGAAATACACAGCCCACTGACAGCACCCATAGGTCCTGGACAAGAAATATCAGATACTGAACACAAGAAAGAATTTATTGTCTCTTCTTCTGACATGTCTATTATTTCAACTATAAATTTATGAATACATGGCCAACTTGGTTTTACCATTACCCTTGTCAAAGAGGTATGTATTGGCACAGTATACTACTGCGTGCTAGCACCAACTGGGGAGTGACAGAAAGTGTAGGGACACCCCCCAACTGGTAACATCCAGTTGTCAAGTTATCCATAAACTTTTAGTGGAAATATTAGAGGAACAAAACAATATAGGGTTGTCAGATAAGATGTTCCAGAAGTGTCATTTCTTGATGAATACATTTATCTACTAAACAGACATGTCAGGAGAGATAGGTGCAAGGTTCTCTTTTGCTGAGTTGATTGCACCCCGCTTCTGACAACCAGAATTAACTGGGGTGTTGGTATGGGGCACAGTCCTTGTAGTAAAAAGACAGTACCTTTGGTAGTTTTTTCTATTCTAATGTCTACCTAATATCACATGGTTAATTACGACATATATTGTTTAATTATTGTTTTTTTTCTTATGTTACCCCTTACCCAGTGCTTAGATGTGAAATACAGCATAATATTGCATTAGTACACAAAGAATGATGTTCTACTTTGTGCAAAGAATGCCCTTTATTTGCAGATTTACTTAGATAGAACATTGTGTAAAATGGCAGAAAATATACTGTACATATGCTTAGCATGAAAGTCACTACTTGGTATCACTTAACATTAAGGAAAGGCTCTGAATGAAAAGACTCCCATTTTCATTAGTATTTTCTTTTTATTGTAAATAATAGCCTTTGGAATGTCTGAAGTAAGTTCCGTATCTCAGGCACAAATATATATGTGTCTTATATGTACAAGAAAATAAATATCTTCTCTACTTCTGGGACGTTTTAAAATACTGCTCCAGGATTTTCCTTAGTATTCGCTGGAAAATAAAAAGAAGACAATATTAGCAGTCAGCAGATAATTGACATAAAACAATCAAACGCCTATATAAGGTGCAGCACTTTCCTAGGCCCTAAAGGATCCAATTTGACTATTTGGTGATCTGAGTAATCAACCATCTCATGTGTATGGAGGTATTCCAAAGTTCCCCAGTGACAAATGTCAGGGGGAAAGGAGGGTCTGTTGAATTTCAACAAGCCTATCCTACAGATTTGCTGTAACTAGAGGTACTTGGCAGCAGCTTTCTCCTCTCTCCACATTCAGAAAACAAGCACGTTTGGTTTAAGTGTGTGTGCATGTGTATGAGCTGTATAAAGTATACAGTGGTGCTTGAATGTTTGTGAACCTTTCAGAGTTTTCTATACTTATGCATTTGACCTAAAACAACATTAGATTTTCACACAAGCCTTAAAAGTAGATAAAGATAACCATATCAAACAAATAAGTAAACAATATTAGAACTTTGTTCATTTATTTATTGAGTAAAATGATCTAATATCACATGTCTGTGAGTGGCAAAAGTATGTGAACCTTTAGGATTAGCAGACAATTTAAAGGTGAAATTAGAGTCAGGTGTTTCCAATTAATTATATAACAATCAGATGTGAGTGGGCGACCTGTTTTATTTAAAGAACAGAGGTCTATCAAAGTTTGATCTTCAAAACACATTACTGTGGAAGTGTATCATGACATGAACAAAGGAGATTTCTGAGGACCTTAGAAGAAAAGTTGTTGATGTTGTCAGGCTGAAAAAGGTAACAAAACCTTCTCTAAAGAGTTTGCTCCCGCCTCCCCTTGTCCAGTCCATAGTCAGACTAATTGTGTACAAATACAGAAAATTTAACACCATTATCACCCTCTCCAGGAGCTGTCGGCCAGCAAAGATCATGCCCAAAAAAAGGCTTGTAATAGGTCACAAAGGAAACCAAAGTAACCTCTAAGCAACTAAGGGCTTTCTCACATTACCTAGTGTTCGTGAGTCCACCATCAGAAGGACACTGACCAACAATGGTACAGTATGCATGGCAGAATTGCAGGGAGAAAGCCACTGCTCTCCAAAAAGAACATTGTTGTCTGTCTGCAGTTTGTTAAAGATCATCTGGACAAGCCAGAAGGCAACAATGTTTTTGACGGATGAGACCAAAATACAACCTTTTGGTTCAAAGTGTTATGTTTGGAGAATGGAAAACACTACATTCCAGGTTAAAAACCTCATCCTATCTGTGGAAGACGGTGGTGTTAATATCATGGTTTGGGCCTACTTTGCTGCATCTGGGCCAGGATGGCACCTGTCCGTGAGCTGAATCTCAAGAAAACAAGGGTCATGCAGCAACACAAACGACCCAAAGCACACAAGCCATTAGACCAAAGGGTTAAAGAATACATTTAAAGTTTTAAATTGACCAAATCAAAGTCCTGGCCTTAATAGAAATGTTGTGAAGGACCTGAAGCAAGCAGTTCATGGGTGGAAACCCACCAAAATAGCAGTGTTCCTCCAAGCTGTTGTGCAGGACTCATCAACAATTAATGTTTAGCTGCAGTTGTTGCTGCACAAAGTGGTTACACCAGACACTGAAAGCAAAGGTTCACACACTTTGGGCACTCACAGACATGTGATATTGGATTATTTCCTCGATAATTTTTTTTTGCTAAGGCTAATATTGGTTATCTGTATATGTTCTTAGGACTTTTGTGAAAATCTGGTGTCATTTTAGGTCAAAGTTATGCAGACATATAGAAAATTCTGAAGGGTTCACAAACCTTCAAGCACTACTTTTGTGTCTGAAAAATACAATAAAATATCATGTAATTAAAAATTTCAAGCAATATAAGTTGTTACTTAACCTATAAAGAGTCCAATTGTGGAATAATGTAAAATGCCATTCAAGAGCAGAGTTCTCCTGTAAGCTGCCTATTTTTTACATTAAAATACTTTTATATTGATAGCCTATCCTTTGGATAGGTTATGCTAGCTTGTGTTTTAAATGAGAAAACTCATATTATGTCCTATATACCTGTGCTCCCTGAAGTTGAATGGGTGACAGCTCTCTGCGTTGCTCTTGTAAGATGGCTTTCATGCTGTCCATAGTGCGTGGAGGGAAGATAGCCGATTCCTCCAAATCTTGTTCACTCAGTCTGTATGTGTCCTGAAGACTCTTTTTACCCATAAAGTGTCCTAATGAAAGAAATGATGAGACAGTTAGTGTTATAGACTGTATTCCCCATGCATAACCTGAAAATTATACAGGCACTTTAGCGGCTGTCTGGTTTGAAAACCCAATTTTCAAATACCCTACTAGGGAATTAGGCATTAATCAAGGGGTTCCGCTTTCCGGTCTTTCAGCTATTAGCTAGAGTGGAGATCAGCTACAAGAAGATGGTCTCATTCTGGAGGATTTGAAATGTTTGTGAATTACATGGACCATCTAATCCTTTTCGATAATTATTGTGTAATGCATAATCTATGTTTTGGTGGTGCTGCAGGAGCTAGTTTCACCCAGATGTGGAGTTCAGAATATTAGTTTAGTTTAACTGACCAGAGCCATTCAGTGTAGCTTGTGTGAGATTTTACCAACAACAGCAGGAGAGGATTGACAAAAAAGCTTATCAACGAGGCGCTAGGTCAGGGATCAGCAACCTTCGGCACTCGAGCTACTGTGAAACTACAACTCCCAGCATGCACACCTTTTCAGCTGTTCTTGTAACTCCCATAGAACTGAAAGGAGGATTCTGGGAATTGTAGTTTCAGAACAGCTGGAGTGCCGAAGGTTGCTGATCCCTGTGCTAGGTGGACAGAGATTGAGTTCAGCTCATGAATACACTTGGACTCATGAGCTCTCTCACCATCTAGCTGGACTCATAAATTGCTCATTTTAATATCAAGCAGGTACATTTTTAGAAACGATTATATAGCCATTCTGATATGGAGTTTTGAAGTAAGTGAACCAGCTTTACCAGGTCTGATTAATAATGTATGCAGTTTGTATTGTGAAATCTGATGACGGATCCTTTTTAAACCACAATTTCTTCATTAAAATTTCTTCTCATAACAATCCATCAATCTGATATATATGGGGTCCACAGGAAGATTTGAGAATTGGGCATGGCATAAGCCATATACAGTATAAGGCCTAATGTACATGGTACTGAATTTTTGTCCGCTAATCACAGATCCACAAAACACGACTACTGGTGCTTGCATCCCACATTTTCCCTTCAGCAGGTCCTGCAGAATGTTTCAAATGCCTATTCTTGTCCAAAAAACAGACAAGAATATATGTTCTATTTTTTATTTATTTTTTGCGGGGCCATGGAACAGACACACATCTTTTGCAGCCCCATTGAAATGATTGGGTCTGCATCCAATGCGCAAAAAATGCAGATCAGATGTGGACCAAAACTACAGTTAGGTGCATGAGGCTTAACTGGTAGATAAAGTTACTTTTGTTTCCAGAATCCTTATAAGGCATTTATACACATTCATAGTGTTGCAGCATTCTCCCTTCAAAAAAAAAGTCCATAGATATGAGATGTGTCAGACCGGAAATAGCTGATTTGGACATTTGGACCCTGTTGTCATCCATCTATTAGTTACATTCTTGCATTCAAACAACCAATAAATGGAGGACAATGTACTAATATCATGATGCATTTAATTGGGTGTCATAGAAAGGGTGTTTTTCCTTTCCTTTTCCCTGGTGTATTAGGTAATCTTTGACTAAGCATGGACATAAATGTTTTTAGGGGGATCAGCGTTGGACAACAGATTGATTGTCCATATTTTGGCTGGTTGAAGTATCATGTCTACAAATTAGGCATTAGATGTGCTCAGGGTAATGGTTTCTCTTTGTTTTTGTGGATAATATATTTTCATATTGTTTGTGTTGATGTGGAACCACTGTGCCAACCAACAAATTTAACTTTGGGCTAAACCTAAGGGCATTATCCTAGCAGTTTCCAGGTATTCACCCTTTAATCCCTATACAGGGATTTTTGCTTCACTGCAGGTAATGCACCAGGCTGCTAAACCCCTGAAGTAGTCTCTGTGTCTATGGTCATGCAGACACCGATGTGTAGCACCTAAGGGACAGGCAAAATCATAGTCAGTAACAGGCCTGGTCAGGGCAGGCAGAGTACTTGTGAATCTGTGAAACAGGTCAATGGTCAGGGTAGACAGAAGAGGGTCAATATGATATCAGGCAAAGGTCAGGCAGCAGAGAATTAAAATCAGGAATGAGTCAGGGATCAGTACACGGCACTCAAATGGAACAGCACCTTATGCAGGGACTAGCAAGCTAGAAACACATATTGCCCAGGCACCTTCCCCCTGGAAAGGTGTCTTCAGTACCCCTAGGTAACCAGCCATAGGCTGGTATGAAGTAGGGTATGCTTGCGCACACCTGGAGAGTACACACTTGGGCTATTGGAAAGGAAGGACAGGCTAAGCCAGCAAGCAAGTCAAAGAGTACTTAGAGACAGGAGGCAGGTGACTGGGACAGGTGAGTAAACATCAGCACCTGACCCACTCTTATTTGGTCTTGACATATGCTTGAATTTCTTCAGCATGGCAGGAGCATCAATATTCTTAAGAATAATATTCTTATAGAATAAAGTTTTTCACCTGATTATCTTCATATCCAAAATATTCTTAACTTCAAATCATCAGTACAAACAGAAGTAGGAACAGAACCTCTGGAATAGCGATTAAACACCACAGACTTGAGGAGGGAGGCATGAGGAATGAATTTGGTATACGTAAAGATGCTGGAGAGTGTAACTTATAAGAGACCGGATTCAACTGTTTCAGCACCTCAAAGTGACCAATTAACCAAGGTGCCACATTGTACAAGGGTATCTTGAGTCTGATGTTTTTTTGTGAAAAGCCAGACGTTATCTCCAGGAGAAAATTGAGGTTGCAATCCACAGACTTCTTCTGCGAGCAAAAATCTAAAGTAGTGCAGTACTGGTTTCATCTGAGATCTGGGAAAAATTATTGACGGTGGAATCAGCTGTCGTTACTCCAGAGGTGACAGTCACAGGAACAGGGATCCTTAATTGATGACCATACACTATAAAGGACTCTAACCAGAAGATTTGCTGGAATTGTTGTTATAAGAAAATTCTGCCCAAATAAGTAAAGTAGCCCAGTAATCATGATGTGCAGAATTGAGGTGTCACAGGCAGCTAACCAGTATCTGATTGATGTGCTCCAGTTGACCACTGGATTGCAGATGGTAGGCAGAGGAAAAGTCTAGTTTGACATCCAACAGCTTGCCAATGGTACTCCAAAATTTTGAGGTAAACTGGACCCCTCAATCAGACACAATGTGCAAGGGTAACCCATGTCACCTGGAAAAGTGTTTCATGAGCAGCTTGGAAATTTGACTGGCAGATGGGAGACCAGGCAGTGGTAGAAAATGAGCCATTTTGGAGAATCAATCAGCTATAACCCAGATTACACTGCATTTAGAGGAGGAAGGCAGATTGGTGATAAAATCCATGGCGATATGATGCTAGGGAACATTGGGCACAGGCAAGAGGTGCAGAAGACCATCTGGGACAAATTAAATAGGCAACAAATATCTTAGGAAATTGTGGGCGACCAGTAATATTGAGTGATCAGATTTACTGTATTGCGAAGGCCAGAATCACTAACAACGAATCACTGATGTCCCCAAATCAGGATCGGTTTTCTCTTGACCACAGGGACAAACAATTTGCAAGGTGTAAAACTGGACAAGGGCAACAAAAATAATATGGGCAGGGGGTCAATTATGTGCTGGGAAACCATGTGTGCATGTCTCCAATGTACAGACAGGTTAGATGAGAAAATCACAATGTCATCCAGGTAAGCTAGTACACAAAAAGTCATTAAAAAATTCTTGAAAAACTGCAGGAGCATTACTGAGACCAAAGGGCATGACAATATATTCATAGTGGCCATCTCAGGTATTAAAGGTGGTCTTCCACTCATCAGCCTCATGGATTCTGATGAGATTGTACGTTTCTCTGGGATCCAACTTAGTAAAGACTCTGGCTCAACAGAGGCTGTCAAAGAACTCTGGAATTATGGGCAAAAGGTACTGCACTTGTTCTTCACTATAATCTTATTTAAGCCACAGTAATCAATACATGGTTGTAGTGACCCATCTTTTTTCTTGCCAAAGAAGAACCAGGTGCCTGCCAGTGAAGAAAAATTCAGAATTAAGCCCATCCCCAGATTTTATTTAATATAATCTGACATGGCTTGTGTTTCATGCAGAGATAATAGGTAGACACGGCTACATGGAAGTTGTTCCTGGTACCAGGTTAATCGGGTAATTATAGGGATGATGAGGTGGCAGAGTTTGAGGTTCCTCTTTATTGAAAACAGAGTAACTGACATAGGCAGTAGGAAGATTCTGAAGATTCTGAGGAACTGGCATTGCTCAGGCAGGTAGAACTTCCAGACAAGTAGAAGCTAGACAGAGCAAGTTAC
This sequence comes from Bufo gargarizans, assembly GCF_014858855.1. Classification (NCBI taxonomy): domain Eukaryota; kingdom Metazoa; phylum Chordata; class Amphibia; order Anura; family Bufonidae; genus Bufo; species Bufo gargarizans. The sequence continues at coordinate 199,563,492 of NC_058081.1, read as the reverse complement.
ACGCAGAACCATAATGCAAAATCTGGCCCAAGTTCCAGTCAAGAATGGGACTGTGCAAGCGCAGCTATGACAGTCCCAGTATGAGTGGACTGTAGATACAGGCAGGACATAGAATGGGATCTTCTCTGTGTGCAGAATTCCAACTTGAAGATCCATGGACCCAGTAACTTACTGTATAGAATTTAGGACGCCTTCTCATTGACAGGCAGCACCGCCAGGCGCCATGGACTTCTCTAGGTGCATGTTGGGTATGTAGTATCGGGTCACCAAGGCCTGATGGAGAAAGTTTCTGGCTGAGCGAGAGTCCAGAAAGGCCTGCACGGTAAACCGAATGTCACCACAGGGTAGAGACATAGGAAGTGTTAATGTTGGAGAGAGCATGTCCTGACCCAGGGTCATTTTTCCAACCGACCCAAGGCTCCAGAGTTTCCTGCCTTGAGAGGGCAGGTGCGCACATAGAGTTCTTTGGCTTCACAATACTCAGTCCTTACTGAGTCTATGCAGACACTCCTCCTCAGACAATTGAACCTTGTCTAGTTGCATTGGTTTAGGATTTGAGTATGCATTGGCATTTGAAACTTAGGTGCCAACCTAGGAACTCTCTTCTCACATTTAGAAGAGAGGCATTTTGGATGCAAAGACTCATTTGAGTAGCCAGAGTAATCAAGTTATCCAGGGTAGATGGTACATCACAACCGGCTAGTTCATCCTTTATTTGGCATGAACGACCCTCCCAGAAAACTGCCAAAGGAGCCTCATTGTTCCATGATAGCACAGAAGCCAGGATGCAGAATTGTATGGCATACTGCGTGAATGTGAGGTTGCATTGGTGGAGGGGCACAAGAGATAATTATGCAGAAGAGGTACAGCCAGGGACCTTGAAGACCTTGCAGAGGGTAGACAAAAGTTATTGTAGATTACTGGTCAGAGGGTCGCTGAGTAGCCCAAGTGAGAGCTTCACCAGACAGGAGAGAGACTAGAAATGCTATCTTGGATCAGTTAGTGGGAAACTGGTGAGCCAGTAAGTCAAAGTGGATTGTGCCTTGGTTCAGAAATTCACAACATATTTTGGGATCCCCCTCATTTCATGGAGGAAGTGGAAGATGCGGGCTAAAGACTTCTGCTGGCAGTCACAATAAATGGTCTGCTCTTTACATACTTCAGGCAGGTCCATCTTGGGAGAGCCAGTGGGTTCCATGATCTGAGAAAACTGTGACAAGCAGTGTGGAGCCACTGTTCCAACCAACCATTTTGACTTTGGGCTAAACCTGAGGGCATTATCCTGGCAGTTCACTAGTATTCACCGTTTAACCCCTATACAGGGATCTAGACTTTGCTGCAGGGACTGCACCAGACCACTACCTCTTGGAGTAGTCTCTGTGTGGTTGGCTGTTTAACACAGGCAAGATTATAGTCAGTAACAGGCTGAGGTCAGGACAGTTACAGTATGTGGAAATCCATGAAACATGCCAAAGGTCAGGGTAGGTATCGAAGGGTCATTACAGAATCAGGAATGGGTCAGGTCAGTCAGCTGAGAATAAAAGTCAGGAATTACTCAGGGATTTGTATACAGGCATCGAAGCAGAACAGCAGGCTTCACGCAGGGACTAGCAAGTTAAAAACACTTATTGCTTTAACAAGTAATGGAAACCAGCGGCTCAACCTATAGACCGGATGGAAATGGGTGCTCACCTCTCGGTCCACCCAGACCGTACAGTAGATAAAAATTAAAAGTAGAAAGTAGAGGGGCACTCCTTAAATGGGAACAGAGAGCGGTAGTAAGGATAAAAATTTGTCCAAATTAAAATTTAATGTAAATCACACGCATCACAATAAAAACATACATCAATTAATAAAATAAAATAAAAAGTGGGGTCCTGGTTGGACCTATTGTAGTAAGAAAGTTCAGGGGTTCATGGGGCACTGTCCACAGTAAGAATCAGTCCCAGCAAATCCACATACACCTAGATACAGTTTAAAAGGTGTGTGGTTCAATTGAGGTAAGGTTACCACACAGTGTCCAGCTTCTGGCTTCCAGAGCAGGGGAATCGATGGTAAGTCGATGATAAGATCAAGTCCTGGAGGAAATAGCAGTAAGCGCTTCTTACCGTAAGCTTTCAGTAGTCTCGCTACAGTCGAGTGGAGTATTAGCCAAGCACAGCTGAACGCGGCGTCCCACGTGGTACAGAGTCGAAGCGTGACGTCTCACGTGACTCACCAGCTGGAGCTGTAGTAGCGTATCTCTTTATGCTTACAAACACCACCTCAATGCGAGACTGGTTCTGCGAATCACCCTGACCGGCGTTGTCACTACTCGGTCACTTGTGGTATTGGGGGAAAAAAGACTCATTGTCCCAACCTGCCCAAACGCGTTTCAGGGTATACACCCCTTCCTCAGTGGTGGAGACAGTGAGCTCTAGACAGCTTTTTATATCCTCCCAGGAAGTTCGTCACAGGTGATATTGCCCTAATTGAGACCTCAGGAGAATCCGATGTGGGAATCAGTGATAATCCATACAAAACATCAGATCCTACAATATTCACAGCATCGATGTAGTGGACATATTAAAATACAGTTATAAAATCAGCATACAAAGACGCGTATATCAACCCCTGCATCTTTCAATAGACCTTCATGTGTCCAATCACACACACCCATCTATATGAGGATCTATATAGGAATCTGATATCATGGAAAGATCCCCACATTTACTAACTGAGAATATTTAATTATACATACAATAACCTATAAGTTATTGAAACTTAAAAAATAACAATGCCAATGTGATCACAATATCAATTACAATGAAAACGCATAAAAAACGCACATGCGGTCAGGTGCGTTATCCGTGCGTTATTGATGCGTTTTTTCCAAAAAATGATACAGATAATGAAATCTACCAATAAAAGGTTAAAATAGCCTACTAGAAAGTGAATGGCATTAAATAAAACTTTAGAAAGAGTATGTATTCAAGGGGAGGCAAACATATCCATAGAATTCATATGAAGATCCATATCTCACTTATTGCTTTAAGTACCCCCAGGTAACTCCTGGCTGGAGTGAACTAAGGTGAGCACGAGGGTCCTTTAAGAGCCAGGGAGAACAAGCGTGCCCTAGAAGAAAGTAAGGAGAGGCTGAGCAGAAAAGTGGGCTGAAGCCTACTTGGAAGGACGGAGCCAACCTGACAACCGAGCCTGCTGTGAAGAGGGGGAGACCGGGAAGCAGGTCTGCCCACTGGTAGGCTGGGGACCAGAACAGGTGAGCAGAACATCAACAGCCACGAGCCGCCACTGCAATGATTTATAGGTTAGAAAGGTTGTCTGACTTATTTGAGAATCTCCTGATGCTACTAAATGGCATATTATAAATAATCAGCATATATTAACCTTTTTCTCCCCAACCATTTCCAACTGAAGATCCTTCTTGCTTAGTTTGTATGCAAACTCCAGCAGTGACACAGCAGTACATGTACAGTGGCATGCAAACATTTGGGCATCCCTGGTCAAAATTACTGTTACTGTGAACAGTTATAACAATGGATTAAATGAAATTCCAGAAATTCTGGAAACAAACATAACACCAACTGTAAAAAAGCTAAAGTTAAAAGGAGAATGGCTTATACAAATGAATATAGATATTAAACATACCTCAACATCCACAACAGACTACCTCAAAAGGTTTAAGCTGAAGGTTTTGCCATGGTCCTCACAGTTACCTGATATGAACATCATTAAAAATCTGTGGATAGACCTCAAAAGAGCAGTGCATGCAATACAGCCCAGGAATCTCATAGAACTGGAAGACTTAAAGAATTGAAAGACTCTTGGTTGGCTACAAAAAACGTTTAAAAGCTGTGATACTTTCCAAAGGGGATGTTACTAGGTACTCTTCATGCAGGGTGCCCAAACTTTTGCTTCAGGTGATTTTTCTTTTTTATTATTTCGAAAATGTAGATGAAGATGAAAATAAAAAAAATGTGTCATCTTTAACTTTATGCCGTTTGGAGATCATTTTATCTTGAACTTGCTGAACTGTTCATAGTAACAGTAATTTTGAACAGGCGTGCTCAGACTTTTGCATGTCACTGTATATGGCACATGACCACGGGAGCCAACCACTAGCCTCAGCAGTATAAGGCAAAAACACTGGAGATCTAGTGCTGGCAACTGCAGGGGTAGGGGTGAATAGTTGAGTATAGAAGATTATTTATTTTATGGCATTTAGTAGCATTAGGTAAGTATTTAATTAACTCGGACAAACCCTTTAACGTAGACGGGTCTCCAATCCAGCTTGATAAACATGAGTGGAAACTGTAGGGCCTCTTTCACACGAGCGTGACGGATTAGGTCTGGATGTGTTCAGGGTGCGTTCAGTGAAACTCGCACCATGTTGCAAGCAAGTTCAGTCAGTTTTGTCCCGGATTGCGTTCAGTTGTTCAGTTTTTTCCACTCGGGTGCAATGCGTTTTGATGCGTTTTCACGTGAGTGATAAAAATTTGAAGGTTTACAAACAACATCTCCTAGCAACCATCAGTGAAAAAAGCTGAATTCTATGGGGCCAGGGCTGCGAGAAAAACGTGGAATATAGAACATGCTGCGATTTTCACACAACGCACAAGTGATGCGTGAAAACAATGCTCATGTACACAGACCCATTGAAATTAATGGGCCAGTGCGGGTGTGTTGTTCAGTTTTTATTGCGCGAGTGCAATGCGTTTTGCACGTGCGTGATAAAAAAGTTTGGGTTTGGGTTAGGTGTTCTGTAGATTTTATTATTTTCCCTTATAACATGGTTATAAGGAAAAATAATAGCATTCTTAATACAGAATGCATAGTACAATAGCGCTGGAGGGGTTAAAAAAAAATATATTACACGTGGTGGGCGCGATTACATCAAAGGTCTTTTTGCAAGACCTGAAAGAAGAAGAAAGAAGACGATTACGGCTGCGCGATCAAGTGGATAAGGTGAGTTAATTTTTTATTTTTTTTTCAACCCATCAATCGACATTTTAGTAAGCATTCTGTATTCAGAATGCGATTATTTTCCCTTATAACCATGTTATAAGGGAAAATAATACAGTGGTTCCGGGGTTGCTTATCCCTATCATCTCCTAGCAACCATGTGTGAAAATCGTACCGCATCCGTGAAAAACGCAGAATATAGAACATGCTGCGATTTTCACACAACGCACAAGTGATGAGTGAAAATCACCGGTCATCTGCACAGCCCCATTGAAGTGAATGGGTCCAGATTCAGTGCGGGTGCAATGCGTTCACCTCACGCATTGCACCCGCACGGACAACTCGCCCGTGTTAAAGGGGCCTAAAACTAAAATGTAAATGCTTGAAAGGCTTCTGTCATCAGGAATATTGCTATTAAACTAGCTGACTTCAGACATGTGGTAATGTCAGCTGAAGCTACCAGTCTGTCCTTTCTTTTTATGTGCCTCTGTTTTTGTGGAAAATTAACTTTTATTTTATGCAAATGAGCCTCTAGGAGCAATGCGGGTGTTGCCCCTACTGCTAGAGGTTCTGTTCTCTCTCCTGTGACCACAACCAGCCAGTGTTCACATCATCCTGCCTGGCCCTGTCAATCAACTCGAGCAGGACATGGCCAGAGGAGGGAGAACAGAGCCTCTAGGACAGTGATGGCTAATCTCCAACACTCCAGCTGTGGTGAAACTACGACTCCCAGCATGCTCCATTAATTTTTATGGAGTTCTGTGAATAGCCAAGCAAGTGTGCATCTTGGGAATTGTAGTTTTACCATAGTTGGAGTGCCGGATGTTAGCCATCACAGCCCTAGTTGTAGGAGTAACACCCCCATTGCTCCTAGAGGCTCATTTGCAAAAATGAAGGCACATAAAGAGAAGGGACAAAGACACTGTTAGCTTCAGCTGACATTAGCACATGTCTAAAGTCAGCCAGTTTAATAACCATATTTCTGATGACAGAAGCCCTTCTAAGTATTAGGCTAGCCATATACATCATTGATGTATTATATATTATTTACATGAAAGTCAATTCAGTCAAACACTTTGATTTTAATGCAGTCTCTGTACAGCATTCAAATGTATTGGTTCCGTGGAGCCAAACTTTGTTTCACCCAAAGTCACGCAAGACTCAGGTGAATTAATTCTGTATTGATTTTTGCATCTTTAAGAACATTTAATTTAGGAATCCGAAGTCGGGTTTTGTACCGGCTGGTACCTCGGTATCAAATCCGACTTTGAATTCCTAATTTTAAATGTTTTTAAAGATGCACAAATGAATACTGAATTAATTCACCAAAGTCTTGCTTGACTTCGGGTGAAACGACGTTTGCCCACATGTAGGCAATTTTAATGCTGTACGGAGACAGGTCTCTGACAGCATTAAAATCCAAAGCGCGATTCGCTCAAACCTATTAATGAGCGGCATTGACATGGCTTTTTTTCTCGTCAAGTTCATGCTTTTCCTCATTTCTGTTGTAAAAGATGGGTAGACAAGACATAGCAGTCAGCCACATGGGTGCAGATGCTAATTCACTGTTTCTCATAAATATCTGCATGTCTTCTAGCTAATGTGATTTTCTGGCAGGACCTGGCAGGAATTAAAACACACCTACACTACAGGATAGATTCTAATGGGGTACAACGCTCCCCCCTGTGTCTTTTATCTACTGACGCCGAAAAGGCGTTTGACAGGGTGGGTTGGCCTTGGTTATTTGCAGTACTTAGCCATGTGGATATCGAAGGTCCTCTGTTATCATGAATAAGCTCTCTCTACTCCTTCCCCTCAGCGTCCACGAAAGTGAATGGAGTGCTCTCGCCTCCCTTTGAAATTAGGAATGGCACCCGTCAAGGTTGCCCTTTATCACCCTTAATTTTCATCCTGACTTTAGAGCCCCTTCTGAGATCGATAAGGAAAAACCCTGACATCTCGGGTCTGGTGGTGGGGAATCAGGAGTTTAAGATAGCAGCTTATGCTGATGATTTGTTGTTTATGATTACAAACCCCAGGATCACCCTCCCCAACCTTATAACGGAATTTCAGAAGTTCCATAACTTGTCTAATTTGAAAATTAACTTACAAAAATCAGAGGCCCTTAATGTTTCCATTCCAAATTCCCTTGAGGCAGATCTGGCGGGCTCCTTACCTTTCAGGTGGACGAAAGATGCCATCAAGTACCTGGGCACGATGATCCCCAAGGATCTGAAGGAAGTGTTCTCTAGGAATTATATTCCCCTACTGAGTCGGATTAGGGTGGACCTAAAGAGATGGTCCAAAGGCCTGTATACCTGGTTTGGTAGGTGCGCTATATTCAAAATGAATATCCTCCCACGCCTGTTATACTTGTTCCAAACCCTTCCTATCCAGTTACCAGCTAGTTTTTTCAATTCTGCTCACCGGGACCTCTTCAAATTTATTTGGGCGGGAAGGCGTCCAAGGATGTCTAGATCCTTGCTGCATGTCCCGAAGGAAAGGGGGGGTTTGGGGATACCGGACTTAAGGAAATATTATGCTGCCTCCATGTTTCAACGTGTGTTAGACTGGTGCCGACATGTCCCTTTTAAACAATGGATCTCTATTGAGCAACTCTCTTCCCGTACCCCGTTGGCTTTACTACCGTGGGTGGACAGGAAGACCCCGACTGAAATTTCCTCACACCCTATAATAGGCCCTACTCTACTCCAATTTGGTAAACACCGAAGCATTCCTGCGATATCGCCTACGCCATCCCCATTGTTCCCAATTTTGGGACACCCGGACTTTCCGGCAAGTATTTCGGGAGGCCCTTTTGTGCAGTGGAGACGGAGTGGGAGGTGTCGGGCGCCTTTCTTTAGGAAAACGGGACGATGGCTTACTCACGCCGAACTGCTGGAGCAGTCCGAGCCATGTTCTTTCGGCCCTTGGAGAGCTATGCAACTGCATCATTTCCTTTCCTCTATTCCCTCTTCTCCGGATTTTGATAGAGCCCTCACTCCCTTTGAAAAAATATGCATAGGTTCAGGTGTCTATCGCCACTCTCTCGCTGAGGTATACAAGACACTGGTACTGCCTGACAATGATTTCTGCCCTTCTTACGTACACAAGTGGACTCAGGATCTGCAGCTGGATATCTCCTCTGACCAATGGCTTAGAATCTTCCAATTAGCTCATAAGTCTTCCATTGCCAGTAAGTATCAAGAGGCTAGTTACAAAATCCTGTCACGGTGGTACTATGTTCCGACACGTCTCCAAAGAATGTTTCCGACAGCGTCCCCTCTGTGCTGGCGTTGTGAATCGTCTCAGGGTTCGCTTCTACATATTTTCTGGCAATGTGACAAAATCAGGCCCTTCTGGGACTCAATTCATAGGGCTTTATCTTCCATTTTCCCTTTCAATATTCCGAATTCGCCTGTTTTTTTCTTACTGCTCCATTCGGATTTGCCCATGAGCTTACTCCGACGCTCCTGTTTGCGACATATAGTCATTGCGGCTAGGTCTTGCGTCCCGATGAAGTGGAAATCCCCTGTTCCACCTTCCATTGGAATGTGGATTCAAAAAGTGGAGGAGATCCGGAGAATGGAGGAACTAACGGCATCCTTGAGGTGCAACAATAAGACCTTTGTTACGTCTTGGACCCCTTGGTTCACCTTCCAAGATTCAGCAGAGTATAAGTCGTTGCTTACCTGAGCTGTCCTTTAAGCTTGTTTGGTCTATGCAGTCTTCCTTCGATGGATGTGTTCCCCCCCCCCCCCCCCTTCCCGTATGTGGTGTGTCTTTTCCTTTTTGTCAGTCTGATTACTGTTTTCATGTCTTGATAGGAGTACTTCAAGACTAGCTACTTTTGGAGTGTAGTCTTTATTTGTCCGCCATGTCCATTATTATTTTGTTTGGTCGCTATCATGGTTACCGTTTGCAATGTATATTCAGACTATATTGTCAGGATACCTATGTGTTACCTGTATTAGTATGCTGGACGGGTTTCGGCTATGCCTTTTTGAGATATGTGATGTAACATGTTGCAAGCTTTATAATACTCTTGAAACTTATAAATAAAGAATTAAAAAAAAAAAAAAAAAAAAGATTCTAATGGGGTAATTTATTAAGATCGGCAATTTAGAGGCCGATCTTAATACCCCTGCGCTGACACTTGATGCGCCTTATGTAGAGGCGCCGGCCTCTACATAACTTAGGCGCATTCACTGCTGACCTAATTCTACGCCAGCTCCCTTGGTGGCATAGAGTTAGATTATTTTCTAAGCCTAAAACAGGCATAGAAAATGATAAATGAGATGGGCCAGCCAGCCCCCTTTTTTTTAGAACTGACTAAAGTGGCGTGGATGGGTAAGAATTTGCAGATCCCCTTTGCATCTGAACCGGAAACTGATATGCGCCAAAAATTGGCAAATATCTATCCATAAATGACCCAAGTGTCTGATTAGTGGGGCTCTGTCTACCCACATGTCTCTCAGTCAGCCCCATAAAGTATGAACGTCCTAACTCTTCTGGGGACGAGAGTCAAAGTGTGGGTATAATGATTTTGTTACTTAAGGGTGACGCTCAGTCTTGGGTTTTTTCGTTGCTGACTGGATCACAGTCCCTCCAGTTGTTAGGTGAATTTTTCAAGGCTCTAGGTCTTATCTACGATGACCCAGATCGGATCTCCCTGGCCGAGACTAAGTTGCATGGTTTACGGCAGGGAGTGCATTCTGCGGAGACCTATTGCTCTGAATTTAGGAGATGGGCTACGGATATGGAGTGGAATGATCCAGCTCTCCATACTCAATTCTGTCAAGGGTTATCCGAGAGCCTGAAGGACGTGTTGGCGTTTCACTAATATCCTGAGTCATTGGAGGCGGCCATTTTCCTTGCTGTACGTATTGATTGACGCCTGAGGGAGAGATCTAAGGTTCCTCACTCTCAGTGTAGTGTCCCACTAGGTAGGAGTGGGCACTACACAAGGGTCAATTGGGTAACGTGTTACTTCTACTCACAAGGGACAGTGATATTTTATTAATCTATGCATTGTAATGTATTTTCAATGTGTTTTTGCATTTGTATGTTCCCCCTGTTATATGCTTTTCAGGCCTAGTTGGGTGTAGTTAGGCATCCTAGACACTAGAGGGAGATAGGGAGCCCCTAGTATAAATGTTCAGTCCCAGACAGGGAGTGTTAGTACATAGTCAGGAGTCTGTGGAGACAGAAGTGAGAAGGCACCAGCCAGAGATATGCTGAGGGCCTCCTCCTGACATGCAGCTTGATAGCCCTGGCTGCCAGCTACAACCAGGAGGCTAGTGAAGAACCCTAGCCTGCCTGTGGATCAAGTGAGCCTCAGTTAGCTCAGAAGATTACCCCAGTAGTAGGGATGGACCTCCTGGGAGCAACCTGCAGTTTCCCTACCAAGCGAGGATAATACCACCAAGTACAGATAAGTAACCTGATGGGCAGAAGTACTATAAAGTGAAGAGCAAGGGTTTATACTGGAGGAAGGATTTATATACCAAGGATTAAAGCCAGCAATTAGGCATCCGGGCCTTGGGATCCAGCCAGCTAGAATAGCTGAGGGGATAGAGGAGCATTGTACTGCAAAGCATTAACTGTTTGCCCTCCAAGTATCTTGCAAGATTATACCTGCCATTATTGTGAAGGAAACCTGCTTGTGAAGTATTGTTCAAGGGACTGCATCCTCATTAACAACTGTAATTGTCTGTACAAAGTTGGACTGTTTTCCAAGTAAAGCAACGTTTGGTTCACCATACAATCTGTGTACCTCAATTAATCCTCCACAAACCGGTGTGCCACCGTTACAGGCACTGGCGTCACGATCCTTAAAGGGACCTTGCCTCAGGCACTCAAAACACCTACAACATCCAGGGCACCTCACATACCATCAGGCCTGGTCCCTATCTACAGAGTGTGCCCCAGAGGAACTAGTGTCTGCCTCTCCTTCACTGTCGCATGCCTGCCCAGGGTTCTCCTCAGAAAAGTGAGTAACCCTCGATTGCCCATACCGTGACCTCACTGTCGCTCATACCCTGCAGGTCTGGCGTGCTGCATCAGGACATACTATCATATAAGGTGGTGGCCTCCTCCGACACTTTGGGTGAAGTGGCACTTGAGTTTATGTCTGGTGACGAAGCAATGTATTGGGCAGACTAGATGGGCCAAATGGTTCTTATCTGCCGACACATTCTATGTTTCAATGCAGCTGTGGGGATCTACCCCTGGACTTGGTGAAAAGAAATTTAGGCTTAAGAAGAGACTCTGCTTTTTCTATGAAAAAGGGGGACTGTTTGTTAACATATGTCCTTATGTTCAGCGTCAAGGTGAAAAAGAAAAAAAAATCCTCATCTCACTCTTGATGGTGTGGGTGGGGAATCTAAGAATTAACTTTTGTCATTTGCTGGTAGTACCCGATTCCTCCTGTCTGCCGAGGTGGCGCTAGATTCCAAAACTGTGGGAATTGAAGTGTTTATTGACAGTGGGGCAGGGGTTAACCTGGTTGATTGTCAGTTCATCCGTATGCATGAGTTGACTACAAATGCATTAGACAAAAAGATTTTGGTATTTGCTATTGATTTCGTTCCACTCACACAGAAATGTTTGTCACAAATGGTGCAGGACATCCGTTTAAAAGTGGGTGATTGTCACGGCCTTTGGTGTGCACTGTGACATTTGGCCACGCTTCCTGTTGCTTGCGGCAACGTGTTGCTGTGTCTGCATGCGGGGGCAGTGTCACTGCCTTTGTGGTGTGTGCCGTGACATGGTTGCCTTGCATGTTGTTGCCTCCGGCAACGTGTATTTGTAATGGTGTTTTGCCTGCTTTGGTGTGCACAGGGTTAAGGTGTGTTTGGTGTTGGCGTGGTGGAGCCTGAGGTCAGTTTGTAGTTTTTTGTCAGCTTGGTGTGGAGCTCTGCTCCTGGGCTGTTGTGATTATGTCTGTGTGAGTCACCATTATTTGTTATATTGTTTTCACTTGCTTTCCCTCCTGCTTGCTTTTGTTTACCCTTCCCCACCTGTGGTGTATGTTGTATGGTGTGGGCCTTGTTTGCTAGTGTGTGTGCTCCTAATGGGGCTTGCTTTCCTGGAGGGGTTTAAGCAAACAGATAGACTGTGAGTTTCCAGTCCATCTCGTCGGCAACAGGTAAGTCCTGATAACTTTTGCTGTCTGTTGTCTTATGTACTTACCTGACGTTCGGCTGTGGCCCTGTCTAGTTGGTGGTCAGTTGCTGGGCTTCAGGAGACACCATTCATCCATGGTAAAGGATGAATGGGTGGTCTCTGTCCTGTCTTCAGGATTAGGGCACATCAGGGATTCCCAGGGTCCTAGGTCGGTGAGCATGAGCATCTGAGGCGGCTCATGTGCTAGAAGTCTAGGGAGAATCTAGGGTTGCATTAGGAGATGACTTGCTCCCTGTTCCCTGCTACCTGGCTAGTAGCAACCGCCATTTCACGGCGGGGGGTTTCCCCCACGCCCCACCGTGACAGTGATTTTAATCAAGAATCCATTGTGTTTTGTGCTGGAGGGTCTGCCTGCTCTCTTGGTGCTAGGTTTACCAGGGTTAAGCAAACATAATCCTACCATCGATTGGCAAGCGAGACAGATTCTTAGAACATCGCTTTCCGTTGTAACCATTAAAGTTATACCTTCATTTATTTCAGATTTTTCTGATGTATTCTCTGAAAGTGGAGACCAGGAGTTACCCCGGAGCTAGGTTGCCCAAGTCTCTGTTGTATAATCTTTATGAAAGAGCAGCCATGTGAAAATATTTAAACGAGAGTTTGGCTAAAAGTCATATTAGACCATCCAAATCCCTCTTAGGCCATGTTTGGACTTCCGTGAGCTTAATCGCATTACTGTCTGTGATCCTTATCCCCTTCCATTGATCCCGGATTTGTTCAATCAGATTGTCAGTGCCAAGGTGTTCTCTAAATTGGATTTGAGGGGGCATATAATCTGGTAAGGATCAAGGAGGGGGACGAATGTAAGACGGCCTTTAATACCCCTGAAGGTAATTTTGAGAGTATGGTCATGCCTTTTGGGTTAACCAATGCTCCTGTGGTTTTTCAACATTTCATCAATGACATCTTTAATCATCTGGTGGGCAGGTTTGTTGTGGTGTATCAGGATGATATTCTAATTTATTCTAATTTATTCTCCTGACATGGAGACGCATCAGGATCACGTGAGACAAGTGTTACAGATCCTAAGAGAGAAGAAACTGTATGCTAAGATGGAGAAGTGTGTATTTGCAGTTCCGGAAGTGCAATTCCTGGGTTACCTACTCTAATCTTCAGGTTTTCGTTTGGATCCTGAAAAGGTCCGTGCTGTGGTGGTCTGGGATCGACCCAAAAATCTGAAACCGTTTTTATGAGATTTTTGGGGTTCACCAACTAGTACTGTAAATTTATTTTGAACTACTCGACTGTTAAACCTTTAACGGACATGACTAGTAAAGGTTCGGATATCTCAGTCTGGTCTGATGCGGCATTACAAGCCTTTTCAGCTGTGAAGGAATGTTTTGCTTCTGCTCCTATACTGGTGCAACCTGATATGTCACAGCCATTTATTGTGGAAGTTGACGCATCTCCGAGGTAGGGGTAGGAGCAGTCTTGTTGCAGAGTCCTTCACCTAGTAAATTGCGCCCTTTTGCTTTCTTCTCTAAGAAGCTCCCAACTGCTGAAAGAAATTATGAAGTAGGTAATAGAGTTGCTGGCCATTAAGTTGGCTTTTGAGGAATGGTTGGAAGGAGCGATTTATCCTATTACGGTAATTACCAATCACAAAAATCTGGCTTACCTGGAGTCAGCTAAACGTCTGAACCCAAGGCAGGCCAGATGGTCGTTGTTTTTTACCAGATTTACCCAATCGCCCTGGGATTAAGAACATCAAGGCAGATGCTTTGTCACGTAGCTTTCCAGGGGGGGTGATTCGGAAGATCCTGGTCCGATATTGGCTGAAGAGTTGGTAATATCTACCCTTTATCTCGACCTTGAGGCAGAGGTGTTGGAGGCCCAGGGAGATGCACCGGATTCCTGTCTTCTGGGGAAGTTGTTTGTTCCTTCTGAATTACGACGCAAGGTGTTCGGGGAACATCACTGTACAGTTCTTACAGGACACCCTGGTAGCAGATCTACGGCCGATCTAATTTCTCGTAGATTTTGGTGGCCAGGGTTGCGGAAATGTGTTGAGGGCTGTGTCAGCTCATTTATCCAAGGACTTTATCACAGATTTGCTGAGTTCATCAGAAAAAATTGCGATTCCGGTGGTTGTTTATTGCTTCAGCAAGATGTCGCACTTTATAGCATTATCAGGTGTACCTAATGCTAAAACTCTCGCACAAGTGTTTGTTGATAACATTGTGAAGCTACATGGTATTCCCTCTGATTTGGTGTCTTATAGGGGGACTTAGTTTGTTTCCAGATTCTGTAAGGTATTCTGTACTCACCTGGAGGTATAATTGTCCTTCTCTTCGGCCTTTCATCTTCAGTCAAACGGACAGACAGAACACACTAACCAGAATCTGGAGACTTATTTGAGATGTTTTGTCTCAGAGAATCAGTAGAAGTGGTCTTCATTTTTGTCTTTGGCCGAGTTTGCCATAAATAACTGTAGACAGGAGTCCACTGTTTTTTAGGGCATATAGGTTCCATTTACAGTTTGGCACATTTTCTGGTGCTGAGACTTCTGGTATACCTGAAGAGTAAATATTTTCCTCTTCTTTGTCATCTATTTGGCGGAAAATTCTAAATAATAAAAAAAAATGGGCAACAAGTAAAAGTATGGCTGACAAGAGACGTATGAGTGGTCCGGACCTGAGAGTGGGTGATTCTGTGTGGCTGTCCACAAGCAACATTAAGTTGAAGGTACTTTCTTCGAAGTTGGGTCCCAGGTTTATTGGTCCATATAAGATCTCTGCCATTATTAACCCTGTAGCCTTTTGTCTTGAACATCTGCAGGCTTCAAAAATTCATAATGTTTTTCACAAATCATTGCTGAAGAGATATGTCGAACCTGCTGAACAGTCCTCCTTGCCTCCCACACCTGTCATTGTGAACGGTAATCTTGAATTTCAGATCGCCAGGATAGTGGAGTCACAAAATCTCTGTAGATTCATTCAGCAGCTCGTTCACTAGAAGGGTTACGGTCCAGAGGAGAGAATGTGGGTTCCAGAGGCCGACATCAAGGCTAGTTGCCTTGTGAAAGCCTTCCACAGGGCTCATCCGGATAAGGTCAGTCCTGGGTGTCCAGAGGTCAACCGTAGAAGGGGGGGGGGTACTGTCACGATCCCTCCCGTGACAAGGTTAGAAGATCTGAGAGACTGGCTGCACGTGAGGTTATCTGACAGCCTCTCAGTTGTTGTTGGAGTGTTGCAGTGTTGTTGTTGGTAATGACCACACCTTCTTACCATGCGGTTGATATTATCTGCCTGGAGTTGGAAGAGCTGGTGTGTGGTTCTCATCTGAGTTCCTGCTCATTCATTTTCTATTGAAGATAAGTGTACTTCTCTTTTGTATTTTGTTGTTCCCATTTGCTCGTTGTTTACTATGCCTCAGGGAGACGCTGGTTCGTTCCTCTGGGAACTAGTAGTTTCAGACCATGTCACTACTCCTAGGGCTATTCAGGGTTACTAGGCACTAGGTTTATGGTGTATGAATATTCCCACCTTCAGGGTCTATTCATACTGACAGGAGTCAGGGCTAGATTTAGGGTTTCCTAGGTGTTTACTGTTTCCCTTTCCCTAGCCTTGAGGCCTAGTTCCTGGTCATTTTCCTTCTGTTGTCATTCAGGTTTTCCTCCCCTCACCCCACATTGTGACAAACATCCTAACAGATGGGTTAGTCATTCACTCAATTCATTTCTGGATTATATCAAGCATATACAGTAGTTAAAAGGGTATTCTTGTTATGTCAACTTATCTTCTATCCACAGAATAGGGGATAACTATGTGATCGGTGGGGGTTCTACTGCTGCGACCCCAGTGATCACGAGAATGGGAATTCCGTACCCCGTGGAGCTCCTTGGTCAGACATGCATGCAGCAGCTCCATTAATTTCTTGGGGAGTTCTGGATATAGCTGAGCACAGAATAACCCTTTAAGATGTTTTAGCCTAAGATTTTTTTACATTTCATAATAATGTTTGATTTATTTTTTCCAGGGCTCATGCACACAACCATGGGGCCCAGGAAAGACGTTCCATGTGTTTGTCTCATCTTCCAGGCCGACTGCAGCTTCCCTGAGCCAAACTTACTGTATCCCATTAATTTATGATACAGGCAGTTTCTATGTGATTATGGAGCTATTGCAGTGTACTCATATAATCATGTAAGTACACTGCAATATCCCAGTGATCAGATACAAACTGACTGTATCATAAATTAGTATGATACAGTCAGTTCAGCTTAGCTGCTGTCAGCCCACGCGATGCAGCCTGTTTCCAGACCAATCGCTGTCGTGTGCATGAGCCCATAATGAAATGAACAGTTCAACCTCCATATCCACCACGTATATGTAATGCATGCATATCAGAGAAACTAATTTAATATGATCAATAATGATATTTCCAGAAGTAGAACTCAATATACTCCAAATATTTGTTTAAGTTTGCAATGTTCCTTCTCTTACATTTACACAAGGTTTTTGCAAAAGCAATGTTTTTAAAAAAATATTTTCAAATTTCAGTTACAAGAATACATTAAATTTCCCAGACCTAGTGGAAGATCATATACTGTACTTGAGCCTTCCACCCAATCTTCACTGATATCATGTATTGCTTTACATGATGTCATCACTTACATACAGCCAGGTTCATAAATATTGGGACATCGACACAATTCTAACATTTTTGGCTCTATACACCACCACAATGGATTTGAAATGAAACAAACAAGATGTGCTTTAACTGCAGACTGTCAACTTTAATTTGAGGGTATTTACATCCAAATCAGGTGAACGGTGTAGGAATCACAACAGTTTTCATATGTGCCTCCCACTTGTTAAGGAACCAAAATTAAAGGGACAATTGGCTTCTCAGTTGTTCCATGGCCAGGTGTGTGTTATTCCCTCATTATCCCAATTGCAATTAGCAGATAAAAGGTCCAGAGTTCATTTCAGGTGTGCTTTTTGCATTTGGAATCTGTTGCTGTCAACTCTCAAGAGGAGATCCAAAGAGCTGTCACTATCAGTGAAGCAAACCATCATTAGGCTGAAAAAACAAAACAAACCAATCAGAGAGATAGCAAAAACATTATGCGTGGCCAAAACAACTGTTTGGAACATTCTTAAAAAGAAGGAATGCACAGGTGAGCTCAGCAACCTCAAAAGACTCGGAAGACCACGGAAAACAACTGTGGTGGATGACCAAAGAATTCTTTCCCTGTTGAAGAAAACACCCTTCACAACAGTTGGCCAGATCAAGAACACTCTCTAGGAGGTAGGTGTATGTGTGTCAAAGTCAACAATCAAGAGAAGACTTCACCAGAGTGAATACAGAGGGTTCACCACAAGATGTAAACCATTGGTGATCCTCAAAAACAAGAAGGCCAGATTAGAGTTTGCCAAACGACATCTAAAGAAGCCTTCACAGTTCTGGAACAACATCCTATGGACAGATGAGACCAAGATTAACTTTTACCAGAGTGATGGGAAGAGAGGAGAGTATGGAGAAGGAAAGGAACTTCTCATGATCCTAAGCATACCACCTCATCAGTGAAGCATGATGGTGGTAGTGTCATGGCGTGGACATGAACTGGTTCTATCGTATTTATTGATCATGTGACTGCTGACAGCAGGATGAATTCTGAAGTGTTTCGGGCAATATTATCTGCTCATATTCAGCCAAATGCTTCAGAACTCATTGGACGGCGCTTCACAGTGCAGATGGCTAAGGCCCAAAGCATACTGCAAAAGCAACCAAAGAGTTTTTTAAGGGAAAGAAGTGGAATGTTATGCAATGGCCAAGTCAATCACCTGATCTGAATCCGATTGATCATGCATTTCACTTGCTGCAGACAAAACTGAAGGGAAAATGCCCCAAGAACAAGCAGGAACTGAAGACAGTTGCAGTAGAGGCCTGGCAGAGCATCACCAGGTATGAAACCCAGCATCTGGTGATGTCTATGCATTCCAGACTTCAGGCTGTAATTGACTGCAAAGGATTTGCAACCAAGTATTAAAAAGTTAAAGTTTGATTTATGATTATTATTTTGTCCCATTACTTTTGGTTCCTTAACAAGTGGGAGGCACATATGCAAACTGTTGTAATTCCTACACCGTTCACCTGATTTGGATGTACATACCCTCAAATTAAAGCTGACAGTCTGCAGTTAAAGCACATCTTGTTTGTTTCATTCATTTCAAATCCATTGTGGTGTTGTATAGAGCCAAACATTTTAGAATTGTGTTGATGTCACAATATTTATGGACCTGACTGTATGTACAGGGTCTGAATCAATTTAATACTGATTTGCACAGTGATATAATTCAGGATGTTGTGATGACATCACTTGACAATTAGCAGGATTAGTAATTGATCATAGCTCCACATAGTGATTATTCTGGACCTGATGGTCCAGAGCTGGACTTAATGGACCTGTGTCTTTTTACAATCATACGAATCATGTAACTATGCAACCTTTCTTGGAAAACAGATATGAAAATAAACTCTTCACCAAAATATACAGAGACTCTCAGGGGGTGTATACTGTATATAAGCGTAAAGCATGATGTAGAAATGAGATACTTAACTGCAGACTTAGCCCTTTTTTTTTAAATGCAATTATATGGCACTACTACATCTGCATCGCTTTACAGACATTAGCATCACACTGTCCCCAACGGGGCTAACAACCTAAGTTCCCTATGAGTATCTCTTTGGAGTGTGGAGGAAACCGGTGTACCCAGAGGAAACCTACACTAACACAGGAAGAACATACAAATTCCATACAGATGTTTTCCTTGGTAGGATTCCAATCTAGGACCCCAGGGCTGTAAGGCACCAGTGCTAACCACTGAGCCATCGTACTGATCCAGCTAAATTTGGTGAGATCCCTAATCTTATGTTTGTAGTGGTCATACAAATAAGACTAACAGTAGATGTTAATGAAATAAGCAGAGTCTGACAATGATGTCCAGATACATATCTTATGTTTATGGTCCACCTTTGGGGGAATTTATTTTAATTATTGCATGGTACTCAGTTTGAGGTAAAAATCATTTTTTAAATTGGTCTTTATTACAAATATGGAGCCCTTTTGTCTATACAGAGCTTAGATGCTGTATTAGCAGGATCTGATTTTCTCTCTTTTCTGTCAGTTGGGGAGCTTGTGGGCTCCTTATTTCTGCTCTCTGACATTCTAAACACTGATTATAGCTCAGTTCTTATCTTACTGAAAAGAGTGTGGCTTAAATAAGTGTTTATCACCTCTTACAGATAAGAGTTATTGGATGACCTGCACAAAGTGAAAGTAAAAAGTACTTTCTCACAGCTAGACAGTTAACCCTTTGTGACAGAAGGGCTCAATATTTTTTATAAAGACCAATTTAAACAAATATTTTTAGCCCAAAATGAGTAAAATGCAAACATAAAAAATAATTGCCTCCGAAGGTGTTGTCATGGTCTTACCTCCTTGCTGTTCCCTTCGTTTGACATGTGCTGGCGGCCATCTTGGTTTCTGGGTTTTCTTGTAGCCTCCCACCCTGCGGCTCCTCCTTCCCACTGGGAGGAGCTGGATGCCTAGCTCATATATATAGGAGGTCTGTGGCTTCAGTTCCTTTCTTGGTCCTCCTGTGTTCACATGCTTCCAAGACTGCTGCTGCTTCTGGTTCCTGATCCTGGCCTCGTCTGACTACCCCGTTGGTTCCTGATTCCGGCTTCGTCTGACTACCCCGTTGGTTCCTGATTCCGGCTTCGTCTGACTACCCCGTTGGTTCCTGATTCCGGCTTCGTCTGACTACCCCGTTGGTTCCTGTTCCTGGCTTCGTCTGACTACCCTTCTGGTTCCTGACCTCTGTCTCCGCAAGACCCTGCTTCGGTTTAGCCATCCGTTCGGACTTTGCTACGGCTTGCTCTTCAATAAAACCTTCTTATTTTCCACTTATCTCTTGTTGTACGTCTGGTTCATGGTTCCATGACAGGTGTACATAGTTTTTAACCCTTTGAGGACCATAAGATTACCGTCATCAATATAAAAATAATTATATTTTTTCCCCTTTAAGAATGTATTTGAACAATAAATAAAGCTAGATCCATTTGCTGATAAGAACTAATATTTTGACTCAAAAAATAAAATTTAAGTTCTTAATCAGATGATACAGGCAATTAAAAACATGGGACAAATATATCCCTTGGTCGATCCTCAAAGGGTTGGGCTCCTATACACACACATTTGTTTAGGTGGGGTTTATTTGCTCACTTTTCCTGACTGCATGCGGTTTTTATGACATTTTCAGCTGTGTTTTTTTTTTGTGTTTTTCTCCCTTTAGGGAAGGAGATGCTTAAACTCCAAAAGTTTCAACAAGCTGTGTTTAAAGAAAAAGATAGAGACTCAATCCAATTAAAGGGGAACTAAACCCTGAAAAAAAAAAAACATATAATAACACAAATGCATGTAATCCATATTACACACATAGGGGTGATTTATCTGGATAGATTCAGTACTCTGCAGTATATTACAGTTCCACATAGTGGTAACCTTGCTTTCCCAGGTACCTGAAATGCAAACCTGCCTTACTTTGACACTATTTAGGAATGGGGAGTGAGATTTATCTTGGTTGATTTAGTATTCTGCAATCGAATCCATTTTCTACTACTAATAACTAGGAGCTTCCTTCCAACAAAATGCCCACTCTTGCTGTGTAGACAACAGTTGTCCACTAAACTCAGCCGCCTCCTCCTAAACTAAATACGACATGGCTGTATCCTGAGAGAACAATGCACAGATTTTCATGGTCTGCAGTTGTGATATCTGATTAAACCTGTTTTTCATATTTCCCATAGACCTTCAACTAACACCAGGAGCTGACACCAAAAACCGCAGATGCAGAACTTACCACAAAAAATGCAAAAGACAAAATGCAAAAAACATGATTAAAACCTATGTGTGACGTTACCCTAAAGGCTCATGCCGTCCGCAAATTGCAGATCCGCAAAACACGAATACAGGATGTGTGCATGCCTCATTTTGAAGAACGGTATGACTGGCCGCTAATATAACAGTCTTATCCCTGTCCGTAATGCGGACAACAGTAGGACATGTTCTATAATTTTGCAGACGACATGGAATGAACATACACATGCGGGCAGCACACAGAGCGCTGTCTGCATATTTTGCAGCCCCATTGAAGTTAATGGGTCTGCATCCGACCCACAAAAAATGCGGATCGGTTGTGGACCCAAACCACCGTCGTGCGCATGAGCCCTTAAGGTGGCCATACTCCTTAAGCTGACTAAACACTTTAGATAGCTGTCAGTCTCAACCTACCCGAATGCTGATGTATTCTGAATGGTGAGCGGAAGGAAGGCTGCTGCCAGACATTGACATAATCTGCAGGTTTAGCTGACATTAATGTGCATAGCCACCTTAAATGATCTGATTTTATGGATTTATTAATAACTTTTAAAGTTTCATGTAAAAAGAGCTATCTGAGCACTGGATTTTGGAATACCCTGTTGGCACACCATTCTTTTCTGTTTTACCTAATTAACATTATTAGTATCAAGAAAAAGTAATAAAATCAATTGGGGCGGCTCACTCAGCTGTAGAGGGGATTGTGGTATGTGAGTGCTCTATACCAGTGTTTCCCAACCAGTGTGCCTCCAGCTGTTGCAAAACTACAACTCCCAGCATGCCTGGACAGCATTTGGCTGTGCGGGCATGCTGGGAGTTGTAGTTTTGCAACAGCTGGAGGTACACTGGTTGGGAAACACTGCTCTATACTACAGAGTATACGGTCACCGCTAAACAAAAATTTCTGTATATTATTAGCATCCCCACAAGAATGTTAATATTCTGCACGTCAGCTATCACTCCGATAAACCGTACTTCTGTCTCTTACCAGCCAGTAAGGCATTGTAACCATAACTTATAATACAAATTATATTCAACAATTCTAGGTAAATGTTTTTTATCTCAACTCTCAACTTTCTGACATCATTAATTTATCAATGCTAAGGGTGAGTTCACACTAGCTTTAGGGAGTCCGTTATAGCTTTCCGTTATAACATGGACTTTGTTTTCCGTCTTGCATAATGGGGACCCAGACGGATCCGTTTTGATTCCCATAGACTTCTATTAGGACGGAAAGCAAACGGAATGCCTTTTAAAGGCTTCCGTTTTGCATTCTGTCTGGGCATTCCGTTATTTTATGGCCAGAAGAACAGATCCGTCCTTCCGTCTTATGGATTCCGTTATTTTCCGTTATAACCATGTTATAACAGAAAGGCATAAAATAATCCCTAACGCTAGTGTGAACCCACCCTAAGAGGTAGAACTGACACACTTTTAGTTATAACCATGTTATAACAGAAAGGCATAAAATAATCCCTAACGCTAGTGTGAACCCACCCTAAGAGGTAGAACTGACACACTTTTAATGTTCCGCATGAAATTCAATTTTCGGCATCGTGTATGGTGCTGTGAGTGTTAATAACAAATCACCTGCGTAAAATTGTTACTTCTGATTCCTCTTATTTTTAATCCTGTTAAAATCTTATTATTTATAATGTTATTATTGGTTTGGTGCAGGTGCAAATGAGGATCTGACACTGAAAATTGAATGTCATCCTACATAATCCGGGTAGAGAAAGTTTAGTAGAAATTGTTAACTACTACTAGCGATGAGCAAATTGATTTGTAAGCATTGATTTGTCTCATCAATAAGGGTTCTGCACCTACGAAGAGGTGTCCCTGAAGCTAAGGATGCTCCCCTGTGCTTGACTGACAGGTGCCAGACCTATCGGCTGGTCCTGACAATCGCCCACCTCTGTGTAACAGTGCAAAAGCTCTGCTTCCACTACAAGAGCAAGAGACTTATGGGTAGCAGAGCACAAACAGATGCTGCTTCAGTAGCGGAAGCAGAGCCTCTAAGCTCGCGTCAAGGCAAGCCGAGATGTCCATCACTGTCATTCGAGCGCCAGGGGGAGAATCCTCAGCTTCAGGGACACCCCGTCACAGTTGCAGAACCCTGTTTGGTGACATGAATTGATTCTTACAAATCATTTCTCTCATCTCTAGCTCTTCACTTTCTGATAAAACAATGAATGTTTTAAAGGGAATCTATCATCAGGATCTTGGACTTTTATCTGCAGTAAGGTTAATTTCACACCTTCGGTGTGAAACTCCGGCATGGCTGTTCCGGTAGACAAGCGGAGAATCAGCCGGACATAAACCGCAGAATGCGGTTTGTTTCCAGCCAGTTCTCTGCTCTAACACTTACGGATCTCCGCCAGTCCCCTTTATACTTATAGCTTAATACATTAGTAGTACTACAGATAAGGAGTCCATATTGCTACTTTTTATTTTCCTATTGTCCCCTGTTCCTCCACTGTTGGGACTGCTGTGTATGTGTCCTCCATTATGTTTGCACAGCACATCAGTCTGGACTGTGTATTTAATTGCAGCTTTGAATGCTGATAGTGGGTGAAAGGGGGGGGGGGGGGGAGTAGGAAAGCAAAAAATGGCGATCTGGACTCCATATCTATAGTACTACTCCTGTATTACTGTAGATAATAGCCCATAATCATGATAACAGATTCCCTTTAAAAGGGACACCTCTATCAAAAACATTTTTATCATCTATTAACTTATATGTAAGGCTACTTTCACACTCGCGTTTGGTGCGGATTTGTCATGAATCTGCACAGACGGATCCGTTCAGATAGTACAACCGTCTGCATCTGTTCAGAACGGATCCATTTGTATTATCTTTAACATAGCCAAGACGGATCCGTCTTTAACACCAATGAAAGTCAATAGGAGACGGATCCGCTTTCTATTGTGCCAGATTGTGTCATAGAAAACGGATCCATCGCCATTGACTTACATTCTGTGTCAGAACGGATCAGTTTGGTTTAGTTTAGTCAGATGGACACCAAGACGCTGAAAGCAGCGTTTTGGTGTTCGCCTCCAAAGCGGAATGGAGACGGAACAAAGGTAAACTGATGCATTCTGAGCGGATCCTTTTTCATTTAAAATGTATTAGGGCAAAACCGATCCATTTTGGACCTCTTGTGAGAGCCCTGAAATGGATCTAACAAACGGAAACCAAAACGCCAGTGTGAAAGTAGCCTAAATATTCCATGTCATTTCACTCCATGTATACAGGTGAAACTAAAAAAAATTTAATATCGTGCAAAGTTCATTTATTTCAGTAATGCAACTTAAAAGGTGAAACTAACATATGAGACTCATTACATGCAAAGCGAGATATTTCAAGCCTTTATTTGTTAGAATTTGGATGATTATGGCTTACCGCAGGCATCCTTAAACTGCGGCCCTCCAGCTGTTGCAAAACTACAACTTCCAGCATGCCCGAACAGCCTACAGGTATCATGCTTATGAAACCCCAAAGTCTTAATCTCAGGTCCCCTTTGCTCAGGGGGTATGGATTATTTAGCTGACTAGAGTGTGACACTTTGAGCCTAGAATATTGAACCTTTTCACAAAATTCGAATTTTAAGCTGCATTAATGCAATTCCTTTTAATTTGCATTACTGAAATAAATGGACTTTTGCACAATATTATAATTTTTCGAGTTTCACCTGTACTCAGGGCCGGACTGGCCATAGGGCAAACCCGGCATTTGCCCGGTGGGCCGGGCCGCCTCAGGGGGGCCGCCTGGCCGCCTCAGGGCTCGAGTATAGGCGTGCGCACGGGGTGTGCCAGGTGTGCCTGGGCACACCCTAATCACACCCCCGTGCTCCGCCTCCTGCACTGCCGCCTGCCATCCCCGTCACACAAAGACACATACTGAGTGACGTCTGTAGAGTAGATAGTGTATCCAGACTCCAGACCAGTCCACCCCCACTGCTCCGCCTCCGTGACTCCATCTCCCGGCGGCTGGTCGCGTAACGTCACTCACGCCGACGTCACGCGCCTGCTCCGCCTCCTTCATTAATAAAGTGGGAGGAGCATGCGCGTGCAGCGTGACGTAGTGAGTGACATCACGTTACGCTGCCGCCGGCCGCCTAGTTTGAATGTTTGAAGAGCGGGACTGGAGCCACCAGCCTGCCTGTCCGCCCCAGTAGTGCCCAACTGGCTGTGGCTGCCCATGCCTGCCCCACAGTGAATGGATGTGGTGAATGACAGACAGTGATGTCTTTTGTGCACTGCAGCACTACTGTCTGTGAAAAAGAAAAACTAATGAATTGTCAATTGTGAGTACTATTGGAGTCCTGACTGTCCCAGTCCCAGTAAGTTAGTGATATTAGATAGTAACATATACCTTGCACAAGTAAGTTTATTTACAAGCTCAATAGCTCACTTACAATAGGGACACTGTTATGGGGGGGGGGGGGCATATCTGTGGATCATGTGGATGATGACACATATATAGCACAAGATGCTTGCGCTGCCATATATGTGTGTCATCCACAGATCCCCACGGCTACCCATAACAGTGTCATCCAGAGATATCCCCTTAACAGTCTATTAAGGGGATATCTGTGGATGACACTGTAATGGGGGGGGGGGGGGGGGTGTCTGTGGATGATACTGTTATGGGGGGATCTGTGGATGACGTACTGTTAATAACAGTGCATCATCCACAGATGCCCCCATAACCATGTGTCACCCACTGATGCCCATAACAGTGCGTCATCCACAGATGCCCCCATAACCGTGTGTCATCCACTGATGCCCATAAATAACAGTGGAGTGTCCTCCACAGATGCCCATAACAGTGCGTCATCCACCAATGCCCCCATAACAGTGCGTCATCCACAGATGCCCCCATAACAGTGCGTCATCCACAGATGCCCCCATAACAGTGTCATCCACAGATGCCCATAACCGTGTGTCATCCACAGATGCCCATAACAGTGTGTCACCCACAGGTCCCCCATAACAGTGTGTCATCCACAGGTCCCCCATAACAGTGTGTCATCCACAGGTCCCCCATAACAGTGTGTCATCCACTGGTCCCACATAACAGTGCGCCTGCGCACTGAGGAGAGACAGAAAGGAGGGCAAATAATCAGTGGAAGCAAGCAGAGGACGGCACAGCAGACGACTGAAATAGCTTCTTTTGTAAGTAAATTGTTTTATTATAAATGTAGTTTAATGTTTTTGTCTTTTATTATATTCTGGCTTTTGCTTGGTTATGTATGATGCTTTTAGATAATAAGTAAATGTAGTGGTGCTATAATGTGGACCCCAGGCCTCTCTGATGTCCTGCAGGCTGGCTGGCGCTGTGGCAGCATACGTTGGCCAGGCAGCAGACAGGCTCTGGGGCTGTCATTGTGTGCTCTGGAACTTTTCCCTTCACAGCCACTGCTATCTCTCTCTCTGTACAGTGCAGACTCTGCAAGAGGCATTCCGTTTGCTCTCCGTCCTCATAAAAGTCTATGGGAATCAAAACTGATCCATCTGGTTCCTGTTATGCAAGACGGAAAGCAAAGTCCTGTCGACAGGACTGTGTTTTCCGTCTTGCATAAGGGGACCCAGATGGATCGGTTATGCTTTCTCATAAACTTCTATTAGTACAGAGCAAAACGGAATGCCTCTTAAAGGTTTCCGTTTTGCATTCCATCTGGCCATTCCGTTATATTCCGTTTGATACGTAACCTATAACGGAATGGCATAACGCAGATGTAAACCAACCTTTATGAATAGATTGTTTCTGAATACTCTCTAAAGTCTTTGGAACTCGATGCTCAGAAATGTGTTAAAATTACGGATATGTTCAGTCATTATCCACAGAGTTCAAGTGATTCCATGGCAGGGCCAAGTACAGGGGCAACACACACAGAACAAATAATATATATATTCTCCTGGCAGCCCATATTTTATTACCTGTATGCTAGCTCCACATTCTGCAAGCATCCACCTGAGTGTCAGCATTCTCTGCTACCAACAAAGCTTTCAATTTGGAGCGGAAATTGCGTATCACAGCAGACTTCCCAGCCAATAGAGTATTGTCTTTGACAGACGAGGAAAAAGCTGTCAGTGAGGTGGTGTTGTGGTTCGCCTGTGTACGGAATTGGTGGTATTTGTCAGACTTGCTGGAGAACTCTGAGTGCAATTTCGGGGGCACTGACCTGTACAGGGTGTGGAGGATGGGGAGGTTGAGATCCACTGAGGATATTATAAGACTTTTCTGTAGCTTCCTATATTGTTGCAAGGTCTGTATGTTGGTTGTTGCAAAGCTTGTGTGTTGGCTGAAGCCTTCCTATCTTGCTGCCCCTCAATTGTGCTTCCGGTTTTGGCTCCGCCCCAAGACTGGAAGGGGGTGGGGCCGGTTGGGGGTCATGTGATTGGGCTGCTCAGTCATTGGGCTGCTCAGTCAAAAATGCCCGGGCCTATTTTTTGTCCCAGTCCGGCCCTGCCTGTACTAGTTCCTGTTCCGTGTCATTTACTCCCTTTCTGTCTGGACTTTTGGCACAGGAAAGAGAGCTACCTAATGGGTGGTCTATCGCGCTTCCCTAGGATGTTTTACAGGCTAGGGCAGTGATAAAGACCGCCCATTAGTGCCGGTGACATCACCGGGTTCACTGCCTAGCGGAAGTCTGCGCCTAGCATTCCCATACAGATGCTTCACTCATTCATGCTGAATGAGTGAAGAAGGGGTTATGTCTGGGTTCAGCTCTGAACTCGGACAACCTCTTTATCGTATGGTGAGAATGATTTCACATGAATACATGAATATTACTTCATGATATGTTTTAACACCAGTTTTATTGTGAAGATTAATAGGTCAGCTTACAGCTGACTGGCTTCTCCCAAGCAAAGATGACATGAAGTTGTGAAAACTCCTGAGGTCAAATGATATCACTGGGATTTACATGGCAAACACCTTAGGTGACAAGGATGTACATTATATAAGAATGTCTATTGGAAATGTTGTACCTACCTTCACTAAATAGTGGCTTCATGCACGTTATTATACTAGGAGGCCATTGGTGTGCATCTGCATCCCACTAAACATGTCTGGCAATACTTTTGGAAGTGGGATGCCTGGATTTAGGCAGCAAACCCAGGGATGAAAGGGTAATATATAAAGAACATGAAAAGACAACATATGGAAAAGAGAGAGAGGGACCAGGTGTCTTTCATGTTATATATAGAGGAGGGAATAAGTCTAAAGCATACATATCTGGGAATTACTAATGGTCTGGCCATAATAAAATGCCTGTGGGATTATAGAAAGTGACTTCATTTGGAGGATTTTTGTATAGGGATTGAATGCAGAGTGTGAAAGAGAAGTTACAGCATCCCTCCATTCCTTCCATACAGTATGTCGGTCATTGCACCCACTTTCAACCCATGTTACCAGTGGGACTCAGGAACTGAGGAAAAAAATGTAGGCACACCCAGGATTTATACCTCCTAGAAACAATGGTACAATTGTTCTCCTGTTTATGAACTAAAAAAGTAGCTTTTTCCCGTTCCTGAGAGGAAAATGTTTACCTAGTTCTTGCTCACAAGCAGACTGATATATGGGGTATTGCTGGATTCATCCCCTATGAACAACCTGTAAACCAGATAACTCACATGGAACATTGGTTACGTAAAGATTCAAAGAAATATGCTGCCTGAGCATAAAAGGGGTTTTCCGAGACTTTAAAACTGATGACCTATCCAGGGGATAGTATCTGATCGGTGGGGGTCCAACAGCCGAAACCCCCACCGATCAGCTGTTGAAATTTCAGGCTCAGATTGCAGCGCAACGGTTAGTTGTGCCGCAATCTGCAACATTTTCCCTCTCACACCAGGTCTAAAAAAGTGGGCGTGAGCTGAGCGGGGAAGATGGCGGGCTGGCAGGCCTGTTTCATTTACCATTTTCTACGCCTGTTTTAGGAGTAGAAAAAGGTCTAAATGTAAGACAACAAGGAAGCTATCTTACATTTAGAAACATCAGTGGATTCGGCAAAGTTATGAAGAGGCCAGCGCCTCTTCATAACTTCAGCGGATCCACCGCCAGCGCAGGGGTTTATTAAGATCAGGGTCTAAAATGCTTGTCTTAATAAATGACCCCCTTTGTGCTGCATTGTGGTATTTGGTTCTTTGGGATGGTAGGTATTCAGTGCTGCACTATGGTATGGCCGACCCTGATAATTTGTATTGGCCCCATTTACTTGTGTCGCCCCGCCTTCTGTCAATTTGGATCCACCTACAACATTAGGGCCACTTTAGGTTTTTACCAGGGGCACTTTAAGTTCCCAGTCCGCCCCTGGGTGAGCCTCTTCCCTGTACTATGCCTGCATTGGTTACTGAACGGCACAGAGCAGACACAAGACTTGGAGTCAGGACTAGATGCAATGACATCCACAAAGCCTGGCCCTGTCAATCAAAGTGCAGGGGGCGTTGCAGCAGCAGCAGAGAGAACAGAGTCTCTAGGAGTAATGGTAATAACCCTGTTGCTCAAGAGACTCAATAGTATATAATAAAACTTTTTTTTTTTTTACAAAATATGGAGCCACATATTTGGATGGGACCAAGACAGATCAATTTTGCTGACCAGCACACAGGTCTAAGGTCAGCCTGTTCTAATGCTATGAAACTCCTTCAACTCCTCAATCTCCACCATACATGTATGACAGAATTTGCCACTTTAAAGATGAGACCTGCTCACCCGTGTAGTGGGGAGCCATAGCCACCATGTTTCTGCTGTTTCAAACAGCAGAGATCTGGGGCAGATATATACGATCAGCCATAAGGCTGAGCGCATACATTAAACCCCCAAATGCTGTGCTCAAATGTGACCACAGCATCTGAGTGGTGTAGGAGCCGCGTGCTCCAGCACCCGTAACAGCGTTCACCGGCTGAGATCAGGATACCTGTTATATGTCTGTAATAGCATGGAGCCATCACATAACACAACAAGCAATCTAATGATTGCCAGTTATAGTCACTTATAAAAATAAAAAAAATCTAAAAGTTCAAATCACCCCTCTTTTCCCCAAAATAAAAATACATAAACAATACAATGTATCAAAGTCATGTTGGTTTAAATAAGTATATATATATATATATATATATATATATATATATATACAGTACAGACCAAAAGTTTGGACACACCTTCTCATTCAAAGAGTTTTCTTTATCTTCATGACTATGAAAATTGTAGATTCACACGGCGAATAACATAACGGGAAATAAAATCAAAAAGGGCCAATTAGCCATTTTTTGTCACTTTACCTCCCAAAAAAATGTAGTAAACAGTGATAAAAAAATAAAGTCACACACTTCAAAATGGAATCACTGAAAGTACAGATCGCCTGCAAAAATGAGCCCTCATACAGCTCTAGATATAACTCCATAGACATAACTACAAAAAAGTACAGAATATGGTGCTGAAAAGAAAAAAGGTACAAGAAAAACCACACTAGTGTCATACTGTTGTAATCGTATTGACCTAGAGAAACACAGAAAATCGCAAGGTTATTTAAGGGTTAATAGGGGCAAGATAAATGCTGATTCTTTAAGGCCCCTTGCAGACGAGCGTGTCCGGATTAGGTCCGGATGCGTCCCGGTGCATTGCGGCAAACCATGGTGATGGATCATGTGAAGTACCATGTGATGAGTAGAGATGTCGCGAACATAACATTTTCCGTTCGCGAGCGGCGAACGCGAATTTCTGCAAATGTTCGTGAACGGGCAAACCGGGCGAACCTCCATTGACTTCAATAGGCAGGCGAATTTTTAAACCCAAAGGGACTCTTTCTAGCCACAGTAGTGATGGAAAAGTTGTTTCAAGGGAACTAACACCTGGACTGTGGCATGTCGGAGGGGGATCCATGGCAAAACTCCCATGGGAAATTACATAGTTGACGCAGAGTTGGATATCAATCCATAAAGGGCATAAATCACCTAAGAATCCTAAATTTTTTTGAACAACGTGGTTTAAAACATCCAGTGTGTGTATACGATCAGATATGATGTTGTATAGATCAGGTAGTGTAAGGGTTACGCCTGCTTCACAGACATTGACAGACCAAACTCCCCTTTTAATGCACCGCAAACAACCGCAAACTTCCCATTTGCACAAGGTTGGATACCAAGCTAGCCATGTCCTGTTGATGTCATTGAAGGTTTCTTCCTTCACCCAGACACGTACAACACCAAGGGTCCCAGAAAGGTGAATTGAATTGATTTTTCGAACGGGGAGATGGTTAAAAAAAACGCTGGCTCCCTCCCATTTGTTTGAATCCATGCCACAGTCACTGTGCAATTTACTGTCACACCCGATATGAGTGGTATTTTCTGTAGTATTATTCTCATCAGTTTAATCCCTGTTACGTCCTCTATCCGAGAACGTGTGTCGAATTTTTTAATCATTGTCGAATTAACAACATCCTAAAATAATTTTGTTCTGAGCTCTGTACTTGCTTTGTAATGGAATTGATGGGGAATTTTTAAATTGTCTGCATTATTTCTAATACAAAAATCATAATAAAGTCTCTTAATAGTTTATTTTATATATTAAAAACCCATACAACTAAAAAAAAATTGAAAAAAAATTATAATAATGTTTTTTCTATGAAAAATTATCCAGCCGATCGCTTTTAGTCTGATCATAATGAAGCAACGTCCTTATCTAGGGTGTGGCAACATTGCCAACACACTCATACAGGTGATGATCGCTTCATTGTGATACGCAAGCCCCTTCACCACAACAAGGTACCGATCATGAAGGGGAATTGACACATGACATGCCTTTTTTTTGTTTTGTTTTTGCAGCCACAGTGCAGCACTAGAGGCCAGAAAAATTAGGCATGTGCACATGCCTGAAAAATAAGGTATTGTTGCAGCACTACAGCAGCCGGAAAAATTGATGTTTTCCAGGCAGAAAGGTGACTAAAACATTGCGGCTTGAACCCTAGTTGGTGGCGGAGAATTCACAAAAGTCATCCGGTATGCAGACATTAAATACAGCAGCGTGGGGACCATTTTGAGGCCAAGGCATGTCATCAGGCCTTTTGTTAGTCAAACGTATCCCCCACTGTCAGTCCCTTCGGGATCCATGCCTCATTCATCTTAATGAAGGTGAGGTAATCAACACTTTTTTGACCGAGGCGACTTCTTTTGTCAGTGACAATGCCTCCTGCTGCACTGAAGGTCCTTTCTGACAGGACACTTGAAACTGGGCAGGCCAGAAGTTCTATCGCAAACTGGGATAGTTCAGGCCACAGGTCAAGCCTGCACACCCAGTAGTCAAGGGGTTCATCGCTCCTCAGAGTGTCGATATCTGCAGTTAAGGCGAGGTAGTCTGCTACCTGTCGGTCGAGTCGTTCTCTAAGGCTGGATCCCGAAGGGCTGTGGCGATGTGTAGGACTGAAAAAGCTCTGCATGTCCTCCATCAACAACACATCTGTAAAGCGTCCTGTCCTTGCCGCCATGGTCGTGGTAGGAGGAGGATTACTTTCACCTCTTCCCCAGTTAGATTCCCGTTGTGCTGTGACATCCCCCTTATAAGCTGTGTAAAGCATATTTTTTAGTTTGGTTTTGAACTGCTGCATTCTTTCTGACTTCCGGTAATTTGGTAACATTTCCGCCACTTTCTGCTTATACCGGGAGTCTAGTAGCGTGGCCACCCAGTACAGGTCGTTCTCCTTCATCCTTTTTATATGAGGGTCCCTCAACAGACATGACAGCATGAAAGACCCCATTTGCACAAGGTTGGATGCCGAGCTACTCATTTCCCGTTCCTCGTCCTCACTGATGTCATTGACGGTCTGTTCTTCCACCCAGCCACGTACAAGACCACAGGTCCCAGATAGGTGACAACAACGAGCACCCTGGGATGCCTCAAAGCCACATTCCTCCTCTGACTCCTCTTCCCCCTACTCCTCTTCCAGCGTTGCCGCAGGTCCGGCAAGCGATGATGACAAGGCTGTTTCTGGTGGTGATGGTGACCACAACTCTTCCTCTTCACGCTCATTTACAGCCTGATCCAGCACTCTTCGCAGGGCACGCTCCAGGAACAAAACAAATTTGTCACCTCCTCAAAAGGACACATGAGCCTACAGGCATTGCGCATGAGCGCCCAGTAACGTGGCAAAAAAATTCCCAGCTCCGCAGAGGCTGTCCTAGCACCCCGGTCATACAAATAGTCGTTGACAAATTTTTCTTGTTGGAGCAGGCGGTCGAACATTAGGAGTGTTGAATTCCAACGTGTCGGGCTGTCGCAAATCAAGCGCCTCACTGGCATGTTGTTTCGGCACTGAATGTCTGAAAAGTGCGCCATGGCCGTGTAGGAACGCCTGAAATGGCCACAAGCATTCCTGGCCTGCTTGAGGACGTCCAGTAAGCCTTGTACGTTGAGATTCAACACATGTGACAACTTGCCCAAATTCAATGCCGCCAACAAATTGCTTCCATTGTCACACACCACTTTGCCGATCTCCAGTTGGTGCGGGGTCATCCACTGATCCACCTGTGCGTTCAGGGCGGACAGGAGTGCTGGTCCGGTGTGGCGCTCTGCTTTCAGACAAGTCAACCCCAAGACAGCGTGACACTGTCGTATCCGGGATGTGGAATAGCCCCTGGGGAGCTGGGGGGATTCAGTTGATGTGCAGCCAGACGCCGCAGCAAAAGAGGACTCAGCCGAGGAGGTTATGGAAGAGGATGGAGTAGGAGGAGTAGAGGAGGTGGCAGTAGGCCTGCCTGCAAGTCGTGGCAGTGTCACCAACTCCGCTGCAGAGCCACGCATTCCATGCTTGGCAGCCGTCAGCAGGTTGACCCAATGCGCAGTGTAGGTGATATACCTGCCCTGATCGTGCTTTGCAGACCAGGTATCAGTGGTCAGATGGACCCTTGCCCCAACACTGTATGCCAGAGATGCCATGACTTCCTTTTCAATCACTGAGTAGAGGTTTGGCATTGCCTTATTTGAAAAAAAAATTCATCCGGGTACCTTCCACTGTCTTGTCCCAATAGCGACAAATGTTTTGAAGGCCTCAGACTCCACCAGCTGGTATGGTAAAAGCTAGCGGGCTAAGAGTTCCGTCAAGCCAGCTGTCAGACACTAGGCAAGGGGGTGACTCTGTGACATTAGCTTCTTACGCTCAAACATTTCCTTTACAGACACCTGACTGTGGGCAGATGAGATGGAACTGCTGAAGGTGAGAGGCGGAGTGGCGGGTGGTTGAGAGGGGGCATGGAGGACAGCAATGGTTGACGTGGCTGAAGATGCTGGACCAGGAGGAGGATGGTGGCTTTGAGCTTGTGTGCTGCTTCTACTCGTCATCATGTGTTGATCCCATAGGCGTTTATGATGTGCGATCATGTGCATTCGCAAAGCAGTTGTACCTAGGTGGGTGTTGGATTTCCCACGACTCAGATTCTTTTGGCACAGGTTGCAAATGGCATCGCTGTTGTCAGAGGCAGACACACACAAAAAATGCCACACTGCTGAGCTTTGCAATGACGGCATTCTGGTGGTGGCAACAGCATGCGTTGATTGGCGTGCTGTCTGGCTGACCCCGGGTGCCGATACATGCTGTCTGACTGTGCCACTAGCTCCTTGCGACGACCTCCCCCTGCTTCCAACTCGTCTCCTCCTTCTCTCTGTCTCCCCTTCTGAACTTTCCCCCTCTTCTTCTCTTCGAGCAGGCACCCACGTGGCATCCACGGACCCATCGTCATCATCAACCACTTGACTTGTATCTGACACCTCAGCAAAGGAAGCAGCAGCGGGTACAACATCATCATCATCACACTGTACGTCCATGTGTGTAATGCTGCCTGACTGAGACATATCCCTGTTATCTACATCCCCTGACATATCCCTGTTATCTTTTTATGTGAAGTGGTACTATGCGTGCAAGGTACTGTGCCAACCTATATAAGTGGGGGGCAGTGGGCACAGTACAGTCTGTGTGGGCCTGACACACACGGGCTTGCAAATGTGATTATGTCACAATAAAATATTAAATATAATTTTTTTTATCTGCAAGGTATTTGAGTGAATGACACCCTGTAACGGTATGAGTGGAGGCCTAGCCACTAGCCAGTATACAGTCTGTGTGGGCCTGACACACACGGGCTTGCAAATGTGATTATATCACAGAAAGTTTTTTAAATAGAATTTTTTTTATTTGCAAGGTATTTGAGTGAATGACACCCTGTAACGGTATGAGTGCAGGCATAGCCACTAGCCAGTGGGCACAATACAGTATGTGTGGCCCTGACACACACGGGCTTGCCAGGGCCGTCTTTACCAAGGGGCAAAAGGGGCAGCTGCCCCGGGCCCAGTTGCTCCTGGGGGGGCCCAAGGCAGCTGCCTCTTGAGCCCTGCTAGCCACTGCCCCGGGTGTCAGGCTGTCAGCTTTACCAGGAGTCCAGGCATCATGATTGTACTGTGTTAAAGTTGTGATTTAGGACCTTAATGACATCATCACCATGTGACCAGTAACCTAGCAATTACTGGTCACATGGCTATGAGGTCATCACAGGTCCTACCAGGAGTGTTGCAGAAGTTAACTGTAGAGCTTTTTTGTGTGAAGATTACATCAGAAAAAGGTGACAGGGGCTGTTATGTTAATATACTCTAAACCACTGTATAGTGGGGGGCTGTATACTGTGTGGGACTGTATACTGTGTGGGGGCCTGTATACTGTGTGGTGGGCTGTATACTGTGTGGTGGGCTGTATACTGTGTGGTGGGATGTATACTGTGGGGGGCTCTATACTGTGTGGGACTGTATACTGTGTGGGGGCTGTATACTGTGTGGGACTGTATACTGTGTGGGACTGTATACTGTGTGGTGGGCTGTATACTGTGTGGTGGGCTGTATACTGTGTGGTGGGCTGTATACTGTGTAGGGGGGGCTGTATACTGTGTAGGGGGGCTGTATACTGTGTAGGGGGGGCTGTATACTGTGTAGGGGGGCCTGTATACTGTGTAGGGGGGGGCCTGTATACTGTGTGGGGGGCCTGTATACTGTGTGGGGGGGCCTGTATACTGTGTGGGGGGGGGCATGTATACTGTGTGGGGGAGCCTGTATACTGTGGGGGGGCCTGTATACTGTGGGGGCTGTATAGTGTGGGGGGGCCTGTATAGTGTGGGGGGGCCTGTATACTGTGGGGGCTGTATAGTGTGGGGGGGCCTGTATAGTGTGGGGGGGCCTGTATAGTGGGGGGGGGGCTATACTGCTGTACTGTATACTGTGGGGGTCTGTATAATGTATTAAAGGACAGCGTAAAACGATCAAAATTAAAATCAACAAACTGAAAAGACATCTACCTTCCTACTGTGCCGGACGATAAACAACACGGACTAGGTATAGACTGAAATCCCGTCCGAACTCCCGCGAGAACTCGGATAAGTTGGCTAGAGGAGTACGGAGTGAGACGCCGGCAGTGTCCCGCGCCGCTTGATCCTCGCCTGAATAAACAGCCAACGCTGAGGAAGGTAAGAGGAATCAACTTGCAAACTAAATAATTATAACATATATGGGACTGAAACAAAGACAAACAGCCATAGGACTGCATTAGCGCAAAAGACCGGCGCTTAAATACTTACGAAATACCAAAGCTATTGAAATCCCATACAGCAACATTCTCAATATACATCTGTACCCATACGTGGATTCATGTCCCCACGGGACTTCAATCAATACTATTGAGAACTTTGTTATAACACAGCTAGTTGGTTATTGTGCAAATAAGGAACTATCCCGGCTAATACAACCAACCTCTGTGGATTTGGTTAGATTCATCTGGATGTGTCAGATCATATGCAGTGCATTTTATTTTTCAATTGATTTTATTGCATTTTACAGTACATTGTTTTATATTTAATTTTACCTTAATATGTAATACACGTGTGCATTATAAATAGTGTGATTTAATTAAATTTTATCAACTTTATAAGTCCAAATGAAGTGTGCTCACCCGTGACTATAGCTCTTTTTACATAGTATATAACATAGTAACATAGTATATGAGCCCGAAAAAAGACATTTGTCCATCCAGTTCGGCCTGTTATCCTGCAAGTTGGTCCAGAGGAAGGCAAAAAAAAAGACTGTAAGGTAGAAGCCAATTTTACCCACTTATATTCCCCCTTTCTATGCAGTCTAATGCTCCGTAACATTCACTGACCTTCGATCCCTGTGATAATAATTCATGTAGCAGCCGGCTCACTGAGCACAGTGCTTCTACTTTCGGCGGCTGCTACATGAATTATTATCACAGGGATCGCAGGTCAGTGAATGTAAGTGAAGAAGAAGTTCAGGTTTGGGTTAGGTGTTGTGTAGATATTATTATTTTCCCTTATAACATGGCTATAAGGGAAAATAATAGCATTCCTAATACAGAATGCATAGTACAATAGGGCTGGAGGGGTTAAAAAATAATAATAATAATTTAACTCACCTTAATCCACTCACGCAGCCCGACTTCTGTGCACAGGAATAGGACCTTTGATTATGTCACTGCACTCATCACATGGTCCATCACATGAACCATCACCGTGGTAAAAGATCATGTGACGGACCATGTGATGAGCGCAGTGACATCATCAAAGGTCCTATTCCTCAAAGAAGAAGACCAGAAGAGAAGTCGGGCTGCGCGAGCAAGTGGATTAAGGTGAGTTAAATTAAATTTAATTTTTTTAACCCCTCCAGCCCTATTGTACTATGCATTCTGTATTAAGAATGCTATTATTTTCCCTTATAGCCATGTTATAAGGGAAAATAATAATGAT
Source organism: Bufo gargarizans (assembly GCF_014858855.1). Lineage (NCBI taxonomy): Eukaryota > Metazoa > Chordata > Amphibia > Anura > Bufonidae > Bufo > Bufo gargarizans. The sequence goes on along the minus strand of NC_058081.1, from coordinate 199,525,655 downwards.
TGGGTCCCCATCCCGATCGTCTCCTAGCAACCGTGCTTGAAAATCGCACCGCATCCGCACTTGCTCCAGAGCGGAATGGTGACTGAACTGATGCATTCTGAGCGGATCCTTTTTCATTCATAACGCATTAGGGCAAAACTGATCCATTTTGGACAGCTTGTAAGAGCCCTGAACGGATCTCTCAAACGGAAAGCCAAAACGCCAGTGTGAAAGTAGCCTAACATTTAATAGTGGCATCCCTTTAACCTGTAGTAGCATTCTACGTGACTGTGGAATTTTTGATGATGATTGCCCTGCGGAATACAGACTGCCATTTCCAATGTAGTCTTTTGATGGACAGAATATAGGATATATTAAAACATGTAACAATTCACATGACTTCAGTAAATATTCCATATCTTGTATTTCTCTTTTTAAACTTACATATAATCTCCGGCAATCGCTACAGATGTAAGATTGTGCATTATCTAATTCATTATGTATTATGAATGAAAACAACTTTTGTAATGGTAATGACGGTAATTCATACTACCTATGACTCTCCAGTGCTAGTGCCAGCATGCTATGAAACTACTAAGAAAACCACAGATTGCCATGTCAGAACAGCTGGAGCACTGCATGTGGCAAGCCACTAATGTAATGAAGCACTTCATAAACAGTTAAACATCTATAAAAACACATAAATAATGCACATGAGCACTGAAAACACACCTTGAATAATTTATAGACTGGCACTTATAGCTCCGCAGTTTACGATCTGATGGCTTGGCATTCTGGGCTTCGGTGAATACATCTTCAAGGGATAAAGTTATCGTAGCCCAGAGCGTCAGAACTTTAAAGTTAAGCCAATAGGTTAAGAAACAACTATAGCAATTTTATCATCGACCCCCATAACCAGAATTGTCTAATGTATGGATTTCTGACTTTATAATAGATAGATTCCTCTGGCTGTTGGTGGATGAATTTGGTGACATTGGGTAATCTTAATACGCATATCTGTTCTCCCATAAGTATCAGTATGTAAGGCTTTTTACACTTGTTGGGTGATTAATAAAATGTTTCATATAATCATAGTTAGTTTTCATGCTTCATATACATTTGGGCATCTTGATCCTGCTGAAAAAGATGTGTCCTTTTTTTATTGTGTCATCGAGCAATGTAAATGATAGGCAATGCAAAAAAAGCTGTGTCATGCTACTTTTACACCAGCGTTTTTACTGGATTCGGCAGGGTTCAGCAAAAACGCTTCCGTTACTGATAATACAACCGTCTGCATCCGTTATGAACGGATCTGGTTGTATTATCTGTAACATACCCAAGACGGATCCAGTGAAAGTCAATGGGGGACAGATCCATTTTCTATTGTGCCAGATTGTGTCAGAGAAAATGGACCTGTCCCCATTGACTTAGAAACATAGAATGTGTCGGCAGATAAGAACCATTTGGCCCATCTAGTCTGCCCAATATACTAAATACTATGGATAGCCCCTGGCCCTATCTTATATGAAGGATGGCCTTATGCCTATCCCATGCATGCTTAAACTCCTCCACTGTATTTGCAGCTACCACTTCTGCAGGAAGGCTATTCCGTGCATCCACTACTCTCTCAGTAAAGTAATACTTCCTGATATTACTTTTAAACCTTTGCCCCTCTAATTTAACACTATGTCCTCTTGTAGCAGTTTTTCTTCTTTTGAATATTCTCTCCTCTTTTACCTTGTTGATTCCCTTTATGTATTTAAAAGTTTCTATCATATCCCCTCTGTCTCGTCTTTCTTCCAAGCTATACATGTTAAGGTCCTTTAATCTTTCCTGGTAAGTTTTATCCTGCAATCCATGTACCAGTTTAGTAGCTCTTCTCTGAACTCTCTCCAAAGTATCAATATCCTTCTGGAGATATGGTCTCCAGTACTGCGCACAATACTCCAAATGAGGTCTCACTAGTGCTCTATAGAGCGCATGAGCACCTCCCTCTTTCTACTGGTAATGCCTTTCCCTATACACCCAAGCATTCTGCTAGCATTTCCTGCTGCTCTGTGACATTGTCTGCCTACCTTTAAGGGTCCATTCACACGTCCGTTGTTTCTTTCCTGATCTGTTCCGTTTTTTGCGGGACAGATCTGGACCAGATCTGTACCCATTAATTTTCAATGGGTCCTGAAAAAAAAAATCAGACATTGTGCTGTCCGATTTTTTTCAGGACCCATTGAAAATGAATGGGTCCAGATCTGGTCCAGATCTGTTCCGCAAAAAACGGAACAGATCAGGAAAGAAACAACGGATGTGTGAATGGACCCTTAGTCTTCTGAAATAATGACCCCTAAATCCCTTTCCTCAGATACTGAGACTTGCATTGTGGGTCATGACGTATCCGTTTTGCTACGCATCCCAGGATGGAAATCAAACCGCAGCATGCTGCTATGAGAACGGAACGGAATGCATTTTGGAGCATTCTGTTCAGTTAAGTTAAGTTTTGTCCCAATTGACAATGAATGGGGACAAAACGGAAGCGTTTTTTTTCCGGTATTGAGACCCTACAACGGATCTTGATACCGGAAAATAGAAATGTTAGTTTAAAGTAGCCTTAGAGAGAAATAATTGCTGCTGATGTGAACATCAGTCTAATATTTTTCAGTACTGGGATGCCGGTCATTAAAGGAGGATCCTTTGCGCATGGAAAATCATTTTTACTCTTAGCCTTATCATTCACATACAATACAATTGTTCGGAACTAGCAAGAATAATTTTCAACAAGGTTTATACTTGTCCTAGACAAAAAGGACAACAGCCCCATTACCATGGATGTAATGACTAACCATGGACATAATGAATACCAACCTGTGGAAGGGCTCCCATAACCATAGACATAATGATTATATTTAACGATGGTCACCTTAAGTTTTTAGAACATTAGTTCAAGGTACTGTAGCATCAGTGCTACCAAATAAAGACTTTCCTTTCTCACTGCGCTTTAACATCTTCTTAAAGATTATACTATGCAAGTCTCAATTCTTCTGGACATGTGTGCATAAACATTTCAGAGCACCAATTCCCTACTTTCATGCATAATGTAATATATGCTTTATACATACAGTATATTCCTATTTTTAAAGTGACATTAATTGCAGAACATAAGACTATGAAAAACGACAAAGGCAGGCACAGTGAACATGATCTAGATGAGTGACAGATTGCTACAGAGGGAGAGTACACCAAGTACTAAATCTAGCCTATGTTTAATCTTGAATTTAAATCATGATTTTCAGTTTCCCTGAAATCACTCATCATTTTCCTAATTCTTTTACTCCATATTATGCCAAATGTGTCAATGTTGCATTATGACGCCCTGAAACCTTCCACTGACACTTTTGGAAGACAATGACCTTTTATTCTAACAATTAGTCTTTTATCTGGACCCTTTAATGCTACAGAATACTCCCCCTCTGAAGTGGCACTCCATCCCTTTGTATGCACAAGAGTGATTATGCATGTGATATGTCACTGTCTGGATAACATGTTTAGCCTGACCCCATATTCTTAAAAACCCACTGAAAAGGGCATTGTTGTCGGGTGAATTTACATGTCTTTAGGTCTGGTCTTCAGGTTCCTTGCTAAAACGACGCACATTTTACTCTAAGGGTCCATTCACACGTTCGCAAAACGGCTCCGCCTCCGTTCCGCAATTTTGCAGAACAGGTGCGGACCCATTCATTTTCAATGGTGCCGGAATGTGCTGTCCACTTCCCCATTTGCAGATCCGCACTTCCGTTCCACAAAAAAATAGAACATGTCCTATTCTTGTCCACAATTGCGGACAATTCCGGCGATGTGCGGTCCGCAAAATGCGGAACGCACATTGCCGGTGTTCATGTTTTGCGGACGTGTGAATGGACCCTTATTCTGTGTGATATTAGCTCTTTATACAAAAAAATAAATAAAAATAACACAATCTTGTTGGCAATGCACTTTTCTCCTAGCAGGGTTTCCAACCAGATTTTTTTTTTTCTCAACAACTTATCCCAGAATCAGGGACAGCCAACATTTTTTATGGACAAATTGGAAAACCATAATGAATGAAAAAGATTATAAGTAATCCATGTCTATAGCTCAATATACTGATAACACCTTATTACCAGCACTTACTGTCAAGCTGTAAAATGATTTAAAAAATTATCATTTCAAGTATCACAAACCTCAAAAAAATCACGGACACATCTATTTTTTTCACGGACATAGGAAAAAAAATTGACATTTCTAAACGGTTGGCAATCCTGCTGGTACTGAGCCTATACCCTAATCAACATTCAGTGTTGCCAGCTTTGTGTGGAGAAATTGGAGAAGTTCTACTTACCAATTGCCCACTGGTTGCCTCCTCTCTGAAGTACATTGATTTTTCCTAGTTTGCCAGTTTCTTCAGTGAACTCCACGCAGATTGTGAGAGAGACGAAAGAGAAAAGAAGCAGGTGAGTAAGGAACCCGATGGGCAGGATTCTAGTGAGAGGAACTGCAGACATGTCTGTGCTTTGCGTTCTGTGGGGATGTGATTCTGAAGGGCTGTCCTACTGATCTCTCTTCTCTGCCCTCAGTCACTTTATATAGTAGGTGCTGTGGGAGGGGGGCAGCAGGCTGGTGATGAATAACACACGTGTTTGCACTGTGTGCAGGGCTTAACCCTCCAGTCCCCAAGGTGGCACTTATTTTTTTTTTATAGTGCGCAGGTCTATGTGAATGCCTAATATGCATGAAAGAACCAGGATATCATACTACAGGTACAGCTGGTGAACTCCAGAGGATGCATCTAAAGATAGTGTGTAACCCCTACAGCACCAACTGAGCTGTAAAACAATGTACCTTTAGAATCCTAGGAGGGATGCATCATTATTGTTAGAAATCTATACCATGACTAGGAAACATATCACCTACAATTTGTTCTACTGAGTGCAATGTTAAAAAAAGAGAACTTTAGTGATGACAGTTTCAGATTTCACAATTATCCAACCAACATCCATATCATCCGTGTAAAATCCAACCGGTTACACCAGTTTTAGCAGAAATAATTACAATCAATGCATCCTAAGATTTAATATCATTCTCATATCTGACTCATTCTTCAGCAATAGTAGCTCGATGGATTTTCTTCATAAAACTGCTTTCATTCAGCCACAGGTATTGTTCATAGCAAACATCAAAAATGACTTGGGAAATATTCAGGTGCTTTGGAAAGCTGTAGTTTCAGCTTGGATTATTTCCTATCAACTATCACTTTTATTTTGGAATCATGTACAAAGGTTGCATTCTTATGATTAACGAATTGCAACTCTTCTACTTTCGGAGATACCGTGATGATTCTGGTTCATTGAAACTCCAGAGCCTTGTTTGGGTGCTGCCATACATTCAGGTTTTTTATGCAGTTTTTGAAGTGTAAATCAGATGTAGATCATAAAAAAAATCAGAAAGAACAAGTATTATGGACAAATACTACTTCTCCTCTTTTTTAACTCCACTCTGGGTTTTGGCTTTAAAAACTACAATAAAAAACCTGACCATGTGGCAGGACCCTCAAGGTCCCTTTATACTACACAAGCAAATGCACTAGCATTTTTTTTACCACTAAAAAAACTCCATAGAAAATGTTTCCATACTGAATGCATTTTATTTGGTCGTTTTGGGTGCCATTTTATCAAAACAAATTTGTAACTAGTGTTTTTTGAGCTAATTTTTCCCTATAGATAAGGAAATGGAAAATCACCCTAGAAACATGTTATACAAAAAACGCCAGAGATACAAACACCAACCAAATTGCAAACAATGCCAGTAGCCAGAAAATGTTTGTCTTGCATTTCATATTTCAATAGACTTTCGGGTAACATCTCGAATTGGCAGTTTTCCTCAAAAAAATAAAAAAAAACTGCTACAAAAATGCCACACAGAAACCTATGTGTGATGTAGGAAAAGCTATATAAATTGTGAAATCAAAGATGAACATGGGAAAAATTACAAATTACACTTACTGACAAAAAATAATGCACCTAGAAGGAGTTCTTGGAATCAAATAAAACTTTGTGTGACTAATGATATATATACGTGATTACAATATTAGAGTGAAAGGATAAGTTTATCAGGGAAAACTGTACAAATGAAGGAAGGCTCTAGTATTCTGATGTGCCACCTCTAGCCTGGATACAAGATGAGATATGGTTGGGCATGGAAGCATACAGGTTCTGTATAGTATCCATCAGGCCAAGTAGGTGTTGCAATCTGGCAGAGGCATTCCTGGGAAACACTTGCTGTGTGTGGGTGAGCATTAGCCTGGTGAAAAATGCCAGTTGGAAGCCCTGCTATGAGAGACAACACATGTGGCCGCAGGATGTCCTGAACATATAGCTTTGTTAGTGTCCCTCGTATCACTACTAGGGTTGACTTACTGTCATATGCAAAGACTTCTCAGATCATCATACCATCATTGGGGTATTGTGTTGCTCTACAGAAAATGCAGGAATGAAGAGTTCACCACAAGGCCTCCATAATTGAACCCTACCACCATTGGATTCCAAACAGAACCTTAATTTATTACTAAAGACGACATGGTTCCAGTATATAGCAATCCAGGTTTCTTGTTCATGACAACGAAGGTAACAGTGGCTGGCTGTCAGTGGCAGGACACTTACCTGGCACCGCAACATCAAATTTCCTTCTGCTAAGCACCTGGAAATGGTCTGGGCAGAGACACTGGCAGGGCCGGCTCTATCATAAGGCAGCCCAAGCGGCTGCTTGAGAGCACAGAGAAGGGGGGCCGGCAAACAATTAACTTACATTTACCTCAATGAGCCTGTTTGCTAAGCAGCAACCGAACCGAACCGAACTCCGCCCTCACTCTCACTCTCACTCTCTCTCTGTCACAGAGTGGCATGGAGCTGACAGGCTGAGGGAGCACACACACTCTGAGCTACGAGACCCTGGTGTATTTAAATCTCATTTCTCTTTCAGAAAAGTTTCTCCTGGGATTCAAACTCGCGACCTTTCACATCAGAGGCAAGGCATTTACCCACACAGCTATGACAGCTGTATAGCCAATTACTTAAAAAATATATATATGACTTCTACTGTAGATAACTTTGATACCTAGTGTACATACACATGAAAGCTGGGTGTGTTGGGGCAACTGTCATGTGTATGGTTGTACCCTAGGTATCAAAGTTCTCTACAGTAGAAGTCTTATTTTTATATTTTGTTAAGTAACTGTCTGTACAGCTGTCATAGCTGTGTGGGTAAATGCTTTGCCTCTGATACAGAAGGTCATGGGTTTGAATCCCATCACAAACTTTTATGAAAGACAGGCTAAATAAGAACACGAGCACCAAATATTCAACACTAGAGGCTGCTGGGCACACAGGAAGAGGAAGAGGCTGCATCGCATCGCAGACATGGAGGTAAGTATAAAAGTTTTTTCGTTTTTTTTTCAAATACCAGACTGTTACTTTACTGCCATGGGGTAGGGGGGCTATTGGCACCATGATACTGGCACATGGAGGGGGGAGGAGAAAGGCACTTGATACTGGCACATTAGGGCAGGGGGAGAGGATGGCACTATGATATTGGCACATGGGGGGATATGAATCATGAGGGGCAGAAATGGGAATTGATGGGGGGCAAGAAATGGATATGAATCATGAGGGGCAGAAATGTAAAATGATGGGGGGGCAAGAAATGGATATGAATCATAAGGGGCAGAAATGTGAAATGATGGGATGGGGGGCAAGAAATGGACATGAATCATCAGGGGCAGAAATGTGAGATGATGGGGGGGCAAGAAATGGACATGAATCATGAGGGGCAGAAATGTGAAATGATGGGGGGGGGGCAAGAAATGGATATGAATCATGAGGCTCAGAAATGTAAAATGATGGGGGGGCAAGAAATGGATATGAATCATCAGGGGCAGAAATGTGAAATGATGGGAGGGCAAGAAATGGACATGAATCATGAGGGGCAGAAATGTGAAATGATGGGGGGGGGGGGGGCGCCAAAATGAATGTAGATTCGCTTGTGTTGACAAAAATCCTTGCACCGGCCCGCGACACTGGTATGTAAAGAAGGTGCCATCTGTGTCTGGATGGTGGACAACAAAACTGTCAGAACTGCTTGTGATTGTCGGAGGTTCAAATGATCCCCTCTACTGGTCGTCTGTCTGGGCTGTTGGGAGCGTATTCACTGTTTGTGCATGCCCTCATGTAACCACTGCTTACAACACTTCCTAACAGCTAGTTTTTCATCAAAATGACCAACCTACTTCTCTCAGTCCAATTATGTGTCCCCTTTAGAGGCATATCTAGCAGTTAATATTCTCTCACCAAGAGGTATACTACCCAAGTATCCTCTGAGATCCTTTTTATAGGGCAGTGGGAGAAGCACTTTTACACCGTCTTGTGGCAAGACCCAATGTCTAATCATTTACATATCAACCTGAGACATAACTGTATGAGGTTTTTTTAATCAATAAGTGCATATCAAGGAACCTGCAAAAAAGGCAAGTAAAAGTAAGAAATATATACTGTATTTTTCACCCCATAAGAAGCATCCTCCCCAAAGTGGTGGAAAAATACTAATAAAGCGCTTCTGTACTCACCGCTTCCTGGTCCTCGGCTGTCGACTGTGAAGGCTGCACACAGCGTGAGGGCGCACTATCACCTCATGCTGTGCGCGCCAGTTCACAGCACAGCCAACCGAGGAGAAGGAAGAAGAGCGCTGGTGGTTTGGAGCAGCGCCCGGAGCAGGGGAGGTAATTGATTTATTTTATTTTATATCATCTTAGGCATGGGGCACATATGAGGCAATGGGAGCTGATGAAAAAAGACAAGGGGCTGATGAAAAGAGGCAAGGGGCTGATGAAAAGAGGCAAGGGGCTGATGAAAAGAGGCAAGGGGCTGATGAAAAGACACAAGGGGCTGATGAAAAGACACAAGGGGCTGATAAAAAGAGGCTTTGGAGCTATTATGAGATTGGGGGCTAGTATAAGGCTACTTTCACACTAGCGTTCAGAGCGGATCCGTCTGAGACGGATCCGCTCATATAATGCAGACGGTGGCTCCGTTCAGAACGGATCCGTCTGCATTATATTGTAAAAAAATGTGAAAAAGTGTGAAAGTAGCCTCAGACGGATCCGTCCAGACTTTACATTGAAAGTCAATGGGGGACGGATCCGTTTGAAAATTGAGCCATAGTGTGTCATCTTCAAACGGATCCGTCCCCATTGACTTACATTGTAAGTCTGGACGGATCCGCACGCCTCCGCACGGCCCGGGCGGACACCCGAACACTGCAAGCAGCGTTCAGGTGTCCGCCTGCTGAGCGGAGGCTGAACGCTGCCAAACTGATGCAGTCTGAGCGGATCCGCATCCACTCAGGATGCATTAGGGCTGGACGGATGTGTTCGGGGCCGCTTGTGAGAGCCTTCAAACGGAGCTCACAAGCGGAACCCCGAACGCTAGTGTGAAAGTAGCCTAAGACTGGGGACTAATCAAAAGAGGCATGGGGCTGATATGATGCTGGGAACTGATCAAATGAGGCATGGGGAGCTGATTTGAGACTAGGGTCTGATCTGAGGTCTAAATGGGGAATGGGGTCTTATTTATATTGGAGCTCATATCTGAGGTCTTATTGGGGTCTTATTAACATTGGTGGTCTGATGGGGTTGTCAGGTTGACTTTTAATGGGTCCGTGAAAAAAATCGGAAAATGCACCGTTTGGCAGCCGCATCCGTGATCCGTGTTTCCTGGCAGTGAAAAAAATATGACCTGTCCTATTTTTTTCACGGCCAACTGTTCACGGACCCATTCAAGTCAATGGGTCCGTGAAAAATCACGGATGCACACAAGATTGTCATCCGCGTCAGTGATCTGTGTCCGTTTTTTCCTATCATTTCAATGGCAAACTTGACTTAGATTTTTTTTTTCATTTTTCATGTCCGTGGATCCTCCAAAAAACAAGGAAGACCCATGGACGAAAAAACGGTCACGGATCACGGACCTACGGACCCCGTTTTTGCGGACCTTAAAAAAAACGGTCGTGTGCATGAGGCCTTACATTAATATATTTACTTGTGCAAATGATAATTTACTTGTTTGCATCAATGATTTTACAAGTGTTTTTAGTAAAATCATTCAGTCGCTACATAAATTCACATTGCGCGATTATCGTCCACCATGAATCGCTACTATTATCTACTCGTCTAAATGAGGTGGATTTACATGTCCAGATAATCGGGCAGATTATCGGAAATGAACATTCCTGCGATCGCTTGTTCCCGACAATCTGCTTGTGCAGCTCATCACCCAATGAACTAGTGAAATGCTCGTTCATCGGGTGAAATAATCATTAGTGCAGGCAAATAAATTACCGTTTTTGGACAGCAGATCTTCTGCCCAAAAACAATGCAGCTGTGTGAGGAGGAGCGATCGCAATAGTTCTCCTTCGTTCTCATACTGTGGAGGTGATTACTGCATGTAAATATAGCGCTTCACCTCCACTTAATGAGCAGCCGACTGTCAGGAAGGAACATTTCCTTCCTGACAATCGACTTTAGCTCGGTACGTGTAAATGCACCTTTAAGCCTTCCTTTTTTTTTTTTTTTTTTTTAAGCAATTAGTTACTGCCAGAATTTTTATTTGGCCCTACACTTTCATTGACAGGGCCAGGTGTGATGATGTTTTCACTACCTGGCCCTGTCAGAGTAGAGAGTGCAGCAGTTGCAGAGAGAGTAGAGCCTCTACGAGTAACACGGCTGCTCCTAGAGGCTCATTTGCATATATTAAAACCTCTTTTTTCTCAGCAGTGCGGACACATATGAATATGGGACCAACACAGATGTCTTCAGCTGCCAAGTGCACATGTAGCAGGTCGGCTAGTGTCATAGGCACAAAGCTGCTGACAGATGCCCTTTAAGGAACCTCTGACTTTCTGGGAACCCTGGTTTGGAAACACTGGTTTATACGTCCTTTTAATGATTAGAGGATTACATTGGAAATTGCTATATTTAATTAGTTTACCAGTTTACCAAACGGACAACAGTCACTTTTCTATTGTCCACTGAATGGGCAAAAGCTTCAAAGCTAAATTCCATTTAAAATCCACTAGTCACACATTCATGTCATATGATGGCATGGTCATCAGTGTTTAGGCCCTGGACAATCCATTCAATCTGGCCTCAGCCATGAGATGTTTGCCACAGAAGGAATGGATTGAAAAGGTTGGATTTTAATCTGTCTGACCCTTTGTTCCTCTGCATCACATTTGATAGCTTCTTATGCCCTGCGTGTAGGGAAATAATCACCCAAACTTGGTGATCTAAGTCGGAAAGTGTAGCTGTTGCTTAAAAGATCTCATCTCATTTAACTTACAGTTTTCTCAAGCATACGGCCAGGTATAAGTGCTGCCTTCAGAAAGTCAATGTAATGGTGAACATGTACCTTTGTAATGGTAAAATATATTTTACATATGTAACTCTGATACATGGATATGCTTAGTAAATATATTATCAAGCTCATCGTTATATCAGTGAAAGAATCATTGTTGAGCATACCTTTGTCTCTTTTTTGGTTCAGTGAATTTATTTTTAGATATGTACCTGTAGACTTTGAGAGGAATAAGTTGCACTATGTTGTTCCCTGATTTCTGTATTGTTTAGTTATTTGCAAGACCTGCCTGCTTGTGGAGCTGCAAGTTTAGAGCTCAGTGGGCTTTCCCTGTGAAGCATGTTCTCTCTCCCCCTCCCTTTTCTGAATGCTATAACATGTGTGTCTGTGAATCCACTATCTCCCTCTCCCCCACTGTGAACTCTGGGAGAAAATACTCAACAGAAGTCTTCTTGGGGCTATATCAATATGAGGTATGTAAATAATATTGATATGCACTGACCACACATCTCTGCAATGCTCAGGGGCAGACTGGGAACTTAAAGTAGACATGCAAAAAAAATGGTGTAAGCAGGTCCAAATTGACAGAAGGCAGGGCCAATATAAGTAGGTAGGGCAAACATAAGTAGACGGTGCCAGCAATACTCTAGTTCAGCACAAAATACTGCACTAGCAGAACCAAATACACAGTGCAGCACAAAATACTGCCACCCACGCCACAGCATTCAACTCTATCACCATCCTAAGGACGGCAATACAGTTGAACGCAGGAAGGCACTTTCTTCCGCCAGCCAGGTGCATAAGTACTAGATGCTCCTAGCATTAATTAATGCTGAGAGCATCAGATTGCTACGTACCCGACTAGCAGCCATGAGCGGGGCTTGGGCAGCCCTCTGGGCATCGGCCCACCTGAGGATTTCCCTGTAGGGTCTATGGCCAGTCCTCCCCTGGTAATGCTCAGGAGTGTCTTAACACATTATTGCAGGCTCAATGTACACCCAGAGTTTGTAGTCTGTAACCACAAAGTTGAACAGAGGTTTATATAGGGTAAATGTACACAAAAAGTGGGATAGTTTTAACCAAAACTGCTCTTCATATTTTAAATTCAAGAAAGAAACAATGCATGAATTAATAAACAGTAAGTGAGCTAAAATGTATATACTGTAGAATTTTGGCTGACTTAACTCCTTTCTGACCTCTGCCATATATGTTCAGTGAAAGTCTGGTCGTTAAATATGGCCCCCACTCAGAAGCTGAACGGATGCCAAAGCCGTCAGGTGCCTGCTGTTTTACACAGCAGACACCTGGAGGAAATTCCTGTGGTTGTTGATAATGCTGATCATGGACATTTAACCCCTCAGATGCTGTGGTCAGTCTGAGAGGTCTCTCCCCAGGAGCGCTGCACAGATTCCCCGTGCTGAGATCGGGGGAGCCATTTGGTTGCTATGGCAGTCTCAGGCCTTCTGAGTGTGCTGAGGACTGCCACAGCAATATTCGTATGAAAATAGGAACATAGCGAATCTCCCATAGGCTGCAATGGAAATTTCACAATCCCATGTTAAAGTTTCCTAGGGGGAGTTAAAAAAAAAAAGTGGGAAAAAAAGTTTAAAAACGTAAAAAAAAAAAAAAGAATAAAAAAAAAAAATTTAGATTACCCACTTTCCCCATATTAAAAATAATAAGAATAATAAACAATAAGAAAAATAAACATCATTGGCACTCCTGCAACCCAAAATGTCCCTACTAATAAAATATAAATATATTTATCCCATATGGTGAATGAAAAAAAAAAAATCAAAACGGACGATTCACAGTTTTTCTGTGTTGCTTCACCTTCCCCCAAAAAATGTAATTAAAAGTTATTAACAAGTCATATATACTCTAAGGTCTCTTCCACACGGGTGTCGTGTGTGAGAGCCGGATAGGATGCGGGTGCATCACGGGAAAATCGTGCGATTTTGCCTGCAAGTGGGGTGAGTTTTGTATGCAATTGCGTTGTGTTCTTCAGTTTTTTCTGTGTGAGTGCAATGCATTTTGCATGCGCGTGAGAAAAAACTGAATGTGGTACCCAGACCCGAACCCGAACTTCTTCACTGAAGTTCGGCTTTGGGTTAGGTATTCTGTAGATTTTAATATTTTCCCTTGTAACATGGTTATAAGGGAAAATAATAACATTCTTAATACAGAATGCTTACTAAAATGTGAATTGAGTTGTTAAAAATGAAAAAAAATGAACTTACCTGTTCCAATTGATCGCGCAGCCGGCATCCTCTTCTTGCTTTTTCTTTCAGGACCGCAAAAGGACCTTTGGTAATTTATATCTTCATTCAGCAGGACCTGCGCTGACGTCACCACGTGGTAAGAGCGATTATGTCACCAAAGGTCCTTTTGCAGGTCCTGAAAGAAGAAGCAAGAAGAGGATGCCGGCTGCGCGATCAATTGGAACAGGTAAGTTCATTTATTTTTATTTTTTAACAACTCAATTTACATTTTAGTTAGCATTCTGTATTGATAATGCTATTATTTTCCCTTATAACTATGTTATAAGAGAAAATAATACAGGGAATATGCTTTAATGGGGTCCGGGGTTACTTTCATCCCTATCATCTCCTAGCAACCATGTGTGAAAATCGCACCGCATCCGCACTTGCTTGCGAATGCTTCCGATTTTCACGCATACCCATTCATTTCTATAGGGCCTGCATTGCGTGATAAACGCAGAATATAGAACATGCTGCGATTTTCACACAACACACAAATGATGCGTGAAAATCCTCAGGATAGGTCATCAATATCAGATATATGGCAAAGACCATAGACAGGAAGAGAGAAGGGAGATGGCATCTGTGCACGCCGTCTCCTCATACAGCTGATCGTCAGGGGTGGTGGGTGGCGGACCACCGTCCATCTGCTATTGATGACCTATCCTGAAGATATATGCAAAAAGACCGGCACTTGCACGTGTTGATATTCTGGATGCTGGATTTATTCTGTCACATTACAGCATCACTATGCTGTAATATGTGACAGAATAAATCCAGCATCCAGAATATCAATACGTGCGAGTGCTGGTCTTTCTTTTGCATATTGTCTATTGGGATGACTGCCCGCTGAAACGTGCACCGCCAAGCCGCTCAGAGCAGTGCCGACCCTTTAGTATATACACCATCCTGAGGATATGTCATCAATAGTAAAAGTCCGAACAACCCCTTTAAATGGCCATTTTAAAGTACAACTTGTCCCACAAAAACAAGCCTCATATGTCTATTTGCTCAAATTTTTAAGTTAAGGCTCCAGGAAGACAGTGAGTAAGAAATGAAAAACAGAAAATCTCTGGGTCTTGAAGGGGTTACAATTACATTTCATCTCCTTACAATAGAGCACATTTTCTTGTTTTTTTACAACATAAATGTTATTTATGCATTCTGTATGATTTAGGCCTGTATTACACTGGCAAAGGGTCAGATAATTGCTAATGAGTCTGCGTAGGATCTGCCTGTCTAAAAGCACCAATGATTGCCTGATGAACGAGCTCATTCATTGGGCAATCACATCTTTTATGCAGTCTAAAAAATCATTATTTGCTGGTGGCAGATCATGCCATCTAATCACTCTCTGCTGCCAGCGAATAATGATATGTTTATGGTGGCGAGCGATGGCACTAGTGATCACCCCTTCACATACCGTGGAGGAGATTGCTGAATGTAATAGCAGCTGTCTCCTTCACTGACGAGCAGGCAATTGTCTGGAAGGAACGCATGAGGTCTAATACAGCTCTTACAATCACTTATACTGTGTGTCTACTACTTGATTCAGATTGTTATAATCAATACCCCACACATGGAGTCTCTTTTTCCAGTTTGGACAATCTACTTAGATTTTTCCCCAGGGACTCGTATATTTTTTTTTAGATTGTTCTATTCAAAACATCAGCATTGTTTCTGATAAGGTACGTGACAGCGTACATTTGCAGCTTCAAAACTTCCCTTTCTAAGGTAAAATCTGTATCCAAGCAAACTCCCTGGCTAATCCTCGGTGTGGTTCATGAGAGATCTGCCAGGTTATTGAGACAACTGTATGGGGCTGTTAAATCACAACTGTACTGCCCCCTGTAGTCCCTTTGTGTAGTCTTCTCAGAAATGAGTGCAGGGAATGATGAGGACGTTAAATGCCATTGACATTCAGCTACAGTAAAATGCTGGAGTCTGGAGAGGTGAGTAAACTAATGTATACCAGCTATTAAATATTAACCTCTTCCCCACCCTAGACCCCCTTTTTTGCCTTAGTCCACCATATATAATAACAATTTTAGTTTTTATTGAGTTGATTGGTCATTCTACTATCGTCCTGGGGCCTCAGAATCACAAGTAATAAATGTGGGACAGCAGAACATCATCTCATTCGGGAGACATAATACTGGCACCTTCATTTAATCTCTAGAGAGATCTAAGAGTATACTGTTATTTATTAGCAGGTAGATTGGGATAATAAACTGCTGTGTACAATTCACAGCTAAGTAACTGATGATTTTTGCAGACACGTAAACTAAGTAAAAGCTTTTTTTGTGTAATCTACACCTAAATCTTAACTTTTATGGGCATTCACTGTACATAGGATGGGGTTCTTTTAGCAAATGTCTTTTTCTGGTCTAAGCTGATCTTTATAAGCTGTTATTTCCATTTCTGTCATAACAACAAGTCGTCTACCTCTGGTAGCTGCAAATCACATTCTTGTTGCAGCACAATCAATATGAGCTGATCAGGTTCAGAGACAAAGGCATATATAATACAATTACTGACACAAACAGAAAACGTAGCTTTGTGTCTTGACTCAGTCCAGGTTAAATACTGTGAGTGAATCTGTCCATATAGCAGGTTGTATAACTCATCCAAGAAGCTGGTTACCAATGTTGATGGCTTCAAACTGCATTTAGTGACTGGTAACACAAAAACATTTGGGATTATTTGATTATAAATGGTGATTGGTGGTGAATGTATTAATGTATTTCCCTTAGTATGTACACTGGATAGGTGAATGGCACTATGATATTGGCACATGGGGGGGGGGGCAGAAATGTGAAATGATGGGGGGGGGGGGGCAAGAAATGGATATGAATCATGAGGGGCAGAAATGTGAAATGATGGGGGGGGGGGGGGCAAGAAATGGACATGAATCATGAGGGGCAGAAATGTGAAATGATGAGGGGGCAAGAAATGGATATGAATCATGAGGGGCAGAAATGTGAAATGATGGGGGGGCAAGAAATGGATATGAATCATGAGGGGCAGAAATGTGAAATGATGGAGGGGCAAGAAATGGACATGAATCATGAGGGGCAGAAATGTGAAATGATGGGGGGGCGCCAAAATGTAGATTCGCTTGTGTTGACAAAAATCCTTGCACCGGCCCTGGTGATAACTATTAGATTGGTGGGGTCCTACCACTGGGACCTCTACTAATCACGAGAACAGGGACCCCATACCCTGTGGAACCCTCCAAAATGAACAGAGCAGACGTTGTCATGATCTGTGGATGGGGATAACTTCATAGAACTGGAATACCCACTTAAATGTGATTGGAAGACGTGTATATATGGCAAAGACGGAGCTAGGGAGTTTATGCCCTTGAAGAAGCCGCCAGGTGAAATTGAGTTGGGCTATGGTGTACATGGACTTTGGATGTCCTGTGTTTGCTTTTAACTAATATTTTATGAATACAATAAATTTGGCTTTGGTAGAAGCCGTGGCCGTTTGCTTGTGTGTTACAGGTCACTAAGTGTAATTTTAAGCACTCCCTGTTGGTTATCGGCTTCTAGGATGAGTTATTCAAACTGTTATATGGACAGACCTATTGTGAATCTTTAAAGGCTATGGACACCTTCAAGGCAGTTATTTTTATTGAATTTTACTCATTTTGGGCTAAAAATCATTTTTTCAATTCAATTTTAGAAACAAGGGTTAAGAAAATCAGTGCGTTTGGATAGTATCACTTCTTATTTCCCTCTCCTGCTTCCTGACCTCATAAACACTTATTCAAGCCATATTTTTATCGGTGTGATAAGGGTTTAGCTATAATGATTGATTTTTTTAACCCCTGTTTCTCAGAAACAGCTGAACATTTGTACTTAAAGACCAACTGAAAAAAGAATTTTAGCCCAAAATGAGTAAAATGCAATAATAAATTCCCCCAAATGTGTCTATAGCTTTTAACCTTGATTGAGTCAAGACATTCAAATATGTTTTCTGTTTGCATCAATCATTGTATCATACTGTATATGGATTTCTATCATGTTCTTCCACCACATATAGTAACATAGTTTATAAGTAACATACTTTATAAGGATGAAAAAATACATTTGTCCATTCAGTTCGGCCTGTTATCCTGCAAGTTGATCCAGAGGAAGGAAAAAAAAACTGTGAGGTAGAAGCCAATCTTTCCCACTTAAAGGGTTTCTACCACTTCGGTGTCACATATTTAGCTGTCAGACACTAGCGATCCGCTAGTGTCTGCTCTGCCCAACCATCCTAATATAATTGCTTTTGGGGCAGCCGTTTTGCTAAAAAAAAGAACTTTTATTAATATGCTAATGAGCCTCTAGGTGCTATGGGGGCGTCATTAGCACCTAGAGGCTCCGTCTACCTTCAGAAACTGCCGCCGCCGAGCGCGTCCCTCCAGCCCGCCCATCTCCTCCTGAATGCGATCCTCCTTGTGAGCGTATGTATTCTGCGCATGCGCAGTGAATGTCTGACCGCTTCCTTGCTCAGACATCTCCACTGCGCCTGCGCGATGACGCCATAGTGCTCCAAGGAACAGGCGCAGTGGAGATGTCTGAGCAGGGAAGCTGTCAGACATTCACTGCGCATGCGCCGAATACAGGCGCTCACAAGGAGGATCGCATTCAGGAGGAGATGGGCAGGCTGGAGGGACGCGCTGGGCGGCGGCAGTTTGTGAAGGTAGACGGAGCCTCTAGGTGCTAATGACGCCCCCATAGCACCTAGAGGCTCATTAGCATATTAATAAAAGTTCTTTTTTTAGCAAAACGGCTGCCCCAAAAGCAATTATATTAGGATGGTTGGGCAGAGCAGACACTAGCGGATCGCTAGTGTCTGACAGCTAAATATGTGACACCGAAGTGGTAGAAACCCTTTAAGGGGAAAAGAAATTCCTTCCCGACTCCAATCAGGCAATCAGAATAACTCCCTGGATCAACGACCTCTCTCTAGTAGCTATAGCCTGTAATATTATTACACTCCAGAAATACATCCAGGCCCCTTTTGAACTATTTTAGTGACTTCACCATCAACATCTCCTCAGGCAGAGAGTTCGATAGTCTCACTGCTCTTACCATAAAGAATCCTCTTCTATATTTGTGTACAAACCTTCTTTCCTCCAGACGCAGAGGATGTCCCCTCGTCACAGTTACAGTCCTGGGGATAAATAGATGATGGGATAGATCTCTGTACTGACCCCTGATATATTTATACATAGTTATTAGATCTCCCCTCAGTCGTCTTTTTTCTCAAGTGAATAACACTAATTTTGATTATATTTCTGGGTATATTTCTGGTCCCCCCATTCCAGTTATTACTTTAGTTGCCCTCCTCTGGACCCTCTCCAGCTCTGCTATGTCTGCTTTGTTCACAGGAGCTCAGAACTGTACACAGTACTCCATGTGTGGTCTGACTAGTAATTTGTAAAGTGGTAGGACTATGTTCTCATCACGGGCATCTATGCCCGTTTTGATGCAACCCATTATCTTATTGGCCTTGGCAGCAGCTGCCTGACACTGTTTTCTACAGCTTAGTTTGCTGTTCACTAAAATTCCTAGGTCCTTTTCCATATCAGTATTACCCAGTGTTTTACCATTTAGTATGTACGGTGACTTGCATTATTCCTTCCCATGTGCATTACCTTACATTTGTCAGTGTTAAACCTCATCTGCCTTGTTTTGTGTATAAAAATGCTAAATAAATTAAAGGTATTTGATTTTTATGGAAAAAGTAATTACTGAATTAAAAGAAAGTAAAAAAAAATCCCTATTTTAGAGCGATGGACTTAACCATGAATGCTCCTATCTCATATTATAAATTGAGTAAAACATGCAGAGGAAAGTGACATTTGTAACCTTTCGATAAATTGTCCTGATAAGTAAGTGGATAACTTAAGCACAGTTTAGTGAGATACTACACTATTTTAGTGTATACATTACACTGAGTGCCCAATTAGTGTGATCCATTGCTTAGAAACGTGTACTATACACTTACTTGTCTAGGTTGTCATAGTCTTCACAAACCATATCCATATTGTCATACTTTGCCTACACACAAAGCCTTATCATTCCCACACAGTGACATACTGTGCCAGTGTAGATTGAAATAACGTGTAATAATATGCCAAATGGTGCCATACTTTACTCACATGGTGTTTACATAGATAACTAGTGTATCATAGTGCACATTTACTGCCTTTAGTACCCAATGTCCCACAACATCCCTCCATCATGGAGCAAACAGGAGACACCATTTACTTCTCATCCTTCCTGCCCAGACTGAACTGTCCTGCACTTTGCAAGAGAGTGATGCTGCCCTCTACTGGCCAGCAGCTAGTAAAACTAGTATTGTCAACACTGATTGGGAATATGGAAAACATAACATTTTAGTGTGTTCACCCTGTACCTCCTTGCCTATGAGAAAGGGCTTTGCTTCACTGGGTCAAAAGCATCAGGGACTATGCACAATGAGATTGGCTATTTATGTTATATTGCCACATGCCACTGACTGTATACCAGACTAAAAGGTCACTATTTCTTGGACTCTGTTGCTATATACATAGAAAATACAGTTTTGAAGTATTTGCCCCCTTCTAAGTTCTATTTTTGCATATTTTTAACACTTGAATGTTTAGGATCATCAAACTACTTTTAATAGAGATATCCCAAGTAAACACACATATACCCTTCAAGGGGTAGTCCAAGATTCTGATAATGATGACCTAAGGATAGGTCATCAATATCAGAATCTCAGAAAACCCATTTAACTCCTTAGTGACCAGCTTGTTTTAGGCTTTAATTAGAGATGAGCGAATTTCCGCTTATGAAATTCGTTCACACTTCGTTTAGTGGTAAAAGGTAAATTGCGTTACCACGGACCATAACGCAATTCTATGATGGAATGCATAACTGAATGCCTTTAGAAGCATTCCGTTATTCATTCCCTCATAATAGAAGTCTATGGGATGTAGTTGGCATCAATTTGGGGTATATAACACTTTTTGATTGCTTTTATTCACTTTTTTGGTGGTGAATAAGCAAAGCTGCAATTCTGACTTCTTTTTTTAATGGCATTCATCGAACAGGATAAATTAGATGATCATTTCGTAGTGTGCATCATTATGGGTGCGACAATACAAAATATGTGGAGGAGATCTTATTTTTGCAATTTATTCCATTGAACCATTGAGGTTTTTTTCAGTGGAAAAAAATGTTTATTTTTAACTTGGAATTTTTTTAATACATTTTTTTTTTACTTTTTTTTTTTTTTAATAGTGCCACAAGGGGACTATATCTTTTGATCACTTCTAAAATACATTGCACTATTGCTGTAGTGCAATGTCTTTTAGTGTCAGTGCTATACTGGCATTCACCAGCAGGCTGCGTCAGATCAGTGCTCCTGCCGATCCAGGCTGTTGGAGAAGAAGCGCGGCTCACATGTTACAGCTGTGCCCCCACCCTCTGTTGCAGGAGAGACCTTTAGTCACTGCCATGGGTGATCACTAAGGGGTTAATATATTATAACTGTAAGGTGGCATATCATTTATTTCATTAGTAGTCCACCTTGTTGTACCTAGAAAATAGACATACTCATGACGTATAGGGGGTTTGAGGGGATTATCCAGGAATTTGATATTAATAGCTTATCCTCAGGATTGGTCATCCGTATCAGATCGTCGGGGGCCTGGCTCCCGGGACCCCTGCTGATGACTGTTTGAAGTTGGAGTTCTGGAGTTCTGGTGAGCGCTGCAGTCTCCTCACAACTCACCATGTACAGCGCCGTACATTGTATAGCAGCTGTGCTTGGTATTGCAGCTCAGAAACAGAATTAATCAGCATATGCTGCAAGATAAGTTGAAATACCCAGGTGCACATGGCCATAATTAAGAGGAAAAACAGAATATAGCATATAACAGCACTCTATAAATGAAAAGAACATCTATCGATCCTTATACAACATTTACTATACAAATACTCATGAGGTGCTTAGCAAATATATTTTGATCAAAAATATCTGTGCCCATCCACCATGGCAAGGTGTCCGCAGTCTGGATGGGAAACTACTCTATTTATTACCTATCACTATGCCATATGGGCATCTAAGGTCAAGGAGAGCAGAACCTACTGTACATATATACTGTGTCTGCTACAATTGTTACCTCTCTAGATCATCAGGCCACAACGTGTTACCTCACTCTATGCCAGAAGACCTCCAATGAGCAGGGAGAGAAGATTCAGCTATATACGACCTGTGGGAGGATGGGTGAGCAATATTACAACTAACATGGAGGTAGCCACACTTCCAGATGTATAATGCAATATCTAAAAACAAAAACAGAATGAATCTGCACATCCTGCAATATAAGGTAAGTACGCAGGTGCACATGGCCATAATTAAAAGGGGAAGCAGAATTTTGCAGCTCAGCCCAGTTCATTTGAATGGGTATAGGTCATCAATATCAAATTTAGGTATAACCACTTTAAAGGGAAGCTGTCACCGGGATTTTGTGTATAGAGCTGAGGACATGGGTTGCTAGATGGCCGCTAGCACAACCGCAATACCCAGTCCCCAAAGCTCTGTGTGCTTTTATTGTGTAAAAAAAGCTATTTGATACATATGCAAATTACCTGAGATGAGTCCTGTCCCTGAGATGAGTCCAGCGTGAAGGAGCCCAGCACCGCCCTGCATCCACAATACATTAGTAAGTGCCTTGTATTAACTTTCTCTACATCATAAAGGCTATTTGCTGAAGTGAGACAACCCCTGTAATAAAGCTGTTGTCTCTGATTTTTATGTTTCTGTATCATGATTGAGTATTTTGTTAGTAATCTTAAAATGAGGAACAAATATTTTTTATGTATTACGTCATAAATCGGTTTATACCCACAAAGCATAGTTAGTATCATGTTGCTATTCAAATGTAACATGGTGATAATGTGTCAATTTCAAATGTCTGGCCAATCTGAATATCATTTTAATTACAATGTTTTTTCTGGAAGTCCCTAGAAAATTAGGAAATCAACAATTCTAAACCTACAGATAGAAGAGGTCATAAAAAATAAATAAAGGAAAATAAGACCCTAATTTATTAATATGTTGAATATATTAATAAAACACCATTACCCCAATGCAAGATCAAATAAAAGCATCAGTTCAGTCTCCATTCCGCTTTGGAGACGGACACCAAAATGCTGCTTTTCTGTCCGCCTGATGAAACTGAGCCAAGCGGATCCGTTCTGACACACAATGTAAGTCAATGGGGACGGGTCCGTTTTCTATGACACAATCTGGCACAATAGAAAATGGATCCGTCCTCCATTGACTTTCAACGGTGTTCAAGACGGATTCGTCTTGGCTATGTTAAAGATAATACAAACTGATCCGTTCTGAACAGGATGCAGACATTTGTATTATCTGAACGGATGCAGACGGTTGTATCATCTGAACGGATCTGTTCATGACGGATCCGCACAAAACGCGAGTGTGAAAGTAGCCTTATACGTTTTATTATTTTAACAAACTGCTCCGTTGGTATCCTGCCCCCTCTTGTACCCGCTTCTTCGTTTTTCTGCCTTTTGCATATTTTGAGCATCCTCCTGGATCACAGGTGGGCAGTGCTGTGGATTTCCTGATCCAGTGAGTGTGGCTACTTACCATGCTGATTGCACACCGTATGCTTATGATACTTACCATGGAGCGCCCCTTGTTGTGATTTCTTGTTTGCAGGCTGTGTAGTGACATACCCCTTTGACAAGGACAATCGTAACACCTAGGGGGCCAATGTATTCATAAATATTCAGGAGGAATAAAAGAGTAGCACCAAGATTTATGAGAAAAGACGCCCCAGAATTGTTATATCATGGGAAATACAGGTATGTACTAAAGCAGACATGACAGGAGAGTCGGGAGGTCCCCTTTAAAGAAGAATAGCAGTTGTCTACAGACATTACCATTGCATATATCACAGGGACTGAACACGGTCTGGCACAGTATGTACTATTGGATTAGCATTCACTGGGCACCTGTCTATATGTGTGTCAAGGAATTGTTTGTGATGGCAGGGCTGGTTATATGTGAGGGAGAATGTACTTGCAGGACAATGTCAAGCAACTGACTGACTTCAAGGAACTGGTATGCTTTTAAAATGGTAATTATCACAAAATATTAAAAATGTTTCCCACTCTGCTTATAATTACCATACTAAGTTGCTTTAGACATTTATTTTGTAATGGCTTAATTACTTACCTTCACAATAAACTAAACGCAAGTCATTTCTAAGTGTGACGTTGCCCGAGCCAAACAATACGTGTAATAAATATAACGATTAATTAGATCATGAATTCATGCCTTATACAGTATAGTTAACACTAATTCCGCATGCCACACTAACAGCTAATATATTCCATAATAGGAAAAGAGAAAACCATTTGAAACAAAACCGAGTGGAAATAAGTAGTACATTTATATAAGTTGCAGATGTCACCATGAAAACGGGGACAGATGGTCTAGGGCAGACAATATATATTTCTAATGATATTATGTACACATGAGTAGATTGCAGGGATATTGTCATAGGATAACACAAGGTTTATAAAATAAACGGCTATTGATTGACCTAATAAATCCCGTTTGTTGCCTGTATTATTTTTCTCACGTGATAATAAGACCCATTCCATAATAAATCTCTTCAAAGGGGTTCCAACTGATTACCGTGTGCTACCTGATCTCGGGGTCCACAACTCATGAAAAATGCATGCCCCGTACCATGGGAAATGATGAGACAGTTATTACTTGGTATTTCCAGCTGTACATCAGAAAATGTGCTAGTCGTCATTTGTTATGCGTCTTATGTAGTTTGCATAGTTTTCGGTTCACACTTCAAATACTATATTATCATTACAGCATTTAAATTTAAATAATGGCTATGATCAAGAGCTAAGAATGGAGAAGACATGTAGTGTTGAGTCATTTGGATGAAAGCATATTTTTAACGCAGTCTGACAAATTTTCTGATTTGCATTTTTTAAAGAATTTTTTTAAATGCTGACAAAAATCCTTTCATGTTCAACCTAATCTAATAGGACAAAGCCAGAACAGCAAAAAAAAAAAAAAACAACACAGCATTATAACAAAATCAATTAATGCAAACAAAACACATATCACACATCTAGTAAATATAGGTATGAAGTACATGCCTTCCCAACCAAATATGCCATAGGCCCTGTTCACATGGTGGATTTTGCTGTGATTTTTCAATTAGAATGCCATGGACTTGCTCATGGTTTGGCTTCACTGAATGGAGCTAAATTGTGAACGAACATCCACTATAGCTTCCAGTGGTGTCAGTCTAGACATTGCTCCAAGAAAGGACATGTTTTTTCTTGGTGCTGTTGAACAGCAGTATGGCCTCCCATTTAAAACCATGGGAGATGGATTCTGCATGGCTACCTCTGGCCTTTTGGTGCAGA
Organism: Bufo gargarizans; assembly: GCF_014858855.1. Lineage (NCBI taxonomy): Eukaryota > Metazoa > Chordata > Amphibia > Anura > Bufonidae > Bufo > Bufo gargarizans. The sequence continues at coordinate 199,500,506 of NC_058081.1, read as the reverse complement.
ATCTGGCTTGATGCCATGCGAACTGGGCCTAAGGCTCCATTCACACGTCCATAATAATGGGTCCGCATCCGTTCCACAAATTGCGGAATGGGTGCAGACCCATTCGTTCTCTATGGGACAGGAATGGATTTGGACAGCATACAGTGTGCTGTCTGCATCTGCATTTCTGGAGTGCGCCGCCGATCTTCCGGTCCGCGGCTTCAGAAAAAAATAGAACATGTCCTATGCTTGTCTATGCTTGTGCGGACAAAAATAGGCATTTCTATGGGGGTGCCGGCCAGGTGTATTCCAGATCCGCAATGCACTACAGACGTGTGAATGGACCCTTAGGCTGGGAAAAGATGCGGGTGCGTTGCGGCAACATGCGCGATTTTTCCCCGCGAGTGCAAAGCATTTTAATGCGTTTTGACTGTGCGTGAGAAAAATCGGCATGTTTGGTATCCAGACCCGAACCCAGACTTCTTCACAGAAGTTTGGGTTTGGGTTCAGTATTTTGAAAATGTTCTTATTTCCCCTTATAACGTGGTTATAAGGGAAAATAATAGCATTCTTTAATACAGAATGCTTAGTAGAAGGTCAATTGAGGGTTAAAAAAATTAAATTAAATTAACTCACCTCCTCCAATTGATCGCGTAGCTGCCGGTCTCCTGTTCTTTCTTCAGGACCTGTCAAAGGACCTGTGGTGACGTCACCACAGGTCCTTTGACAGGTCCTGAAGAAAGAATAGGAGACCAGCATCTACGCGATAAATTGGAGGAGGTGAGTTAATTTTTTTTAAATTTATTTAACCCTCAATTGACCTTCTACTAAGCATTCTGTATTAAAGAATGCTATTATTTTCCCTTATAACCATGTTATAAGGGAAAATAATACAGTGAATAGACTTCCATCTTAGCAACCATGCGTGAAAATCGCACCGCATCTGGACTTGCTTGCGGATGCTTGCGATTTTCACGCAGCCCCATTCACTTCTATAGGGCCTGCGTTGCGTGAAAAACGCACAATATAGAGCATGCTGCAATTTTCACACAATGCACAAGTGATGCGTGAAAATCACCGCTCATGTGAACAGCCCCATAGAAATGAGTGGGTCCGGATTCAGTGCGGGTGCAATGCGTTCACCTCACGCATTGCACCCTCGTGGAAAACTCGCCTGTGTAAAAGGGGCCTTAGGCTGGATTTGCACTGCATTTATTTCTGTCCAAAAACATTGCAGATGGCACTTTGACGTTTATAGCATTTACTACAAAACAGCGCAAATGTTTTCCTTTAATCATTTAATTACTTTAGGATCCACTCCTGGTTTTTGGCCTACAAAGGCCTCATGCACACGACAGTTTTTTTTCACGGTCCGCAAAAACGGGGTCCGTGGGTCCGTGATCCGTGACCGTTTTTTCGTCCGTGGGTCTTCCTTGATTTTTGGAGGATCCACGGACATGAAAAAAAAGTTGTTTTGGCGTCCGCCTGGCCGTGCGGAGCCAAACGGATCCGTCCTGAATTACAATGCAAGTCAATGGGGACGGATCCGTTTGAAGTTGACACAATATGGTGCAATTGCAAACGGATCCGCCCCCATTGACTTTCAATGTAAAGTCAGGAGTCCCTTTACTTTCACACTTGTGTTCATAATGCAGACGGTGGCTCCGTTCAGAGCGGATCCGTCTGCATTATATTGTTAAAACATTTCTAAGTGTGAAAGTAGCCTCAGACGGATCCGTCCAGACTTTACATTGAAAGTCAATGGGGGACGGATCCGTTTGAAAATTGAGCCACAATGTGTCATCTTCAAACGGATCCGTCCCCATTGACTTACATTATAAGTCTGGACAGATCCGCTTGCCTCCGCACGGCCAGGCGGACACCCGAACATAACTTGAAGCGTCCCCATCACCATGGGAACGCCTCTACGTTAGAATATACTGTCGGATATGAGCTACATCGTGAAACTCATTTCCGACAGTATATTCTAACACAGAGGCGTTCCCATGGTGATGGGGACGCTTCAGGTTAGAATACACTGCAAACTTGGTACAAGACTGCCCTCTGCTGCCTGGCACCACCCGATCTCTTACAGGGGGATATGATAGCACAATTAACCTCTTCAGGTGCGGCACCTAAAGGGGTTAATTGTACTATCATATTCTCCTGTAAGAGATCAGGGCTGTCAGGCAGCAGGGGGCAGACCCCCCCCCTCCCCAGTTTGAATATCGTTGGTGGCACAGTGTGCGCCCACCATCGCCCCCCCCTTCCTCCCTCTATAGTTAAAAATCGTTGGTGGCACAGTGTGTGCCCAAAATCGCCCCCCCTTTCCTCCCTCTATAGTTAAAAATCGTTGGTGGCACAGTGTGCGCCCACCATCGGCCCCCCCTCTCTCTATAGTAGTAACAACCATTGGTGGCAGTGTGCGGCCTCCCATTCCCCCCCCCCCCCATCATTGGTGGCAGCGGAGTTCCGATCGGAGTCCCAGTTTAATCGCTGGGGCTCCGATCGGTAACCATGGCAACCAGGAAGCTACTGCATCCCTGGTTGCCATGGTTACTTAGCAATAGTACAATTGTAGAAGATTCATACTTACCTGCTTGCTGCTGCGATGTCTGTGACCGGCCGGGAGCTCCACCTACTGGTAAGTGAAAGGTCTGTGCGGTGCATTGCTAAAGAACTGTCACTTACCAGTAGGAGGAGCTCCCGGCCGGTCACAGACATCGCAGCAGCAAGCAGGTAAGTATGAATCTTCTACAATTGTACTATTGGGGGGGGGGGGCAGATGGGAGGCCGCACACTGCCACCAATGGTTGTTACTACTATAGAGAGAGGGGGGGGCCGATGGTGGGCGCACACTGTGCCACCAACGATTTTTAACTATAGAGGGAGGAAGGGGGGGCGATGGTGGGCACACACTGTGCCACCAACGATTTTTAACTATAGAGGGAGGAAGGGGGGGCGATGGTGGGCACACACTGTGCCACCAACGATTTTTAACTATAGAGGGAGGAAGGGGGGGGGCGATGGTAGGCACACACTGTGCCACCAACGATTTTTAACTATAGAGGGAGGAAGGGGGGGCGATGGTGGGCGCACACTGTGCCACCAACGATATTCAAACTGGGGAGGGGGGGGTCTGCCCCCTGCTGCCTGGCAGCCCTGATCTCTTACAGGAGAATATGATAGTACAATTAACCCCTTTAGGTGCCGCACCTGAAGAGGTTAATTGTGCTACCATATCCCCCTGTAAGAGATCGGGTGGTGCCAGGCAGCAGGGGGCAGTCTTGTACGAAGTTTGCAGTGTATTCTAACTAGAAGCGTCCCCATCACCATGGGAACGCTTCTGTGTTAGAATATACTGTCGGAAATGAGTTTTCACGAAGTGAAAACTTAGATCAGAAAAAGCTTTTATGCAGACGGATCTTCGGATCCGTCTGTATGAAAGCAACCTACGGCCACGGATCACGGACACGGATGCCAATCTTGTGTTCATCCGTGTTCTTTCACGGACCCATTGACTTGAATGGGTCCGTGAACCGTTGTCCGTCAAAAAAATAGGACAGGTCATATTTTTTTGATGGACAGGATACACGGATCACGGCCTCGGCTGCAAAACGGTGCATTTTCAGATTTTTCCACGGACCCATTGAAAGTCAATGGGTCCGCGAAAAAAAACGGAAAACGGCACAACGGCCACGGATGCACACAACGGTCGTGTGCATGAGGCCAAATACTGATGAAAAATACTGACAGTGTAAAAGTGGTCTAAGGCAGCGTCCATGCGTTGCACTTGTGTTGTGAAATATTTCTAGTTTTGGCTTACAAATACTGCTGCAAAATACTGACCAAATGCTCAAGTGTGAAATTGGCTTTACTCATATAATATTTGCTCACAGTAATCTTGTTGACATTTTCAGTATTGCTCTTTGACTCGATTATTGATCCATTACATATTAAAATTAAGCCTTTCTGCAATTATGACCAGAAATGAAATCGTCAGTAGTAGACATAAGCAAATGTGTGAGAGACTGGGTACAATACTGTCTCCTGAGGAATGGCATTACCACGACTGAGAAGAGCACGTTCAGAGGTACCGCAACCTCAGAGCACCTTAAAGGGGTTGTCTCACGTCAGCAAATAGCTTTTATGATGTAGACAAGGTTAATACAATGCACTTACTAATGTATTGTGATTGTCCATATTGCCTCCTTTGCTGGCTTCATTCTTGTTTCCATCACATTATACACTGCTTGTATCCAGGGGTTACGTCCACCCTGTAATCCAGCAGTGGTTACCGTGCTTACACATTATAGAAAAAGAGCGATGCGAGCGATGACAGCAGTACAGAGGGGGAGGGATCCGCAGCACCGCAACAGGCTGGAAGAGGCAGTGGGGTGGCAAAAGGGAGAAGGTGGGCCACACCAAACAAGCCCGCAACTGTTCCCCGGAACACCCCCTTGTGGCAATCTCACTTGCCAAGGAGTAGGTGTTCCACAGTCTGGTGTTTTTTTGAGGAAAGTGCACATGATAAAAGAATTGTCATTTGCAACCTGTGCCATACCAAAATGAACAGGGGTGTGAACACTAGTAACCTCACCACCAGCAGCATGATCCGCCACATGGCATCAAAGCACCCTAATAGGTGGGCTGAAAGCCTGGGTCCACAATCAGTGTCTGCGGGTCACACCACTGCCTCCTCTTCCCCTGTGTTATGTGCTGGCCAATCCCCTGTCCAAGACGCAGGCCCGGATGCCTCCTGCCCTGCACCTGACCTTAGCAAGCACCATCATCTAGCACATCCACTTCTGTGTCCCAGCGCAGCGTACAGATGTCCATACCCCAGGCCTTTGAACGAAAGCGCAAATACCTAGCAACCCCAAATTGCTGGCCCTGGAAATGTTGCCATTTCGGCTTGTGGACACTGAGGATTTCCGCAGCCTGATGGCAGTGGCCGTCCCTCGTTACTCAGCCCCCAGCCGCCACTATTTTTCCCGGTGTGCCGTCCCCACCTTACACCAGCATATGTCCTGTAACATCACCCGTGACCTGACCAGAGCAGTTATTGGGAAGGTCCACTTAACGACTGACACTTTTGGCCAGGGATGCTACATTTCCCTGACGGCACACTGGGTGAACGTTGTGGAGGCCGGGAGCGAGTTGTACCCTGGGATGACATAGGTGCTACCGACGCCAAGAATTGCGGGCCCTACTTCCATCAGGATTTCTCAAAACCTACCCCAATTTGTACCCCTACTGGTAAAGGTGCACCACATGTGTCCCTATTTCCGAAAGTCATCTACAGCTGCCGCCGGTCTGGCAACGCTGCAGCAGCGCCTGCAATTGCCAGCTCATCGACTGTTGTGTGACATGAGCATGTGCTGGAACTCCACGTTCCACATGTTGGCCATGCTTTGTGAGCAGCAGAGGGCAGTAGTGGAATACCAGCTGCAACAAGGTCGTCACCTTTCCAGTCAGCTGCCGCTCTTCACAAGCGACGAGTGGGCATGGATGTTCTGACGGACTGAACAGTCACTGGGGATGCTGGAGAAGCCTGAGGACCAGCCTCCTTCCTACAGACTATGGACCGAGAACTATGGAGACCCCCTAAGACCTTTTAGGGTTACAAGGAACTATGAACTCTGATTTATGTGTGTAATTTATATGCCACATATTTCCTATTGCTGTCATGGAACCATGAACCAGACGTACAACCAGAGATAAGTGGAAATAAGAAGGCTTTATTGAAAATCAAGCTGTAAGCAAAAGTCCAAACGGATGGCTAAACCGAAGCAGGGTCTACGTAGACAGAGGTCAGGAACCAGAAGGGTAGTCAGACGAAGCCAGGATCAGGAACCAACGGGGTAGTCAGACGAAGCCAGAATCAGGAACCAACGGGGTAGTCAGACGAGGCCAGGATCAGGAACCAGAAGCAGCAGCAGTCTTAGAAGCATGTGAACACAGGAGGACCAAGCAAGGAACTGAAGCCACAGACCTCCTATATATATGAGCTAAGCATCCAGCTCCTCCCAGTGGGAAGGAGAAGCCGCAGGGTGGGAGGCTACAAGAAACCCAGAAACCAAGATGGCCGCCAGCACATGTCAAACGAAGGAGAACAGTGAGAAGGTAAGACCATGACAATTGCCCATTAAAAAGGCAGTGGATTCAGCAACACAAAAAGGGTTAACTCTGCACTAAGACTCTCACTGATTGTGTTAGTGATGGGATTAGGATAGTTGAATATAATAGCAGCCGACTCCTAGATGAGTAGATCACCCTATTATATACTCAGGAGGTAATCCCATCACATGTGTCGCCTCTCTTCCTATTGTAAGGGATCATCCCTTTTCAGGGGGTCACACAGATATCTCACCAGACAACGGATTTTCATGTCCAAACTGTGCATTTATTTTGACAGTCTTCTTATAAAGGATAGTCCAGTTATACATCACTGGGTGGGGTGAGGTTCCCGCACCGCCAACACTTAAAACATAAATAAACTCCTGCCCGTCTAGGCGCTACCTAAACAAAATACGTCCCTACCTCACTCATACAGCTCGGTTCACACATGGACATTATATGCGGCTTTACTCAGCCAACATCAATACTGCAGCCTCAAGGCTGTGGCAACTCCAGTACCTTTTGGGGGAGTGTGGCCCAGTAGTCCTCCAGACGCTAGGCGTGCAACCCTTGTTCTCTAGGTGTCGCTAGGTCCTCCAAACCTCAGGCTATTCAAAGCCTTGTGGCCCCCCAATCCTCCTGTCTGAGACCACACACAGAGCCTCTGCTTCACAAAACAGTCTTGCTCTCCCTCCTCAGACTGACCTACTCTGAGGCGCTTTACGCCAGCCTGATTACAGCAGGCCTCACCTGCGATCACCTCAGGTAGAAAGAAAAACCCATACTGGAAGAGTGTGGACTGGGAACTCCCTCCACCAAGCCTAGACACCAGTCCAAGTAAAATCCAGCCCAGAAAATGTATACAGAAATGTGTCAGCAAACTATGCTTTGCTGAGACTACTACCACTCTCTGAATTTTATTTGTCTCACCCATCTGAGGTACCTGAAAATGGGACAACACACCTTCCAGCACTGTTCACATTACCACGCTATTCATTCATTATGGAGGGGGTGAAGATGTCTGTTTGCATGTTGTTAATGGTTGATTGCTTTATGTTTTTAGACTTCTTGAACTGTATATATACTGAGTTGATCTTCAATAAAGGGAGTTCCTGTTTTACCCTTCATCATGTTGAGGCTGGTGTTTGGGTAACTGATCGACAC